>NW_003852479.1:485561-509839 GCF_000181295.1 Otolemur garnettii
ATATCAAGCAATCTAGTTGCCTCAGCCTCCCAAAGTCACACCTGGGATCACAGGTGTGCACCACCATGCCTGGCCATTGACCTTTCATTGAGCACATACATGTGCTAGGTCCTGCTCTAGACACTAGGGGTTTAGCAGTGAACAAAATCCTACAAGCACAGACCTTCTAATGGACAGAGACAGATACTAGACAAGTAAACACATCACATATCAGATGCTGTTAATGGCTCCAGAGAAAAAGTGAGGGGGAAAGAATGCCAGGGCATAAAAGAATGGCTGTTTTACATAGTGTAGTCGAGAGAAGTGGCATGTAGAAGTTGACACTTGAGCAGACCTGAAGACAATGCAGGAACAAACAGTGGGTTTCTAGGAAACTATTCCACGTAGAAACCCATCAAGAGAAAAGCCCAGAGGTGGAACAGCTTGATGGGCTCAGGGGAGAGCAAGGAGGCCGGGGTAGCTGGAGGCGCAGGAGCTGAGGACAGAGGTTAGGCCCGAAGTGGTGGGAGCAGGGCACTGACGGGGTGCCCTTACACTGACCTGGTTTTACTGTGGGATGAGAGATGTTGGAAGGCGCCGAGCAGAGCAGAACCACCATCTAACTTAGGATTCCTGTGGCTTCTCCGGCAGCTGCATGAGGGAATAGGGAGAGGGGATGGACACAGGAAGAGTCTGACACTCATGAGACCACATGGTATTATCAGGACTCAGAAAATGATACCCCCCAGAATGGAAACCTCAGAAGCAAAGTTTCCCTGACCTTCTCATTTCCCTCCCATCTCCGGCCTCTCATTCTCCCCCAAGGCTGGCTATAGAAATGAGAATCCCTGTTCCTCAAGGCAGTACATAGAAACCAGAATGCCTCTTCCCAGAAGCCAGACTTAAAACCTAAAAATATTGTAACTTTTCCTCTGCTTTTTTGTATAAAAGCTGTCTTGTTTGACTGTAGGTCCTAAGACCCCCATTCCAGAGAGGATTCTGCCCTACAGCCAGGAAGAAGGAATGCAGCCAGGAAGGGTGAGCAGCCTGTGAGTTTCCCATCCCAGCCTGGTACCACTGGAACACACCCTGCTCCAATCATTTCTACACTGTTGACTGTACTTTGTTGAATCCAAGACTAAAAATGGACAGTTGCCCTGTATCTTTGGCTCTTCATTCTAAAGGCTCCCATGCCGTGTGAAACTATGATCAGATAAACACGTGTGCCTTTTCTTTTATTAACATGCCTTCTTTGGTCGTTTTTAAACAACTCTGGGGATGAGGGTGAAACTTTCCTTTCACCCCTGCAATACAAAGGGAGGTGTGAGACCGGTCAGATTCTAGGGGTGTCCTGAAGGCCAGTGGGGAATTCTAATGGATTGGATGTGAAATGTGGGGAAAGGAAAGTCAAGAGGGACTCCGAGGCTGTTGGCGTGAACTGCTGCATCGTGAGGCAGGGAACGCTATGGGAAGGGCAGGTTTGCTGGGCGAGTATCAGCGTGGTTTGGGACGTGGTCAGTCTGAGATGCTAAGTTAGGTCTAGGAGGCAATTGGGTCTGAGCCTGAAGCTCAGTGTAAAGATAGGCTGGCAGTGAAAGTTTGGGAATCATCAGCATATCGATACGTACAGCCAGTAGGATGGATGGGGGGAGCTTGGGGAGTGAATGTAATTGAGAAAGTCCTGTGGAATGAGCCCGAGGGTACCGCAGTTGGAAGTAGGGAAGATTAGGAGCCTCAGGGACTGAGGAGCAGCCAGTTCCAGTTGTGCGCGGACTGTCATCTCAGAGAATACCGCTTTGCTAGTGGTTCTTTGATTATCGAGTAACTTTATATTTTTATGGTGTTTTATCTGTCGCCAGGATGGTCTTTATGCCTAGTTACTCCTGGTTGAATGTTAAGGCCAGTGTATGAGATAGTTGGCTCACCGCAGTTTTTCATAGGTGTTTTCGATATTTTCTTTTAGGAATGGAACACATGCAATTATATAAGTTTACATTTGAAAACTTAAAATCAGATAAATTTATCTGAGAGTTTTTGAAGATGTGTGACCACGTATTACTCATGCCATTTGCAGGTGCATTCAGTGTGTGGTTTTTTAATAGGATGCAAATCCACTTTGTCACCGCAGTGGAAACAGTGTTGAAGAATCTCAGTCCTACTGGGTCTGTGACCTCCCCGCCTTTCCATTCATCACTCGTCCTCCGCCGTCAGCCACAGCCCCTGCGGCCTCGTGGAATGCAGAGAACCTATTGATTTTACTTGTTATTGCACCTTCCTCCCTCGCCCCAGCCACAAATTAGTCTGAGTCAGAAAAGCTGGGAGATAATAAGGCTATATATAGATTGGCCTTTTCTATGCTTTCCAAAAAGCTTTTTTTTTTTTTAACTAGAAAGTGATAAAAGCAAAGCCCAGAACCAGCTTCCAGGTCTAAGTCTCACAGTCGAAATCCTTTGTACTTTAAGACCACACATTTTTTCTGGTTCTTCCCTGTTGGTTAAGCACAGGAAGCGATGCTTACCGTAATCTATCTCCTCCTAAAACAGCACAGAAGGTGCTCCAGCTCAGTGTGTCACTTAACAAACTAATTGTTTCTAATAGCAACCCCAAATAGCCGCCTTGTTCTTAGATCTCTGTTCTCTAACTTATGGAATAAATTGACATGGTCAGCTCATAAAGCCAAATAACACCTTTTTCCTAGCCGAGATTTTAAATAGTGGTAGGAACTAGTATAAGCACCAACTCTTCAGATACCCGACCTTGCCTTCATTGGTTTGGGATACTCAGGGGTGGAGATGCACAGAGGGGAACAGTCATATGGTGATGCCTCCACGCAGCGGAATTCCACATGGGAAACAAATCAGTGTGGCTGTGTGTCCTTGGTGCTGTGCGCAGGGCCCTCCACCTCTGCACCTTGGAACTGGCAAAGAAGAGTTACTGCATGGTGGAGGGTCACTGTTGTAAATCAGGGGCAATAAATCTGGGTGCACGTGGGGGGGCAGCAAGGGTGAATGAATGGGAGAAATTTTAAATGAATTCTCTAACATCCCCTCCGCACATCCAAAGCACCGTATGCTTTGATTTAGACACACCAAAGTAGGTTCTGCTTTCCAGACTTGGGCAGCTTGGTCCTCGAATCCCATTGCAGACTGTCTTGGTGAGGTAACGGGGAGCCTTCTCTCCTCCAAACCAGCTGGGATGCTGAATAGTTATTTACAGGGCACCTCAGTGAAATTATCAGTAGTCTGAGTCATGGCTGTGCCTCTGATATGTTCAAGTTCTTCATTAACCCTCATTGCCAGGGCCTGGAGATAGTGCTGTTGTAAGTAAAAACAATTTGTCAGATGTGATCTGAAATTCTCCAGGGGATTTTCCAGCAGATTCGGTTGATGCTGGTGCTGGCCAAGTTGATCAGAATGCAGACTGCATCTGTACACGGGTCGCTATGCGTAGGCTTCAGCTGCATTTACTAATTAAATCTCTTGTGTCATCTGATACCTACCACCTGGGACCTGTCGCCAGAGGCTTTCCTGGGGCACACAGCTGAGCCCAGTTTGGATCCTTTTACTTCAGGTCAGAATAAATATTTTAGCTCTGAGGCTTTTTGTCCAACTGAATTCACTAGTCCTCTGGTTGATTTGCTTTATTCAGCAAGAATCAGTTTACCAAGCTAGCTGTTATTTGGGCTGGCTAATTAAAACCTGCTGTGTGTGCACTCAGGCGACCTCCAAGCCAAACATTGCCCTGCCCAGGCCTTGAATCATAATGTAGCCTTCTCTTTAGAACAGATGGGCATTGTGAGTTACCCACGGCCAGTCTGAGCCTAGTGTTTGCTTTTTAATTGCACGCCTTTGTGAAGTATATCCCACCTTGAAAAATGAGGCGTGCCCAGAATTCCCAGTCTTTGAAAGATGTGGCCTGAGTTACTGAGAAGAGTCCTATCAACTTCACGGGGGGTGGGTCACCAGGGATATGGCTGTATCACATGTGATGGTCTCATGAGACACTTAGCAATTAAATATATATATTTTTAGACAGTGTCTTAGTCACCCTTGGTAGAGTGCCTTGGCATCATAGCTCACAGAAACCTCAGCCTCCCAAGTAGCTGGGACTACAGGTGCCTGCCACAATGCCTGGCTTTTTAGAGATGCGGGGGTGTCTCACTCTGTCTCAGACTGGTCTTGAACTCGTGAGTTCAGTCAATCCACCTGCCTTGGAAGTGCTGTGATTACAGACATGAGCCATAGCACCTGGCCAACTGTACCATTTTTTATAAAGGTTTCATGCACAGTGGATAACTAGTTATGGAAATTTTGCCAACACTGTCATTCCTCTGGGTAGGGGCACTCTAAGCAACTAGTGAAGAAACAAATATTGCCTCAGTTGATGGCATTAGAGTCTGGTCTCCATCAACTCTGTTCATTTATGTGGTCTTCCATGGTGCTTGCGTTCTAGGAGGGTTCCTATTCCCCTAAGGAAATCGTAGTCTTGTGAATGAAATGGGCAAACAAGTAATTCCAGTAAACTGTGATAACTTGTGTGATTCTAAATTAGGTAAGTGAGTGGGGCATGATTCCCTAACTAAGATACAGAACTCTGAAGAAACAGGTGGAAGGACGGAGTGTGGTGGAGGGAGATGAACTGGGTTTCAGGTGCTCACAGGGCATCCAGGCAAGTGTGGAGTGGCCAGCTCTAAACAGGGCTTACAAGAGAGATGAGGAACTGCTTCTTGCAGGAAAATATTTCACCACGTCCCTTTTGGAGGTCAAGGCATAGTACAAATAGGTTTTGATAGAAGAGAGGGGTAAGCAAAAGATTGAGTGTGGAGGCTACCATGGTAGGACACCAGGATGGGGGACAGAAAGCTTTTCAAAGCTAGCTTTACCAATTCTCAATTGTAGCTGTACCAATTCTAGCTGTACCAATTCTCTAGTGTGTTCGGATTCTAACATTATGTCCATGGTTTGAAAACTTCCCGATTAACCGGTGAATGTTGAAGAGATTAGGGCTTGATCACAGATTGGGTGTTCGTTTGGAAGAGAAGATTCTGTTTTCTAGTTTCTCAGAAGCTACTTGGAGTATTGTCTGAACCAAAGATAATTCATTTTCTTTTTGTTTATGCTTGTCCTGCCAGTCATGAAAGAGCCAATTTAAAATATTTCAACTAGTATTTCCGGCTGGAAATGTGTGGATTTGTGAAATATGTCATTACTACAGTAAAGTAGAACTGTCGACAGAGAGGATTCATGGCCCTCACTTTTGGATGTGACTTCTGGAGGGAGGATGTGTCTTCAGATACCTTAGGGGTGAAAGTCTCTCAGATGATCTCAAACATTTTAAAATCAGTGCCTGCCATGGTGAAATTTGAAGAGGGAAGAGAATGTCACAGCATATAATAAAGAGCAAATTATCAAAACTCCAAGGGATTTGAGGGAGATTAGATGCAAAGAAATGTCACATTTTTCATTTCAGACCACCTGTGGAGTCTGGGCAGCTTGATTCCACTAATTATGCTGATTGGCTGCTCAGTTGCACTTTCATTTCTTCACCAAATTTCCTGTTCTCCAAAGACATGCGAGTTCCCAGTACCTGGCTAAATGATGACCTGCAGGTTGGTGCTTTACTGAAGGTCCACAGTGTTCCATTTTCAAAAGTAAATGCCAATCTCAGAAGTGCCCATTTTACCTGTCGCATTACAATTTTACCAAGCGCAGAATTGTCATGGGAAGCTAAAATCATTTCATGCTCAAGAGGGCAGTTCAGTCATTGAAAGTCTTCCATGTTCCATTCAGTCCTTGATGCAAAGGGGCCAGCCTATCTTTATAACAAATGGGATGCATGTGGTTATTGCCTGCTGCTAATTTTTCAACCATGGATTCAAGAGAAACTGTCCTACTTTGTGTGTGATTATGGCTGCCAAGACAGAATAGGGGAATCCAAGGGAAAACAGGAGTTTTGCAACTTAGAAATAACCTTGTAACTATTGAAAAACCTGTTTTGCTCCAAAAAAATAAGCTAAACTTTGAGCTTACACAAGAGCTTTTGGAAATTGTCCCCTAGCACCTTAAGTTGGTTGATTATACCTGTAAAAGCCAGTAACTATTCAAAATAAATAAATGAGACGAACAGCCTGGCATTATTTAATTCAGCTGTCAATCTTAAAAGAAATTGAGGTCATAAACCAAATTAAATTTGTATTCCACCTCCGTGCGGACCTGTCAGCCTCCCATAGATCCCACGTGGGCAATCCCATTTTGTGCCCTGGCTCCTCAGAAAGCGCCATCTTTATAGAATTCTCCACAGCAGATCACAAATGCAGGATTTGCATTTACACATAAAAGACCATAATGAGTCGATTTTAAAGAGAGCTCCTTTCATTTTGCAAATAAATTGGCTCTAAATAAGAATATTTCCGGTAGAAATCTTCAAATGTATTTTGTTTATTTGATAGTAATAAATGGTTTTCATATTTTCTCTCATCTATTAACATGAAAGGCAGCATAGACATTTTTATAAATGGAATTCCATTATTGCTTTGGAATTTAAAATCTGTTTAGTATAAACTACAATTGATGACAAAGAACTTTAGATTAGCATTTTAATTAAGTTGGACCATATTTATAAAGAATTCTGTAGTTTCAGGATTGTGCATTTGTCTTATAGTATAAATACTTATTATGTACTTTATAATTATTATAAACTGGTAAAATTTAAATCCAAGAATGTTTCTTAATATCACTTAATATAAAATAATTTAGGAAACAATCTTACTACTGTAAGACACTAAGTCGATATAGATAAGAATCCAAGCAGGACTCACATTTTCCAATGTAGTTCCTTGGCATCTTGGCATTTCAGACATTCTGGGGGAAAATGTTTGGGAAATGTTGGGTATAGTATCCTTTCTGGGAACCACCATTTGACAATATAAGGGCTCCGTGAAGACTGATATTCGTACTTCCCAAACCTATTGAAGCCATGAACCCTTTACTTGAATAACCCCTATTTACATCCAGTGGAATTGGCAATCCATAGAAAATACTTTTGGAGACACTGAAGCAGAAGATTTGATGAATTTAGTCAACTTATCTATTTTAGATAATTCTGTACATACTCAAAATGACCATCCAAACTAAACTTTTGGGGTAATTCTGGTTCCTTTTTAACTACTAAAGTTCTAGACATTTTATTGAGGTGAATAACTGGTTTTCTGGCATTCCATAGAAATTCTTTTAAAGGTAAAAAGAACCAAAGCAAATTGAACAGTAAGTTTTGTGTAGAACAAATTCTCAACTTTGAGGTTTGTGTTGTCTACCTCTGCCACATGAGTCGGTTCCTACATGCTGAGCATTTCCTGTGACATACACCCGCGAGGACCACCACAACGTGTGACCAAGATGTCATATAGAGAAGTTGGCCTTTATCTCTAAAATCATAGCTGGGCTAACTCATGATAAGCCTAGAAAGATCAAGCCATCTTCTAACTTGATGTTACACTCTATAATGTGTTCCAGCATTTCAAAATACTTTCAAATTAACTTAAGGATGCCTACAATTAGGTTACATTGTGTTTGTAGGTCAAGTGCAAGTTACAGTTGAGCCCTTCACCCAGGACGTGAGCCCTGTACCCCTATCATCGTACCTGTTAGGTGAGAGCTTGCCGCATCCCCTTCTACCCCCTCCTCCCCCCTCCTTGTAGTCAAATCTGTTTATTTCTTCAGCAAGACTCCTAAAATATCTCTTCCTCTTAAATTTATAAGCAGTTGAGAAATACGACATAAGAGATGGTTCAAATAGCAATAAAGGTAGCAGCTAATTTCTGCTAAAGCTGATTGAGGACTTGGCCTTAACATGAGCAAGCATTTCAGAGAAGAAATAGGAATGTCTCTTTAAAAGATGCTAAATCTTACCAACTGATCAGGGAAATGTAAATTAAAATCATTGGTAAGATACCCCATCAGAGTAGCAATATTAAAGTGTCTGCTATATGATGTGTCACGGGTTCTGGAGCGAGTAGGGCTTGCCGTTGCACACGTGATTTGGTGGAAAGGCTTTGGGAAATTTGGCATTATCTAGCAAAGCTGAAAGAGTGCACATGCCATGACCCAGCAGATCCATCCCTAGGTGTACTTCTTAGAGAAATGTATATATTTGCATCAGAGAACATGTGTAAGAACGTTTGTGGCCACTTGTTTCTAATTAGAAAACTAGGAACAAAAATATTCAGCAGGAAAATATGCTCTGATCATGTAAAAATAAAATACGTCAGTGAAAATGAGCAAAGTTACAACTACATAGACCAACATAGATAAATCGAGACTATTAATGAAAACAAGTTGGAGAATGTATACAGGAGAATTCTGTTTTTATAAAGTTAAACCATGACACAACAAGATGTATTGCCGAGAGAGCTACCCATGGCTGAGTACACTATGAAGAACAAGGTAACAATAAACCCGGACTGCAGGGTGGGAGAGAACAGGATGGAGTCAGTCAGGGGCATCGTGGAGGCGTCCCAGTCCTGGCGTTCATCCGTAGCAGTGACTGGAGTGATGTTTTTGTTAGATCTTAGTGTCCTTGATAGGAAAGAAATGAATTTTCTTTTGTTGGGGAAAGCAGAGGAGTTTTGTGCCCCCAAAACTTCCAGGCAACTACCCAGAGTTCCATCACTCTGGGTTCTCATTTTCCTGGAGTTCTTCCATAAATGAATCTGTGGCTGCCTAACCCATAGTCAGAGAAACTTCTTTGAATGACTAATAATCTGAACCACCACAAGGGAAAAGTCTATACTTTCTCCTCCTTTTGAAGTGATGAGTGAGTCAGCCTTTTTAAAGTACTTGCCAGAACCTTGTCTGGTAGTCAGAACTCTCAAGATTCTAGCCCTTTAGTATACAGGCCCTGTACACTAGGGTGAGGACCTGAGATTATGCTGGCCGGTGCTCCCTTGCTTAAATTAGGTTATCTAGCAAGGTAACGGTACTGTGATGACGCCTGCTGGCTTTGAAGCTGCCAAGTTGCAAGAGGGCCGTGTGGCTAGGTACTGAGGTTGGCCTTTTAGAGCTGAGAAGGACTCTTTGCTAAAAGCTGACAAAAGAATAGGGACATCAGCCTTACAAGTTTAAGGAACTGAACTCTTCCAACAGTCTGAATGGGCTTGGAAAAGAACCCCGAGTTCATATGAAAACCAAAACTCTGTGGACACCTTGATTACGCCATTGGAAGGATGGGCAGAGGAATCGGAAAGGCTGTGTCCAGACTCCTGGGAACCATAGAAATTATGCAATAAATCTGTTTGAAGCTGCTAAGTTTGCAATAAGTTGTTACCCATCAGTAGAAAACGAACATACTCCCTATTATTGTGGATTGCCGCTAAGTCGTCTTGGCTGCCAACTCGTTTTGGCCCTTCCTTTCTTTCCTCACATGTTCATAGTTACCAGTTTCTGAGTTTAGTCTGGAGTTGGTGTTTTCCCTCATCACGAAAAAGGGAAAAGCTTGCCACAGGTTAAACCTGCATTCCAGACCGTCCTCCCTCTCCTCCCAAGAAAAGTCCTTAAGTTCCAGGACAGGCTGCTGGGACTAGAAAAGAAGACTTTCTCCTCCCCCGTCCCCTTCTTCCTGCTTTACTTCCTTTTCCCTTCCTTTCCCCCCTTTTATTCCTTTTTTTCTCTTCCTTCCTCCCACTTCTCTTCCTTCCTCCCTCCTGTTGAGGGTCAGAGATCCCGGTTTCCCAAGCCCAATTGGGTCAGAGATCCCGGTTTCTCAAGCCCAATTGCCCTGGTTCAATGACTTTATTATAAAGTTCAACAGAGGTACAGTGGCTATTAAAAGCAAAAACCAAAAAGGACCAGGATAAAACTGGACACAAGCAGCACGAGTAGAGAGCAAAAGTAACCTGCACAAGTTTTAGCATGAGGAGGAGATTTTGTTTAGAAAGAACGTAGGGAAAGTTTAGAGCACTTCCAAATAGAGCTGGAAGTAGGCTCAGCTCAGGAAGGAGAAAAGGCCAGAGGAGAGGCACGTCCCTGCAGGAGTATAAATACCCTCTCCATTTGAAATAGGCTGCAAGTCTTTCATTGGCCACTCTGCTCCTCCAGGCAGTATTGCCCTTTCCTATTGGTCATTGATGGTGTCTTTCTATTGGTCATTGGTTACCTAGGTTACCTCACGCCCACATTTTTATTGGTTCAGCCGGGCAGGGGTTCCTTCTACCCAGGTTGAAGCCCTTTTCTTAGTATCCCTTTCACCCTTGGTCTTTCCCTCCCCCTTTTTCTCTTCCTTCCACATTTATTGGACAGCACGTAAGAAAGCGCAGTCTTTGTCTTTAGAAGCTCACACTTTAACGGCAGGTACAAATTACCGCATGTAATTACTCTGCTGTTGGACAAGCAGCTAGGAGGTGGGGGGAGAAGGTAATTATGCCGCAGTCTCTGCCTGTCCCTGCTGCCGCATACCCACGCTCTTCCTTCTCTCATACACGCGCTCAGCAGCATCCGTATGTAGATAAAATCCTTGAGTTCAATAGAAGTTGATTCTGTTTAAGTCACTAAATTGCTGTGCAGAAAGGACAAGGTTTTTAAACTGGTTTCTGACTCGCTGGGTAGAAAGAAATCAGGTGAGGGGGATGGGGAAAGCGGATTTGATTTTTAGGTCTGCGGTTCCAAGTTTGAGCCAGATTGTTGGTGATTTCTTTTTTGTTTTATTTTCCAAGTGTGGCATTGTTTTCCCTCATAGTCAGTTGAATATGATTTCAGAAACACCGTCCTGAAACTTTAAAAGTGAGAAGACTATAAAGCAATCAATTGCCGCTAGTACCTGCAGCTGTTTCTCTGGCTGAGGCTTCCAGAGCGGTCTGATTAGAGCCTCTTCCACTTGGTGCGGTGGCTCACGTGTGGGAATGGCTGTGTTAAACAGGACTGCGGGCAGGTTCTCTAGATGGCTACAGCACACCTGGGCAATTATAACGAGAGACAAAATTAGATGAATACGGTGAAAACAAACTGCTGCCATCAAAAGAAATTTGTTTACAATGTTTAGATTTTTAACTACAAATAGAGTCCTGTCGAAATCTGCAGAGAACTAAGCAAACCCACTCTAAATCCCAAACCCATGCGTAATTGCTTGCAGGTGGCATTTTAAAGAAACTATACCAAAGACCTCAATCTTGGTCCTTGGCTCAAGAAATAGTCTTTGTTGCTGTCCTTTCACCAACGTTTGGAAGTGAATGACTTGATGCCTCCGTGGGGTGAACCTTCAAGAGATGAAGAGTCTGCCCTCGAGACGTTCTGTTATTCAGGAATTATTTTTCCTGGCTGTGCTACATGAGATTGCCCATAAAGGTCCTCTGCTGCTGGGTGTTTTCATTTCACTTCATTTCACCATCATCACTTTGCCATCCAAGCTTTAATTGTAGACACTGGTACTAGTGTTACAGTCCTTTGCATGCTCCTTCATTTGACTTAAGTTGAAAACGTGGCCTTGCTCTACAATACACCCAGAGCCTAGAGTGGAGAGGAGAGGGGCAGCCTCTGTACAAGTCCACACTGTGGATTACCCTTCAAGTAGTAAATATAAATCGCCAACAAAGAATAAAGGAATGAAGGGAAACCATCACAGACTCATAGCTGGAGCGCTACCTTCCGATTTATGAGATGATTACTCCTGTCAGATTTACTTTTCTAAAGGGAAAAATGTGGATGTCTGACTTTGACTTCTTGGGCAGGATTATCTAGGGTCTCTGAAATGCCAGAGTAATTTGAAGTATACATATGTTTTTTTTATACAGAGACATAAATGGTTCAGATGTACGTAATAGCTTTATTCGTATAATACACAGAGAATAAAATGCCTTTACTTTTTTTTTTTTTTTTTTTTTTTGCAGTTTTTTTGGCCAGGGCTGGGTTTGAACCTGCCAACCCATCACCTCGGCATATGGGGCTGGCACTCCTTTGAGCCACAGGTGCCACCCTAAAATGCCTTGTAAAGGGTACAATTCAGTGGTCTGTAAATAAACCACTGTTTAATTTAGAATATCTTTGTCACCTCCAAAAGAAACTCTCTACCCTTTGCTAGTCGTTCTGTTCTCCTACCCCTGTACACCCAGCCCAGGCAACCACTAATATGCTTTCTGTCTCTTTAGAGTTGCCTATCCATGAGTGGAATCGTATACTGTGTGATCTCTTCTGGCTGCTCTTTCTCTGAGCACAATGTTTGTTTTTTTTTTTCTGTTGACTTCTTTTTTTAATTTTTTTATTAGATCATAATTGTGTACATTAATTCTATCATAGGATACAGTGTGTTGCTTCCATAGACAGTTTGAAAAACTCTCATCCAACTGGCTAACATAGCCATCATGTCTTTCTCATAATTGTTGTGTTAAGACATTTATATTCGACCTTTAGACAAATTCACATGTACCCTAATAGGATAAATCATAGGCGTGGTCCCCACAATATCCTTCTCTTCACTCATCCTCCCCTTTCCCCATAGTCTAGGGCTCCATTTGGATTGTAGCTTTCCTAAGATAGCTAACAATTAGTTTCATAATAGGGCTGTGTACATTGGATACTTTTTCTTCCATTCTTGCGATACTTTGCTAAGGAGGACATTTTCCAGCTCCATCCATGTAAACATGAAGGAGGCAAAGTCTCCATCTTCTTTGTGGGCACAGTGTTTTTAAGGTTCATCCGTGTTGTAGCACATTATCAGCTTTCCATTCCGTCTTAACAGTCCTGTCACCCATCTCATGAGATACACTACGTTTTGTTTAGCCGTCGTAGTGGACATTCGGATTGTTTCTACTTGTTGGCTATCGTGACGCATGTACAACATGTTGAGAAGGTACAGGATTTTGTGTGGATGTACATTTTATTTCTCTTGGATTGTAATTGCTTGGTCTTGAAATGTAATGTTTAACTTTTTGAGGACCTGCTGAACTCTTTTCCAAAGTGACTGCACCCTGTGACATTACCCCCAGAAATACACAATTTCTCCACATCCTTGTTGAGTCATGTTATTGCCCGGCCACCTAACTTTAGCCGTCACAGTGGGTGGGAAGTGTTCTCGCCTTGTAAGTTTCCATTTCCCTAATGACTGGAGATGCCGAGCGTCTTTCCACTTGCTTATCTTTGGAGAAATGTCTGTTCAAATCCTTTGCCCATTTTCTGTCAGTTTTGGTGTTGTGTATTTTAGGTCTCCAATGCTATTGTTTCATGTGTAAACATTTATACTTGTTTTATTTCCATGATGATTCACCCTTTTATGATCTTTACCCTTTTTTTGTCCCTGGCAACAATTTTTCTGAAACATATTTTGTCTGATATTAGTATAGCCACTCCATTTCTCTTCTGGTTGTTATATATATATATAAATACATATATATACACACATATACTATCAAAATCTTCTTACTTTCAGCATATTTGTGCCTTGAAACCTCAAGTATTTTCTATATCACACATAGTTGGATCATTTTTTAAAAATCCATTTTGTTATCCTTTTTTAAATCATTTACATTTAATATAATTTTCCTGTAAGATAGGTTTACATTTGCTATTTTGCTATTTGCTATTCATTTTCTATACATCTTCATCTTTGTTCCTCTCTTCCTCCATTATTGCATACTTTTGCATACCTACATATTTTCTGTTCAATTTCATTGCTGTTTCCTTTTCTGTATTGAGTTATTTTCTTAATGGCTGCTTTAAGGATTAAAATTAACACTTTAACTTAAGTTCATATGAATTCTAATCTAATTTCAATTCTGTTTATTATAGCACTATTCCCTCCCCATTCTCTGTGCTATTGTCTATCAAATTACATGTTTTTAAACTACAAGACTATCAATTTTATGATGGTTGCTTTAGGTATTTTTTTAAATTAGGAGAGAAAAGAGTTACAAACAAATTTCTGTTGTCTATCATGTTATTACCTTTATTGGTGAAAAAATGTATTTTCATAGATTTATGTGAATCAAATTGCTATTTAGTGTCCTTTTATTTCAGCCTGAAAGATTCCCTTTAGTATTTTTTTTTTTTGCTCAGTACTTTAAATAACAAATTTTCTCAGTTCTTACCTGAAAAATATCTTAACTTCTCTTTCATTTTTGAAACACAGTTTTGAAGGATGGAGAATTCTGTTGACACTCTTCCTGTCATCATTTTGAATATTTTCTGTCTGCCTTCTGACCTCCATGGTGTCTGATGAGAAATCAGCTGTTAAATGAAACTAATTTATAAGCACTTCCATATGAATGCTATAACCCAACTATAGCCCAAGATGAAGGAGAAAGAGGAGAGGGAGGGGAGGATGGGTGGAGGGAGGGTAATTGGTGGGACCGCATCTATGGTGTGTTTTACAAGGGTACATGTTAAATCTACTAAGTGTAGAGTATAAATATCTAAGAAATTGTGGTGAAGGCTATGTTAACCAGTTTGATGAAAGTATTTCAAATTATATATAATACCAGCACATTGTACCCCATAATTGCATTAATGTATACAGCTATGATTCAATTTTAAAAAAAAGTAAAGAAGTACCTCTAGGATTGGGGAAAAAAAAAAAAGAGATCAGCTGTTAATCTCTTTGAGGTTCTCTTGTATATGAGTTTTTCTTTTTTCTTTTGTTGCTTTCAAGATTTTCTTTTAGTTTTTGGCCTTTCCCAGTTTGATTATGATATGTCTTGGTGTGTATCTCTTTGAATTTATCCTACTTGGAATTCATACGCTAGGATGTATAGATTAATGTTCTTCATCAAATTTCATAAGGTTTTGGCCGTAATTTCTTCAAATATTCTTCTCTTTAGCTTGTCTCCTTGAAGGAATCCCGTTCTGCAGGTCTTGTCAGAGTGGATGACGTTCCACAAGTCTCTGAGGCTCTGCTTATTATTTTTTCATTCTTTTTTCTTTCTGTTCCCCAGATTGGACAATCTCAATTGACTGATCTTCAAGTTTGTTTATTTCTTATGCCTCCTTATAGCTGCTGTTAAATCCTTCTATTGAATTTTTCATTTTATTTACTATGCAAATTTAAACCAGAATTTCTATTTGACAATTGTTAATTTTTCTTTTTGTTGATGTTCTTCTCTATTAGGTGAGATGTCATTCTTCTATTTTTTCCTTTAACTCTTCAGACATAGTTTATTTCTTTAAACATACTTGTGATAGATTTAAAATCTTTTTCTTGAAAATCCAATATCTGGGCTTCTTCACAGATAGTTTCTGTTGACTGCGCTTTTTCCTCCTCTGTATAAGCCACACTTTCCTTGCATTTTTTTCACTTCTTGCTTCTGTAGGGCCACATGATCAGCTGGATGTAATCAATGAGGGTCTTCTGGGGTCTTTGGGGCACATGCACAGCATCCTACATATGCATGTGGCTTTCTGGATCCCCGTAAATGTATTACAGCTTGTCAAGCCCACTGTTGACACCTCATTCCCCAAATCTTCCTCTTCAGTTCTGTGGATGATCTTTTGTTTGGTGCTCATGCAGCTGTAATGTTAAATAGTTGTCACTGGATGTTTTTAACTAGTACTCTGGGAATAGGGCTTTCCCACTGGGGGAACTCTGAATTGGATCAAATAAGCAGCCCTGAAAATGGGGCTTTTAGTGAGCTGCCAGACAGGCCAGATGGTGATGTTCTGAGCATGGGGCTTGTTCTTAGGAGTTCCAAACCTGCCCTGCCTCTTCTAGTTAGGCTGCTAATTTTCACAACTGCTGTGATGATAAGGCTGGTGGTTTTCAGGGCTGTCACAGAGCTGGGTAGTGGGAAATGGGAATAGGCTGAGTTAAAAAACCAAACAGCTCCCTCTTCTTACAAGGTGCAGCCATGGTTTCCCTCTTGAGTAAACATTTCTTGGATCGTTAAAAGCCTTAATTTTATTGCTTTATGGAGAAGCAGACTTTTGGAGGTCCTTATTTCGTCATTCCAGAAATCCCCCATGTGTGGGTCCTCTGGTCTGGATGTGTCCCTTCAGCACTCAGATATTACAATCGTGATGGTATTAAGTAAGAGGTGGGGCTTTCACAGGAGATTAGGACATGAGGCTTCTCCCTCTCACATGGGATTAAGGTCCTTACAAAAGAGTCTTGTGCAGCATTTGGCTAACTTTCCTTCCACCTTCCATGGGAGGGTGTAGAACCAGGCCCTCCCTGGAAGCTGGCACCTTCATCTGGCATTTCCCAGCCTCCTGAACTGCGGGAAAATCTGCTTTTACAAATTACGTAGTCTGTGATATTCTGTTGCAGCAGCACAATTTAGCTGTGATGATAGGTTAGTTAAGATATAATTTAAATCTAACCAAAAACTTCTGAGATTAAGTTGCTTTTCTGATTCACTCGGAAATCGGTAGTTCTAGGTGTTTTCTGTAATAATATTTAAAAAATCTAAAGCAAATAAAATAAAACATTAAAAGTTATTAAAGCTGGGTAGTAGGCATGTGGATATTTGTTATATTTTGCATTTTATTAGCAAGGAAATAATAAAACCTTTTTAAAGGAAATATAATTAAGGCCAGATGTGGTAGCTCACGTCTGTAATCCTAGCACTCTGGGAGGCTAAGGCAGGAAGATCCTTTGAGTTCAGGAGTTTGAAACCAGCCTGATCAAGAGTGAGGCTCATGTCTACCAAAAGTAGAAAAATTAGATGGGGCTTAGGCTGGCACCACAGCACTCTAGCTTGGGGCAACAGAGTGAGGCTATCTTAAAAAAAAAAAAGCTCCTAGGAATCAGATCCATATATATAATACGGGAATTGTACACACAGTCCTGAGGGGGTCCAAAGGAGGAATCCAGAGGAGGTCGGGGTAAGGGCCTGACAGTGCGACTGGACAGAGTTCATATTCACATATTAGCACATGGCCCTTCGGTGGCTCCCAGATGCAGTGGTGAGAGTCTGTACTGCCTTCAAGGAGGTGCTCACTGTGGTGAAGGCTTGGACTAGTGAGCAGCTGTATTTCCAAGAGATGGTTGAGTGCTGAGTGCGCAGTGCTGGAGGAGGTGCCAGAAAAAGGGGTCCTTAATTCACAGCTGGTGAGGAAGGGCTGGGACGACCTCTCAGAAGAGGTACGTGGCAGCCAGGCTTTATAAGGATGAAGAGGAGTTGGCAAAAGGGTAAGGAGTGTTTCATGCAGGAAAAAATATACTTTCCAAACCAGTTTGTAATGAGGGAGCTCAGGGGACAGGAAGAGAGTGGTGAGAGAGGAAGCTTGAGAGTCGCATAGGCCGTGCCAGACATTGAATTTAAATCCCGAGATGTGTTGCTCTTTGGAGGATTTTAAGATAGGGAAATAGGAGACAAAATGGCAGTGAGTACAGTAGCTCCAGGGATAGAGTCTGCAATCTGGCTCTGAAACTTACTACTGTGTCTGTAAAATGGAGATAATAATATGTGCCTCACACAGTTGTTGGTAACATTCAATAATTCTTATTCTTAGACCTATATCTAACCACACAGTAAGTGCTTGGCAGTTACTGGAAAATTCAAGCAATTCTTGATGGAAAGATTGGGTAATGTAGGCAGGTGACTTTGACAGCACTGTGAGCTCAGGGAGATCAAACACCAAGAACCTGTAGGCTGGCAGTGCAGTCAACGTGCAGTCCTAGGAGGGGCAGCCAGCAGCACCTGGGACCTTGTCAGAACGACAATTTTCTAGGAGGAGGCCCACCACCCAGGGCAGTGCAAAGCCCTCCAGGTGAATTGTTTGCACTAAATTTTGCAAATCACTGGTCAAGCTAAGAAGAAACTGAGTAAAACCTAACCATAGGGAGGGTACCCCCTGACCCAGGTACCAGCCATTAACTGGTTTATGTAACAGATTAGATGTTTGTTATCCCCATTTCACCAGTAAGGAAACCCAGGCTTAGAAAACAAAGGGGCTTGTTCCCCCACATAGCTACCAACTGGTGACTCTAGGAGTCACCTTGCTCTTTTAAGCAGTGTGCTCTTCTCAAAGTTGGAAAGTGACTAAAAAGGGAAATTTCAGAGATTGTAAAGTAATAGAATTTGCAAGACTTACAGGGGGAGGAAGCTAGCTCTGGGCATAGAGGGAGGGGTCAATGTTGACTCTCAAGTGTCTGGATTTGGATAAATATTGGTGACATTGTCCGATTCAGGCTGCATTGATGAAAAAGACATTTTAAAGCAAGGGATTTGTTTTGGCGTAATGAATTTGAGGTCCCTTCAATAAGGATGCAGAGGCCCTGTAGTTTGGGCTCTCAGCTTGGAAAGACAGATTTGGCAGACATAAGTATCTGGGTGGATGTAGCTAAAGATGTGGGCTTGGGATGATCCCAGGTAAGCACAGCAGGAGACAAGAAAAGAGACCAAGGTCAGAACCCGGGGGAACAAGAAGCAGCAGCTTCTGCAAAGTAAACAGTAAAAAGAACTGAAGTCAGGTGCCTGGCATATGCCCGTAGTCCCAGCTACTAGGAAAGCCAAGGCAGGAGGACTGTGTAGCTCAGGAGTTTTGAGACCAGCCCAGACAACAGAGTGAGAACCTGTGTGTTTTTTGTTTGTTTGTTTGTTTTATTAAGTCATTTGTACATAGATCATAAATACATTTATGCCATTCTGGGATTCAATGTGTTGATTATTTGTACAAATTGGAGTGCTTACATCCTACTAATCAACACAGACTTCACCTCATTTACCCAACTCCAGCATTAAGACATTTGTGTTCTACACCTGGTAGATCCAACTTGTACTTGCAATGTGCTCCATCGAACCTGTGTCTTAAAAAACAAAAAAAAAAAACAAAAAAAAAACTGGGCCAAGATAAAAGAGAAAGAGATAGTACCCAGAAATCCAAGAGAAAGTCAGCTGGAAGTCAGCTCAAAGAGGGACTGGGCCAGCATGGCTGTTGTTGAGAACATCAGCCATGCTGCCGGGGAGATCTGAGTTCCATCTCTGCCCACTACACGTCTCCCATGAGTAAATTCGTGACACCAAAGACACAGACATAAATGGTCCCCCAGATGGCAGAATGTTAGGAGAGGGTACCCTCGGCCCGAGGCAATCATTAATAAAAGCTTAGCCGGAGGCAGACAGAACGCCAGTGTGCATGCCCTGGAATATTTTAACCAGAGTTCGCTCCTTAACTTGAGACACAGTGAGTAGCAGTAATCTCAGAGGATGAACTGTGGTCAGTATGGATTCAGGGAGGTCATCCGTACTAATAAGAGTCTAATTCATCATGGCTACTAGACTTGTGGTTTTATGTTATATTCCCAGGTCCTTTAAACGCACATAGTGATTACAATGCTTAGTGTTTTCTCGTCTCAATTCTGGGGCCAGAGCCCGCACTGATGCAAACGAATACCTACATAGAGCTCCATGCTCTGAGGGCAGGGGTATGTGAAAGGGCAGCTATGGGCAGGTAGGATATGGGAATCCTCACACGCAGGGAAGTGGTTTACTGCGCACTCATTGTGACAACATTTTACAGACGTTATTTCGTTTTATCCTCTCCAGCACCCTCTAAGGTAGTAATGGGAGAGTCAGACCTAGTGAGCAAAGGAGGAAGCTGAGTTTCCTCCCCCTTTTTTTCCAGGGCTTCCCTGAGTTTACAGGGCTAAGAACTGGCCAGGGTCAAATAGTTAGAACAGAGGTAAGGCTTGACACCCCTGCCCATCTCACTCCAAGCCTATATTGTCTCTGTTAATGATGCCAGAATGCAATTGGTATTAAATCAGCTCACACACTTTCTCAGGCTCACAAAAGTCAAATAAGTTAAGTGAAAGCACTTTTTTTTTAACCTTTTAATCAGCCTTACTAACATGCAAATACCATTAACTTCAAGATATACAGGTTTACCTAATCTTTGTTTCAGTTTTATTTTTATGTCTTAAACTTAAGGTTGCTTAAGGATCTAATACATAAAGTAACCTATAAAAACCAGTCAATGCCAGAGATGGAATAGTTATCAACAACAAGTAAAAAAACTAGTCAAGTGGGCAGTGCCTGTGGCTCAAAGAAGTAAGGTGCTGGCCCCATATGCTGGAGGTGGAGGGTTCAAACCCAGCCCTGGCCAAAAAAAAAAAAAACTGGTCAAGTTAAACTTTATTTCTAGCTATCACTTTTAACTTTTGAAATCATCATTTAGGTTTATAGTTGACATTTGTCACCAAGGGACAGAATATAACTTTTTTTTTTTTTTTTTTTTTAGAGACAGTCTCACTTTGTTGCCCTTGGGAGACATCACAGCTCACAGCAACTTCTAGCTTTTGGGCTTAGGTGATTCTCTTGCCTCAGCCTTCCTAGTAGCTGGGACTATAGGCACCCGCCACAATGCCTGTATATTTTTTTGTTGTAGTTTACCTGGACCAAGTTCAAACCCGCCACCCTCAGTATATGAGCCATAGGCGCTGCTCCAGAATATAATCTTATACTTGTTAAATAACCTTCTATACTAAAATATGTACCATTATTACCTTAAGAAATTGCTACAAATATTCAACGTATGTTTAACTGCTTTCAATAAGCTGAAAAGCAATATTTAGGTATTCTGAGAAAAAAATTGCTTTTGTTTATGGTGTTTGCAGTTTCCAGAAGAGTCAGTTCATATTAAGACAGTCTAGAAGAAATAAACTGAAGTGTTAAATTTATAGACCATAAAATGACAACTTTGTTCAACTACTAAGATAGATTAATCCCATTTCCAGTGCTTCTTTTCCCAGGCCTACCTGGACACTTGGTCAGTGTTTGAAATGTTTTTTGACTGCTTAATATAAAAGCTGAATGACTTCCCTGAGTCTTATTTCAGTTGAAAACCTATTTATGGGTATCCTGTTTTTTGAGACATATTTTAATTAATAGAAGATCATTCATGTCCTGTAAGTGCATTGTAAGATTTTCACTGTACCTCTCTACATGTTATTGTACAACAGCCCAGTGGATGAAGGACGGCTGGAACAGTTCTGAAAAATCTAGCTTTTAAGATCTAGATAAAGTTCATAGTGAGTCTATTAAAACCCATTTAAACAATCGGAAGTGTAATCACCACAGAGGACTATAAAGGAAGAATGAAAATTGCAAAGGAAACTTTGTAGTCAATGAAAATACAGTACTTTGATCAGTCCCAAATGCACAGTGCACAAGCATTCTAAGTCACGTAGTTACTTGTTGACCATCTGACTATAAAGTTCAGTTACTGCTTCAGAAGCTATACCTCGTTACCTTCCAAAATTGCTTTTAAATAAATTTCTTAAATTGTAGCAACAAATAAGAGGACAAGATGCACTTAAACAATACTGCAGTGTATCAAAAGACATAAGAAATTTCAACTCTTATTCTTGAAGAGTTATAAAAATCAATGTTTTGGCTAAGTTATAAACATGTTTACAATGCAATTATTTGTGTAACTCTAGTTATGCTAACAGCAGCTATGTGACCAGAATAGGTTTCTTAAAAAAACACTAAAAAACATAAAAATACTTAGCCCCATTTTTTAGCTGTAGTATATGTTCTTTGATGCCTAAATTTCAGCATTTGCTGTATGACCATTGCTCTACTTTTAAAAGTCACATCCAAAGAATAAAGCAAAACCACCTACAAATTGGCATATTGTTTTTTTCTGTTTGTGAAAATGTCCTTAATTTGTTGATATAGCAAACAAACTTCAACCCTGATTGCTGTGCAAGAAACAAGATAATCTGTTTTGCAGTGAACTTTATAGTTCAACTGCATACAGGCAACATGCTATATATGAAACAATTGCTAACTGAACTGCAGGTATTAAATACTGAAAACATTAACAGTTTATTATAATTTATTTTATTTAACAATCTAGGAAGTTCACAGCCATCAGCAGTTCCAGTGCAATTGGGAACTCAGGACTCTCCGTGGAGTGGTTAGTGTAGCGAGCCTTGTAGGTAGGATACATGCCTACTCTTGACAGCACATGTGACGGGATCTCTCTAAAATTGACCTCATTAGTTTCATTCTCAGCAAACTGACCTGGGCCGCTCAACGTGGCTTTTAGTGTTCCTGATGTCAGTGCAGGCTCTCTTTTTATAATAAATTCATGACCATCAGAAGATATCTGATGGTGACATCAGATATACGTGGCATATACGTATTGACATACGTGGCATCAGGGCCTTCACAGCCACCACGGGTTTTCTCCTCTCCATAATGTTCTCAGTAAATTCTATGTTGCTTCCCTGGGAACTTTAGTAATTTCTCGTTAGCCCCACAGCCACTGCAGCCGAGTGGCACACCGCCACAGCCCCTACTCCAGGGCCACCCCTCCACCTCCAGCTGCCTGCCCCGGCGGGTTCCCGGGCAGTCGGAGGAATTACTTCCGCTGGGTCACCAGTGAAAGCGCTATTTAACTTGGACAAGAAGGAAGCCATATGCAGGCAGGATACTTTTCTATTTCTACCATGAATATCAAAAGTAGCATCTGGCTGGGTGCAATGACTCAACGGCTGTAATCCCAGCACTCTGGGAGGCCGAGGTGGGAGGATCACTCGACTCAGGAGTTCCAGACCAGCCTGAGCAAGAACGAGACCCTGTGTCTAAAAAGTAACCAGGCTTTGTGGTGGCACCTGTAGTCCCAGCTACTCATGAGGTTGAGGCAGAGGCTGAGGATCACTTGAGCCCAAGAGTTGAGGTTGCTGTGAGCTGTGATGCTACGGCACTCTACCAAGGGTGATGAAGTGGGACACTCAAAAAGAAGAAGAAGAGGAAAGGAAAAGGAAGTAGCATCTGAAAAGGTGCTTTAGAATAAATGTCTAAAGATACATTCATAAGCCCCCTTCCCTGAAGAAAGTATTAATACATTTCCAGTTTTCTTGACTTTTTGTTTATCATTGCCTCCTGGACGTGACTTTTGCGCATGTCACTTTATGGAACCATTTGTCCCTCTGCTGTCAGCTGTAATACACACACCCCCCACCCCCATGGATGCTCTCCTTTCCTTGCTATTTTACTGGGATACAGAGCAGTGACAGCAGGAGGAACCAAAAGAGAACAAGCCCCGACCTCTCCACCCCAACGGCCGTCTTGTAAAATGATGTGACTTGATGATATTCCTAGTATCAGGACAGCCTCCCCTCCACCCTCCCGTCTCCTCATAATTTCTGGAAACCATAGAAAAAGAGCCCAAGCTGGTCCGTGGAAACTTGAGAAAATTCTGGCCTCATACTTACTAATGCCATTGGAGGAGACTTTGAGCTGTTTCATGCCTGTCAAGACAAAATCTTCCAGAGTGTTTTCTCATTTATAGTAACCAGTGCCATCATTTCCCAGTCCACAGCTGCTGTGGTCTGATTGTGTCTCCTGCAGATTCATTTGTTGAAACTTAATCATCAGTGTGTAGCCCTAAGAGGAGGTTGACTAAGAGTGGGATTAGTGATTTCATAGGAGAGGTTGAAGGGTTCCCCATTTCCTTTTGCCCTTTAGTCCCTTCTACTGAGCACACAGTCTTTGTCCCCCACCCTCCTTTTGCCCTTCCGCCCTTTCCAGCCTTAGCAGACGCCACCCCTCACCCGATACTGAGCCTGCCAGGGCTTGGATCTTAGACTTAACAGCTTCCATAACTGAAAACTATACTTCTGTGGTTTATAAATTACCCAGTCTCAGGTATTTTGTTGTAGAGATGGCAGCCACTGTTATTCTAAATAACTGTTACACACAGGGCACTAATCCTGCGGGGCCCATGAGCCCACGTGCCGCATCTGGAGTGGTTTATTCATGTCCAAGGCCTTCTGTCATCGATCAAGTGAAGAGGTCAGATGCTCCCAGGACCATCGTGTCAGAGCAGCCTCCCAGGAGGATAAGAGGCTGGGGACAGGGCCTTGTGGCAGCAACTCCCAAACCTCCTGTGTTGTGGGAGGATTGTGGGGTGTTCTGCCAAGACTTAGGTCAGCTGCTGGGCACCAGCCTGTGTGGCCTCTGTGGGACAGCAGCACACCTGTTCCTCTGATGGCTCCACACTGATACCTGTGGCCTCTTCCTTCCCCACCCCAACTCCAGACCCAGAGTACTGACTAATTACAAAGGTAGTCAAGATAGGGGGTATTGTGCAATGTTGTAACCTATAAAGAAGAGTCTATGTAGAGTGTACTATGATAATGACATTGCTGATACTCAATTTTACTGTGAGGATATAAAAGTAACAAAGGGGAACAGGAGAGCAGAACAGCTAACTGAGGAAATATTTTTATTGTTCCCTGGAATTGTTGGTTTTTCTGCAAATAAAAGTGGAATTGTTGGCTCAGCGCCCATAGGTCAGTGGCTAGGGCTCCAGCCACATGCCCCGGAGCTGGTGGGTTCAAGCCTGGCCTGGGCCTGCTAAAAAAACAAC
>NW_003852479.1:510005-511093 GCF_000181295.1 Otolemur garnettii
AAAAAAAAAAAAGGTGGAATTGTTGATGTCTCCTCCACTTCTCCATTGATTGGCTTGAGTGGAAGGTGGATGGATTCTTTGGCCCAGTAACAATAGCACCCTCGAGGACTAAAACAGCAGCTCCTCCCAGCACAGATTCCACTTTAGAGTCACTTCTATGGTCAAGAGACGCCAAAGTGGGAACTTGGATGTTTTGTCATTTAGAGGACACCCTCCCCCCCGCCCCCCAGTTAGAGTCAGACTTCTAGACAGGCCCAGGCTTCCAATGCGTTTGCTTCCAAATGTGCTTTTCAAAGCCACATGTCTCTTTTCCTACACGCAGCACTCATCCTTTAAAATCCTAGGTAGGTTACATGAACTAAGGAAAAGCAGGTCCCTAACGTACTTACTAACTTCCAATCACAGCACAAGCTCCAGAAACTCCTGCCCGCTAGGGAGACAAAGATTTTCAGAGCTCCTTCCTTTGGTGTAATCCACTAGACCTCAAAAAAGGAATGGGATGTCAGAGAAGACCTCTAATCAAGAGAAGAAAAGGAGGAAGACATTGAGAAGTAGGCTTGGTCCCAAACACTGCTGTGACTGCCTCTCCTGAAAGGGGGCACAAAATGATGGTTCATCCGCATTCCGTTTTATTCCTTCCTTGATAAGCTGTGCCACAGGCTTTAGATGACTGGTAAGTTGCCTTCCAGTGGTAAGTCAGGTCAGAAAATTACATTTCTGAGAAGTAGCAAGTGCTGAAAGAACCAGATGTCCTCTGTCGATGTAATAAGACAAGAGGTCGGGGCAATTGAGGCCGAAAGTTAAGGAAGATACTGCAGGTGCAAGCTGGCAGCAGAGGTTATGCTGGCTTTTTAGATTCCATTGACTGCGAAAGAAAACCACAGAGAACAATCACTGCGCAGTGCCTACGTCCCTTGATGCATGGCTGACACGAGTAGGGTTAGGCCATTCGCCTGAGGGCATTTAGCTGGACTTTGAAGGTGGGTTACCTGACTCCAAACTCACGTTCTTTCCATCATGTACTCGGACAGAACAACTCTCCCCTGTCCTTGTGGATGGCAGCCACACACTGGGCATCTTGAACCAGC
>NW_003852479.1:511436-524970 GCF_000181295.1 Otolemur garnettii
GTAAGTGGCAGCAGTGAAATTGCCTCCATTCTGTCCTGTTAGGGTATAGCAGCATTTCAAAGAAAGATTCTACTTTCATCTTGGCTTGCCATAGGTCAGCACTGAGTAATCTGTGAACACTCAGAGGGACTCAAAAACATATTACAAGGGCCAGGCACAGTGCTCATGCCTGTAATCCTAGCATTCTGGGACGCCAAGGCAGGAGGATTCCCCAGCCCAAGCAAAAGCGAGACCCCCCTCTCTACTAAAAATAGAAAAGTTACCTGGGCCTTGTGGCCTTGTAGTTGCGGTGAGCTAAGATGATGCCTTTACACTCTACCCAGGACAACAGAGTGAGACTCTGTCTTTAGAAAAAATTAAAAAATTAAAAAATATATATATATATGTACACACACATATCTATGTATTTTGAGGGCTATTTTTACACGTAAATGGAATTAGTCATTACCTACCTCATATCCTTTGAGAACAAGGACTTCCTTACTCAAATCCATATCTCCTACTAGCCTGTGACCTTTCCTGACCTTGCGTGAGCAGATCCAGTTGCTTTTATTAGGTGTTCTCCTAACATCTAGGATCCTCACACCCAGGCACAAAGAATCCTAATGAGGGCGTGGGGGTGGGGAGGGTAGAGGTGGGAGATTTTAGAGGCTTGGAGCGCTGCTTGTAAGGAACCGACAGGAGCAGACTGACTCAGTCGACAGAGAAGTCTGACAGTGCTGAGGGACGAGCTCACACCCAGGAGAAGACGGCCTCCTTTGAGAGCAGAGCGGCCCACCTCACGGTTTTGCCCGCCCTGCCTCAGCTGTTGACTAGGTGAGTAACCCAAACAAAGGGAAGTGGTGAGCCAGGCAGGAAGCTCTCCAACCTGTGTGATGTGAAACATGAGGGCTTTTTATTTCATGGTTTGTGAGATGCAGGGCCCCTTGGCCACAGAGAAAAGAACTAATTTTGAGAGTAGTAACTGTTGCTTTTAAGTCTCTGAAAGTAGTTTCAACAGTCATCAGAAGTGCTGACGGCTTGTTTCTCATCATCTGAAGGCAAGATATTTTCCTCTCTTCGTTGTTGCTGTAGAAATATGAATACTAGCTGAAGGAATGAGTGAAAGGAAGAGGATGGGGTGGGGAGGAAGAGGAGTTGGTTAACTTTGTACAAATACATAGTTTGCTAGAGGAAGTAGGACCTCGTGCTAGGTGAGTGGTAGGGTGACTATAGTGTACAATAATCTACTGTGCATTTCAAAATAGAAGAATTCGGATGGTTCTAGCATAAAGAAAAGACAAATATTTAAGATGATGGAGATCCAAATTCACTGATTTGATCTTTACAAATTACGTGAATGTATTAAATTATCACACTTACCCTGAATCTATGTGCCTCTATAATGCATCAATTAAAAAATAAGAAAAAGATGTATTTCCTGCATAGGGACAAAAAAATAGGGGATGCAAGATTAAAATGACATGAATAGAAGAGGAAGGACAAGGCTAAACTTAATCTCAAGTCAAAATGATTGCTTTACTTTTCAACAAATAAAACCAGGACATGTATGATTGTAAATGGCAGTTTTTGCCAGGAACAGCAGAGTTAAAGTGACTGTACGAGTTGCTCCAGTTTTCCCCCTTCATGGATATTCCTAACAGATGGTTTTGCTGTCTTTTTTTTTTTTTTCGGTGTGGTTTTAACACTTTATTTGATGTATCTAACATCACTAGTTAGTTCTCCTCCACGTTGACTGTAGGTTTTAGATTTTTGAAAGTGTCGCAGGTACATAGGGAACCACAGCATCGAGCTTGTTTGGTGAATCTTCATTCCCATGTTTTCTGGACAGCCACACGTGGATACAGCGTGGGACATTCCTTATTCCTTTGGCCCAGACAGCTTCGTTTGTTGAGCCTGGTAGCAATGAGCACATCTGAAGTCCCCCTCATCTTCCTGGCAGATTTCCAGGTCTCTTGAAGCCCACTCAGTGGGTGCTCCCGTGAATGTTGATGACAGAAACGCCTGGCTTCTCCTCGCCACCCTCCATTCTGCCAGGCCCAAGTTGGAAAAGCCGTCTTTACTGTCCTCAGGACATTCCTGAGGTTTGAACACATTGTCTTTGGCCGTGCATTTTAGTTTGCAGTGCAGTATAGGAAAGGTCACAGTTAGTTCAGCCAGCAGATGTTATTTTCATCACCAGAAGCCTTAGAAATACAGGGGAAGCCGTCCACCAGCAAGTCCACACCAAGCCCACAATCAGGAGAGCGTGATCCGAATCTGCTTTGACCTCTTTTATCTTAAATTTAAAAATCTTTAGGAACAATTAAAGGGGGGGGGGGAGATAACAGTTTTTCCCTGATCATCCTTCTCTATGTGTTGTACTGACTTGACTTACGTTGATTGGTAAGTTGTTCGCCTTTGGGGAAATGGCTCATTGTAAGTATTTATATGGAATGGTGATATAAGTAAAAAGCATAACGTAAGGATTTGAGGGTAAATACAGATGAAGATCAGGCCCTCTAGACGTTAATAGCCAGAGTGTCTAGGTTCGAATCCCATCTTCTCTTCTTAGTGCCCATGTGATCTTGGACAAATTACTCTTTCTGAGTTCATCCATCTGTGAGATTTAGACGGAGTATAAATAGATGGGTGGGAGGATTATGGGTGTACGTATAAGGCACTTAGAACAATGCTTGGTAAAGGATAGATGCTTAGTAAATGAGACTTGTTATTTTCCTTCAGCAGCTGGCAAATTTGATATTAATAGTCATAGAGTTGGATCCTTACACCAGGTGAGGAGCCATTGGAGACGCTGCAGGGCCGAGGAGGAGTTTTTGTGGCAGAGTGCTCAGTTTACCTGTTTTGTGCCTTCTCCTTTCAAATGTTACCTTTTGTCCCTTTGTTAGTCATTATCAACCTGTGAGTTCCCAGTCAGGGCATTGTGTTAGCATTTAACTCTTCAAATTCAAGAGTGGAGAGAACCATGATATTAAAGGATTCCCATCAAGGCTAAAAAGATACGCGGCAAGTCCATTTTTCCTGCCAAGAATATAAGTGACTTCCATGAAATCCCATTTACTATATTTCTTGATCTGATGGGGATTGGTGCTCTATTTTTGAATATTAAATGAGTTAAGTATTCAAAGCAAAAATCCTTTAAAAAACAAAAGACTTTTGATAGTCTGATTTGTATTTTGCCAGCCCACATTTTTATTACCTGACTCTATGGTAACCATGAGCATGGTTTTAAAGGTATGTCCATAAATACTTTGGTTCTTCTCCCTTCAAGAAGTGGAACTTCAGTCCTCTCTCCTTGGGCTAAAGTTAGGAACTCCCTTGCAGCGAGTGAGTACAGCAGAATGGGATGATCCTTCTGATGTGAGGTTATAGAAAGACTGTGGCTTCTGACTTGGGTGTTCTCTGTGGCTCCCTCTTTGTCTCTGGAATCTCTTGCTTTGGTGCAGCCATGGCTCCGGCCATGTGTAATGGCAGTGGGACAGCCCATGAGAAGACCCATGCGCTGAAGAATAGTGAAAACCCCCGTGAATGAGCTTGGAAGTGCACCCTCAGTGAGCCTTTCAGGTGACGACTGCTTGGCTGAAACCTCATGAAGAATCTGAGGCACAACCACCCAACCTGCTCAGAAGTCTGGTCCTCAGAAACTCTGAAACTATGTGAGATAATAAATGTTTATTGTCTTAAGTTGCATTCATGACAAACGAATCTATCCTGTATCCACTTCTGCAGCAACAGTGAGTCACATTGCCTCCTAAAAACTTACAGCAGAGTCTCGGCACCTATAGTTCAGTGACTAGGGCACCGGCCCCATACACCGAGACTGGTGGGTTCAAACCAGCCCAGGCCTGCCGAACAACAATGGCAACTACAACCAAAAAATAGCCAGGGGTTGTGGTGGGCACTTTGAGTCCCAGCTACTTGGGAGGCTGAGGCAAGAGAATCTCTTAAGCCCAAGAGTTGGAGGTTGCTGTGATCTGGGACAACATGTCAGGCCCTCTACCAAGGGTGACAGAGTGAGACTGTGTCTCAAAAAAAAAAAAAAATTTACAGCAGAGAGTTTATTATAGCTTCCACATAGGTATAGGTGAGAGTTTTATTTTTCTTTCAGAAAGCAAATTTGGCCCCATTCTGACGCCTTTTCCATTCTGCCTTGTCGGGAAACCTCCTTGGTACACATTACAGTCTAGTCCTTTCCTCTCATGCACTTAGGCTGGAAGTCAGGTGAACATCCCTCCATTTTTTTCACTGGTTCTGCCTTTCACCAGTTAAGGATGAGACAGTCCTGAGGACTCTCCTGATAGAATAATGATTATGGTTCTTGGTGCTCTGGCCTCTTAGAAAGTAGGGTGACTGAAGTGTGGAGCAGTGGGAAGGAGGTTTATGGTTTTTTATCTGAAGCTATTTTAGTATTGGAACCTCAAGATTCAATTCCTCTTAGAATTCTGTGAAACTGATACTTTGTCATATTTTAAATTATAGAAAATAACTTCTGCCACTTGGCAAATTTCGGTAGAAAGGATCAAATGAACCACTCCCTCCCCAGAAGCTGATCAATAATCAAATAAGTTGCAATATAAATGGTACAATCTGATTCTTTGGACCTTTGAAGTTTGGCTTCCACAGGTGATCCTATCTCAGGCAGCATATCCCCCCTTGGGAAATTCCATATAAATCTACCAGGTTTGGGCCTGAGAAGGGTTATTCCACTTGTTTCCCCTAAGGCCACAAGAATTTGCTTTGGTTCAGGACCATTGTTTGAAAACTCTTAGCTGTCCAATTGCTAATGCTTAGTGAAATAAATACTTTCTTTTCTGGATAACCTTTGCTTTCTTCTTTACATTAAGAAATGTCTTTCAAGGAGTGACCCCTCGTCATTTCTTAATTACTATTTTAAGTACAATACGTAGTTTGATCATTCTGGCCTAAGAGATTTAATTCTTAAGCAGTGTAAGATCCTCCCCCACCACTTAGGAACTCCTCAGCTGGAAGTCATTTAGGACCAGTATCAGGAGACTAATATAACATGTGTTCTTAATTTAAGATTGTGAAGGCCGGGAATTCTGCATATTAGTTTAAATTTGCAAGCAAATAAGAGCAATATGGTCCCTGACTCATCATAAGGTTAAACATGTGAACTGAAAATAGAATAAGAAAAAATCAGGTACAGTAATTCACTGTCCACAGTGCTATAATCGGGCACCATAGCACATGGTCAAAACCTTTACTATGAGTTGGGTCATCACAGATAATTCCATATGGATGATTTGTGAACATTCTAAAATCAGACGGGGACCTTGCTGCTTTTTCGTGTTTTCTTTCTAACTATAATTTTGTAAATGGTGTGTGGCTCCCTGTTCACATTTCTAACTTGGTAACGTTTAAAAGCTTTGGCATTTCGTAATGTCAGTGATTTCCACATTGAGCTTTCACATATATTTGGGCTCAATGTTAAATGAACAAATCAGAAAAATATTTTAAAAATCTTTCGTGTGGAAGAGAAAAAAAACTCCCCTCTCATCCATTTTATTCAAGTCCCTACACCCCCACCACCACCACATGCGTACACACACACATGCTCACAATCCAAGCCTTCCTCCCCACCAGCTGCACCTGGCTAACTCCTATTCATCAGTCAAAACTCAGCTCAAGCAGCCCCTCCTCACACCACTGCAGCTGGTTTCTGTCCTTGCCTCTGTCAACTTCAACCATAATGGAATCGTTGTTTTTCTTTTCTCTTCTTGTCGGTGCCCCAGGAAACTGGGAGCTCCTCACCTGGGGACTGCGTCTTCTGTTGCTGAGACCCCAGCACCTACCACAGTTCTTGGCATGTTAGCTGCCTGCTGAATGAACGATAACTCATCCAGTCTCTGGGCTAGCTGGCGGATGTGAACTACATAAACTTCATTCGTAAGCTCAGCCAGAATCTTGTGTGCCCAGAGCAGGAAACCGAGCAGGTGCATACCCAGCCTGGGGTTCATAGCTCCATCAGGGACTATTCGGGGCCAGAGCGATTCAGGGCACCCCCATGCTGAGGTGCCTGCCCTCCCCAGGTCCCCCCCACCTGGCAGTTTTTCGCCTTCTGTGGGCCTGAAATGCCTCAGTGTGAGAGATGTTCTCAAAAACTTGTTGCTTGTTCAAGGCTCCCAATAATCAAAAAAGATAGAGCAGCACATTTTCCTAGGTGGAACCCCGAACAAAATTCAGGTATAGACAGGCCCAGTGGTGCGTGCCTGGAGTCCTTGCTACTTGGGAGGCTGAAGTCAGAGGATCTCTTGAGCTGGGAGTTAATAACCAGCCTGAGCAATATAGTGAGACCTCATCACTAAAAACACGTACAAACAAAGACAAATACTTAATGTTTAAGTATTTAAACTACTTACTGTTTAAAAACACTGATTTGCTATTCAAGTCAGAGGTTGACTATGTTACAGTTGCCTAGAAAACACTGGTGACAAGTGAAAGAAAACTATGTCCTAGAAGCCAGTTCAACTCAGGGTGGGCACACAAGGGCAGCAAGGCTGAGAAGCTTCATTTCTCAGCAGTCAGCCAGAGAGACTTCGGGTGTCCAGGGGGAAAGTTTAGATAAATGGGGGCCATACCCCTTTACATGCTCTAATTTTTCAGATAAAAGCTGCCTCCGGCCATGGGGCCCATAGCTCAGTGGTTATGGTGTCGGCAACGTACACCAGGACTGGTAGGTTCAAACCCGGCCTGGCCAGCTGAACAACAATGAGAACTGCAACAAAAAATAGCCGGGTGTTGTGGCAGGTGTCTGTGGTCCCAGCTACTTGGGAGGCTGAGGCAAGAGAATCACTTGAGTCCAGGAGTGTAAGGTTGCTGTGAGCTGTGACACCACGGCATTCTACCGAGGGGGACATAGAGAGACTCTGCCTTAAAAAAAAAAAAAGCTGCCTCCCACAGCCCCTGTGTTATGCATTTGGGGATGAGGGGATTTGACCTTAGAGAATGGTCTTCCCTGTTCAATTGTAGAATCTCCTGGCTTTTAACTGCCTGGGTGAGCTTCTCCGTCAGTTACGTTCATGTCGCTCATGCCGCACGTGGCCACTGGGGACTGCAACTTTCACACTTGGAAAATGTGAGTGTTTAAGTCTTGGTTAGTGTAAGCGAGCAGCCTGGCATGTGCCCTGACTCTGGGGTGGTGCCCAGAGTGCTGGAACGAGCAGCTTTCCTGGGGTGAAAGCAGCTAAGTCTCAGCATTCCAGGTGGTACCCAGAGTGCTGGAACGAGCAGCTAAGTCCTGGTTCTGGTCCAAAGTGGCTCCTTAGTCCCTAAGCTGCCACCTCACTTGATAAGTGGAAATTAGTCCTGTCCTCTGGGGTCTGTGGAAGGAGGATCTGATCTCACTCTGCAGACTCTGCGGACTGCCCAGTCCTCTCTCTGATGCTCTGGAACACGGCATCCTGCCTACCCTGAGACCGCTTCCTTGGTGACCTGGTCAGGGAGCTGGGAGGGGGTGTGTCTGGGGGTGTTTCCGCTTCTCTCCCTCAGCCACTCCGTAGGCTTTTTACTTCCTTTGTCGTTTCACGTGGTTATCTTTCAGCTCAGCCGTGGATTAAAACTATTTTACCCAGCATTTGTGTACTGCGCAAAATGCTTCTTTCCACCCTGGTTTGTGTGGTGTCCTGTGTTATTTTTAGTAGATGCGTACACAGGCGAGCGGAGCATCACTGCCCGAAATCTGAAATGCACCCACCTCCGCAGTTTTTGAGCATGGACAGAATGCTCTAGTGTGCATTTCAGATTTTGGATTTTCAGGTTCAGGATTTTCAGCCTGCATAAATGGTAACAAATCTTGAAGAAAGGCTATCGTCTACCAAACTGCCTGCCGCCACCACCACACTCTTAAGGGTCTCTGTCTCGCAGAATAATTTAAAAGCCTGATTTATGGTGTGAGATCTCAGTTCAGAATCCAGCTCTTCTATTCCAAAGCCATAGGACCTTGGCGAGCCGCTGGTTCGGTGCCGTAGAATGAGCGATGGGGCGGGGTAATGGCAATAATTGTATTTGTCTTGCAGGATTCTCGTAAAACTAGATAAGGTCAGCTGTGCAAGTGGAAGGTCTGTCCCACTGTAGTTGTCTAGTTAATAACATTTTCTGTTGTGACTTGACATTTGGTTTGAGATTCTGACGTCCTCTAACTCCTCCTCCTCCTCACCACCCACCCCACATCAGCCTGAGCCCCTGAAACGGGATATCTCCTCTGCAATCGCCCATGACAGGAATAGACTCACCACCTGTTCTGGAATTGGCTCTCCTGGTCAAGCTTCCTGTCCAGCAGTGTTTCATAATCGGTCTAGCCTCGCTGCCTCTGCCACCTTCACCGCCCTTCCCGGCTGCAGCATCTAACCTGTGGTACCGCGGTGTCACAGCAGTTTGGTGTCGGGTAACTCAGACCTTTCTGCGCCTCCCCATGACAAGTCTGGGGCCTGGTCTTCCCAGCTCCTCCTGACACTGTCCTTTCCCAGGAACTACACTGGCCAACGCGGGAGACAGTGGGTTTATCAGTATTTCACATGCACAGCTAGTCTTTCTGGGAAATGACGGGCTGCTCCAGTGAAAACAATCAAACAACTAAACAAAAAACCCGTCAAGTCCTCGTAGGCCACTGCAGAAGACCCTCAGCAGCAAAGAAAAAGCGACAAACACCAAGGAACACAAAGTGAAAAGCACTGAATTTGGTAAAAAGTAATGTAAAAAAAAACAAAAAAAGTTTTTGAAAAAACTTATGTATTTATTTTGAGACATCACTCTGGGTAGAGTGTCATGGCATCATAGCTGACGGCCACCTCAGATTCTTGGGCTCAAGCGATCTTCTTGCTTCAGCCTCCTGAGTAACTGGGACTACAGGTGCCCACCACAACCCCTGCTTAGTTTTAGAGGTGGGGTCTCGCTGTGGCTCAGGCTGGTCTCAAACTCCTGAGCTCAGGCAATCCACTCAGCTGGGCTTCCCAGAGTGCTAGGATTACAGGTGTGAGCCACTGTGCCCAGCCAAAGTGAAATAAGTTCTATAAATGAATCCTATGTAGAAAATTTAAAAACTTTAGAAAATTTAAATTTTTTTTATTAAGTCAAATACACATAGATCATGAATACATTCATTCATATGTGGGGTACAATGTGCTAATTTTTTTATACAATCTAACGTCGTTACATTAAGCCAATCAACATAGCTTTCATTTCTTTTTGTTTCCTTCTAATATTTTTGCATATATTTTTAGACCTATATAAAATATCTAAGCAAATGAAATGGGAATAATTTATTTACAGTTCATCAAGTAAAAGTGGTAATAAGTTTTTAAAATTTTTTTACATAGGGTTTTATTTTTCACTTAACAACACATCACAGGCACCTTCCTGTGATGAGACATGTTCTCTTTAAAAACACTATGTTTAATGCGCTTCTCATGCTTGACTCTTTGGATATTTCCTAATGTATTTTATCATCCTATGTCTACTACTTTTGGCTGTTTTTATGCTTTGCTGTTTTAAATAATTTTACGAGGTCAATCCTTATACATAGAGCCTTAAGATACAATCCAAGAATTGGCGTTATTGGATTGAAAAGCATACACAAGTGTTTGTTCTATCCTTTGTTTTTGAAAGGAAAATATAAAGAAATCCTTTCCAGAAAGCTCTTCCTTTCATTCAGTTGTCTACGGAGTCTTTACCTCCTTTGTACCAGAAATAGTAGGAGGCTATGTGAATTCCTTACCCTGTCGCATCTTCAAGACAGTTAGGGTCTCACTGCCTCTTAGCTAACCTGAATTTGTACCCCTCAAACCCCTCTCCCCTGCCTGGGCTGAGGCCTTCGTAGCACTGTGACAGCATTTCTGTGATGGATTCTAAGTATCTGTTCAGTTTTAATTTGGCGTTACACAGTAAGCAGCCGGGGGGTAAAGAGTGTACCTTGGTCATTTTTATTGCTCTAGCATCAAGCCTAGTGCTTTGTACACAGTAGGCACCAAATGAGAGAGCAAAGAGCACAGAACTTTAGTCGGTCTACACACGTGCGCGCGCACACACACACACACGCATCTAGTCCCATTTTACTAGGTCCAGGAGACAGAGGCATGGGGAAGACAGAGGGCCATCTTCCTAAGGAATACAGTTGTGTTGTCATAGTTACAGATGTATAGATGGGGTACGGTTTGGGGTAAGTGTCCAATTGGAACTAAGTTCAGGCCTTTCTGAGATCAGTGGGGCAGCAGCCTTCTAGAGACTTAGCCTTAGAGTCAGTTTCGCAATCCACTGAGCTCAAAACAAGCTGGACAATTTATGATTATCAAATTGGCCAAAAAATCTATTGAGATTTATTTATTCTAAATACAATTACACAGTCTTTGTTTTGTCCCTTAAATGGGCTTAGAAGTGACTGTGTTCTATGTGGATGGAGAAGAGTGTCGGGAAATGATGTATGTGTATCTACAGAACCCGCCAATGGCATGGTTCACAAGGACAAACTTGGCTTTGGAAACTATTTTACTTTCCAGCTGGAATTCTTCAATTATAAGTCTGTGCTAACTAACTCGATTCTAGGTCTGGTCAGAGAAGTCACATTTGGTTATCTAACATTGTGGCTACTGGCTAGAGTATTTTAAAAACTGAGTTTCCTAATTTCTAGTCCAAGATGTGTAATGTGTAATAGACATGCAATATCACACACAAACACGTTACACAGCTACAAAGTCAATGTGTAGAAATGAACTTATCTCTCTAGAATTGAATGTTACAGCTTTTAAGTCCAGTTGGACTTAGTGCTAAAATCTTGTTTCATTCATTTCCAGGTATTTTTCATGGGGTTCTGTTGTATAAATACCATATCGAGTTGGTTCTTGTCCCCCTTTCTTCCAGGGGCAATCTAAGTGTCAGGATTTTGTTATTGTCCTGGCATCTGCTGGCTGACCCAGGGTCTCCACGGAGAGCCCGCTCATTCGTGTTCTGAAACTCTTGAGAGTTGCCATTTCTCTCTTGGGTGCCCAGCACTCCTCTCTCTCCACACTGGAATGTCCAGTTAGCTTCTCGTTCAGCCGTTGCTTCTCCACGCTGGGCAAGTGGTTTGTGATTTCTTGGGCTGTGTCCTGGAAACCAAGGTGTAAGCCTCTATCCTTTGAGCTCCGTATAACTCTTGGAAATCTCTACATCAAAGACTCCCTCTTGTTTTCCTCTGTGCTCCCTCCATCGTGGCTTACACGCTGCCCTCCTGTCTGGCCAGCTGTACCGGTCAGGTAGAGCAGGAAAGAGAGGGTCAGGGGCAGGAAAACTTGCTCTGGGCTCCATCTTCATACGCCCAGAATCTTGGCTAACAGATACTCAAAAAGATTTTTCTCTTAGGAATTTGTGTCTTTGGGAGTTTCTACAGTCTCTCTGAAACTCAGGACTAAGCATAACCATTTCCCTTTGCATTCCCACCAGAGAAATCCTAACCTTCCCTAGGACAACGGAGACATCAGGCTGAAGGAAGGTGGGGGGTTTCGTACATGTGAAGGGGTGGGAACTTCAGTTAATATCTCCAAATATCAGCCCACCAACACATGTACGTGTAAATAGATTTATGACTATGTCGTCATTTAAATAAGGATAACTTAATAACCTCAAAGGCCAGGTTTGTTTTTAATTGAACTATAGAGAAGAGGGTTGATACTCTACTAGGAATGAAGAGGTCAAAGAAAGAGGTGCCTCTTGTATCCAGGCTACTCTCCCCTTTCCTCTCTCTGCCTTTCTCTTCTTTCCCTTGTATTAAAAGGCAAAAGCCCCTTTTAATAAAGCTCAATTCAGACGTTCCTGTTTGCCCCATTCCCGCAGCATTCTCAGAGAAGCAGAGACAGTACTTCCTTGCTGGGAGCCCTAGAGAGAAGTGAGACGCCTCACTGAGGAATCCTCAAATAACAGAAAGAGATGAAAAGACAGCCAGTGCTTCTCTGGCTTACGGAGGAAGAATCAAAGCAACTGTGAAATTAGTTTTATTTGCCATTAAAAGGTACTGGACTTGGAATTCAGGTTGTGGTTATGTAACTGTAAATTAATTTTAGTCGTGTGCCGTAATCTGAACTAAATGCCAGCAGCGGTTACGGGACGTCTGCTAATGAGCGTCACGGAGGCTTTCTGCCACTTGCACTTCCTAACAGTTGTGCCCACGGAGCCTACGGGGTGTTTCTTGCAGCAGAGGACCCACGGTGGCTTTCTGAGACTCCCCAGTGAACGCAGTAGGGTTAACAGGCAGCGACTGTCTTTAATACCTTCATACGTAACTGAAGAAGGACCAGAAGGGTCCCCAGGCCTCCCCAAGGTGTGAAATAAACATTATCACAGCAGTTGAAATGTGAGGTTGAAGAACATTTCAATTTTAAACTGGTTTTCCTGAGAATCAGATGACACATCTATACTTTAACTCTGGTGAGGTGTGAAAATTAAATGAAAGCTCCATCAGATTCTGAAAGCTTGAATCATGACCCCACCTCCCTACTGCCCAGATCGTGTTGCATATTCAGGATGACACACGGCATTTGTGGGAAAGATCTCTCGAATCTGGAGGCTCCGTTTCTCATTTCTTCCAATCATCTTATAATTACTATGTTTTCCGGGGGAAAGCCCAATATACCTAAATCTAGAGTTAAACAATCTGGCGCTAGGGTTTAAACTAATAGAATTTATCACCAAGTCACTGCTTCCCATTCAGCCGATGTCAAACTCAATAGTTCATGTGCAAACTCAATAGTCCTGTGCAAAGCCCTCAGACAGGAAGAGAAAATTCCAGACAACCTGTCTGTCTCTCACAAAATGCTATTCCTGCCACTCTGCTCTTCAGCATGTGATGGGGAAGCTGAGGTGGCTTTGGTTGCAAAGGAAGACCCAAGGAAGTGCCATGTGGGGACCTTCAGTCACACCCAGTCTGGGGGTCTTACACGAGCCTGCCTGTGTATCTTGGTGTGTCCCATCTCTGCTTCCTCTGTTTGGAGGCCCACAGACGTGGGCTGCCATCCTAGTGCTTGAAGTTTTGCTGCAAGAAGCTTCAATGTGTTCTCACGTGTGGGAGTGTCCTTCGGCCTCAGATGTGGGGTTGTCGGTGTCTCACCCTTCAGGCCAGTGCCCTGTGACACAGAAAGTCCCCAGTGTGGTGTTCTGCTGAGCCTCCTCGTTGCCGACCCTGTGGTGCAGTTTGGTTCTTCATGAGGTCAGTGGGGCAAGAGCCCCGCCTACGAGCAGGGCTCCCTGGATGGTGCCTGTTGGACTGCACAGCTCCGGAGGCCCCGTTCACACTGTGCTGATTACCCATGTGGAGATGGCAGTTAAGTGTCTTGAGGAAGCGATACCTTTTCCTGGTTCACACAGAAGCATTCAATACAGGGTAGCAATGGCCTGCCTCAAGGTTGAAAGCAACGTTCTGACAATAGACTGGATGGTCTTCCCTCACTAGCTGAGTAACCTGACAAGTCTGTCTCTGCCCAGCATTAATTATTAGGAAAAACCTAATGAAAATCTCTAAACAGGTGAGACTTTGGCAGACTACATACTA
>NW_003852479.1:525203-535903 GCF_000181295.1 Otolemur garnettii
TGTGGGCCCTGGAATCCTGTTATTGAGCTAACGTTCATTGTCAAACCTTTATGAGATGAACTTGTGTCATTTCTCCTCGTCCTATAAGCGTGTCCACTTTCTTGTGCTCTGTAATGCATCGGCCTTTGGCTGATGTAAACACTGTCACTGAAATCCTGGCCGCGTGTGATACATGTTGTCTCCATCTCTGTCTCCTCCCTTCTCCTCCTCTCCCTTCTTACCTCTCGCCATCCTCTCCCTCCCCAATTTCTTGCTGTCTTTCCTAAAGAACAAAATGGCAATTTCCCTTCTTCTCAGATAAAAGCCTTTGTCACAGAAGGGAATCACTGTTAGCCCGAGCCATCCTCAGTTGCGTGGTGAGTGTCCACGGATGCGCCAGCTTCCTGCCCCAGCCCCCAACAACAAATGTCACTTACTTAAGAAAAGGTTTCATAAAATAAGGATTGTCATGACTCCAATTTTTAAATCATAGTCATTTAGCTACAGAAAGGTGGGATATGGAGTGAGGGTCTTGATTGGCAAGCAGCGTAGAGTAGAGGAATTTGGTGGGACTGGACGGGGAGGGAGCTGAGAGGCAGCTGAGACCCACCTGTCTATCACCGAGACACTGATGGTCACTGATGTTTGAATCTGACTCTGAACTTGGACAGTCAGAAGTGCTATTGTCATCCTTGTCACTTCTATTCCTCAGAACCTTTCTCTTTCCTTTCAAAATAGGGTTTTGCTCTGTCATCCAGGCTGGAGTGCAGTGGCATGACCATAGCTCACTGCAGCCGCAAACTCCTGCCTTAAACAATCCTCCTGCCTCAGCCTCATGATTAGCTGGGATTATGGGCATGTACTACCATGCCCAGCTAATATTTTAATTTTTTGTAGCGACAGGGTCTTACTGTGCTGCCCTAGTGCAGGGATTATGGGCATGAGCTGCCACACCTGACCCTCTGAGCGCCTTCCTATCTGTAGCATCTTACTCTCTATGACCAAGATTGTTCTTTTTTTCTGTTTTATTCTTGTATATTTTGCTTTATACAATAAATATGCCCCTGAAACATTCTGAATAAAGTATAATTTTAAATACCCATTAAATTCATCTCAATACAGAAAATTATAAAGAAGGAAACAAAAAGGTCAAAAATCCCATCACCTGAATAGCCCTGTTAATATTTTTTAAAATAAAAGCATATATACTGACCAGGTGAGAGTATCTGTTTATTCAGTACCAAGTGTAAATGGTAGAAAAGCACAACTAGTAAATGGTATAAATGAGAAGCACCCCCATTTCCCGTACCGTCTTTCCAGTCGTCAGCCCCTTCACCAAGCCCCATAGTAAGAATACAGCAATGATTACGGCGTTTCCTTGGCCCTATAACGGACTTTCAGTCTAATGGGTCAAAGATTCATAAACAAGGCATGGAAATGGAATTACACATGATGAGCAGACATGACCCTCAATGGCAGAACCCAGGTCCCACCTAAGTAACCACACGACCTTAGCAAATACCTAAGACCCCTTCACTCACCTGTGCATTTGTGAAGTGGATGAGACAATTCCTCCTTCCCTGTCTGATGAGTTTTCAGAAATAGGTAAGAAAACACCTCAGGGCAGACCACAAGCATCAGGTTTCACTGTGGGGCTACTGCTGTACAAAGAGCACTGGGAAGAGTCAGTTTAGAAAGGTCAAGAGCACAGGGTCCCCAGACCTGGTCACCATTGCTCACCCAGATGTGACTCACAGTTGCCTTTTGCTTGGCGTGCACTATTTCTTAAAATATAAATTTCCAGTACTTAACAAATTAGGAAATGTATTCATGATCTATGTGTACTTGACTTAATTAAAAAAAATTAGGAGAGTTCACATAAAAATAACTTCCCTTGAAAAATCTGAGATCTGTTCATAATGGATCTGCGTCACCCCACCTGCCACCGTCATCCCCTTGGCACATGTCCGCTTTGCCGTGAGCCTCACCATTCTCTTCTGTAGCCCCAATGCTGAAATATGGTGTCACTTGTCACTTACCATTGTATTACCCCTTTCTTAGAGTAGAAAAGTATCTTAGAGCCCACATTCCTATCAAAAGGAGTAAGGTAAAGCTACTCCAAGAGGCCTCTATATATATATATGTACTTTTTTTGCATCTGACCTGCTTTTGGGAAGTGAGTGGAATTTGCAATTCCAGTTCAAGTTCTGCAGAATATTCCAGCTGAAGGGAGCCTGGAGGATAACTAATCCAAGCCTCTTGTGTTTGAGTTCCAGAGAGGTTATGGATTGTAAATAAAATGCTGAAGCAGTAGAGTCTATCATCGTTGTTATTATGGAGATAATAATACTGGAGTCCCAGGTTTTTCAGCCATTTCCTCATCCTGAACGTGTGCATTGAGCCAGGCAATCAGTGTAAGGCCTTGGGCTTGCTCAGTCCCGTCTTCTTCATCTGCTTAAAGGGAACAGTAACACCTGCCCTCCTTACCCCGTATCTTCAGAATTCAGCTGCGGGTGTCAGTGGAGTTCATAGTCCTGAATAAAATTTTATTACTACTTTTTCATGAATTTAACTGAGAAAATAGAAACTAGGGATTTAAGAGATGCCTGAGATTGGGCACAGTGGCTCATGCCTGTAATCCTGGCACTCTGGGAGGCCAAAGTGGGAGGTCTATTTGAGCTCAGGAGGTTTGAGACCAGCTTGAACAAAGAAAGACCCCATTCCTACTAAAAATAGAAATATTAGCCAGGTGTTGATGGCAAGCACCTGTAGACCCAGCTCCTCAGGAGCCTGAGGCAGGAGGATTGTTTGAGCCCAGGAGATGGAAGTTGCTGTGAGTTAGGGTGAAGCCATGGCGCTCTAGCCAGGTGACAGAGTGAGACTCTGTCTCAAAAAAAGAAAAAGAAAGAAAAGAAATGAAACCCTAAGTTACTTAATCTTCATTAGAATTTACATTTTTCTCAAGCTCAATTTGTCCAATGAATTAAGTACCCAATGTTATCCAACCAGAATATTTAGATACATCTGAGGTAGTAAACCTTTTTTTGTAAACCTTTACCTTGTCTGCTTCCCATAAATTACATCAGAGGGGAAAGTGTCCGTTCAGAGAAATGTACTGATGAATAATTTGCATTTGTATATTTTCCCTAAGGAAAACTAGAATCATCAGGCCAACAAAAATGGGCCTATTGTGCTGAAGTACAAATTGAGTTCAAAAGCAGACACAGCTGGTTCGGATAATGACCACCGTGGTGCACCTTTATTGCTTCACGAGGTGCCATGAAGAGGCACCTCTGAGAGGTGTGGTGAGGATGGAAGCCCCACCCAGGTAGATCAGGAGTCTGGACTGGAGGGAAGAACTTGGCACACCCCTGTGCTGCGATGTGAGCATGTTTGATATAGGTAGAAGACAGCCATCACGTTTTGATCCACGTGTATTTTGCTATAACAGAATAGCTCTCTGCATGGCTACAGCTGGACAGGTGTTCCGTGTGCTGACCTGGGTTTACCTGTCGGAGAAAGACATCAGGAGCTCAGCATATAGCAGGTCAGAACATTACGTGTGATTGTTTACTCATTTATCTGTTAATTTGTTTATTTAGCAAATATTGAGTGCTCATGATAATCTAGATGTCAGCATTATAGTAGGGAAAACAAGCAGATAACATCTCTACCCTTGTAAAGGGTTTATATTCTACAGGGAAGAGGGACACTAAAGAAATAGTTTGAGCAAATTAGCAAGACATCTGCAGAGCCATCTCGTAAGGGCAGTAGGGACGAAAGAGACAGTACGAGTCCTGTGGGAGGAGGACTCTCTGAGGATGTCACACTTGAGCTAAAACGTCACCGTGTGGATTAGTCAACCAGTGTCAAGGACAGGGAAACACACCGGGGAGAGGGGACAGGGAGTACGAAGCCCCAAAGACAAAGACCGGGCATGTGTGGGCAGCAGGAGGGAGAGTGGGATGGCAGGACACTGGGCAGCCCAGGTGGGGCCCAGTCACTCGGCACCTGCCACCACTGTCCTCACGCAGACTACTGCAACTGCCCACTGGCTGGAATGGCAGTGGCTGGGACTAGAGTCACCACAGTGAGAGCAGGAGGACAGGAAGGGCTTACGGTGTGTTTTAGACTAAGAGTCACCTGACTCCGGGATGGGCTGGAAGTCAGGGACCAGGAGAAGAGAAGAACCAAGGATGACTCAGGCTCGAGCAACTGAATGAATCATGGTGCCAAGTTCTGAGGCTTGAAAATCAAGTAACTGCTGGACCTCACTCGGCTTGGATAGTTAACTGATCTGTGTGAGGTCACTTTCAGAGAGTTTGTTTTTTGTTTTCAATCTGTGAAGTACAGTTATTAAGTTCAACTTCTAAGATCTCAGGTTGTTAACGCAGAAACATCCTGAGGGAGGGGCAGAGTTAAGTAATATTGTCAGAACCTAGTATTTTTGATAAATGCTACTATGGTGCAGTGAATCTTTTCCCTCACAAAGCAGAGGTAGCCGGAATCTTCCAGGTGTTTTGTCTCCAGAGTACAAAAGCCAAGGTGATTATGTGCATTTTCTCTTGGCCACAATATTTTTGTGGAGTTTCATGACAATAGGCAGTTTCTTCTGCCGAGTGAGATAGGAACATAAGCCACCTCTCACGACCCTGGGCTAAAACTGCAAAGCCCAAACAGACAGTACGTTGCTGATGGTATCCTGGTTTGTTTCAGATCCTTCCTGCCCTCCCCCACCCCTCTGCTGCCACAGGTGCTCTGCTTTGGACACGTTATTTCTCTAGGCCCACATTGGCTCCACCAAGGATGGAGAGAGGGGAATGGGGACATTCCAGTCATCCAGAACACTGCCGCTCATTCTCATTCTGCCATCTGGGGCTCACCCACTGGGCCAAGCCTAGGGCTCTATCTACTAACCCCAGTACTTCTCTGAAGTCTGCACCAGGAGGGAGATTTTAATTTACCCATAGAAATAATGGGATTGTATTCTTGGCAAAGGTATGTCATAAATTTTAAACACATCCAAGAGCATGTGAGTAGAGTCGGCCCTCCATATCCATAGGTTCCAAATGCTTGGATTCAAACAATCTCAGATTTGGCTCAGTGCCTGTAGCTCAGTGGTCAGGGCGCTGGCCACAAACACCAGGGCTGGTGAGTTCAAGCTCAGCCCGGGCCTGCTAAACAACATATGACAACTGCAACAACAAAAAAATAGCCAGGCGTTGTGGTGGGTGCCTGTAGTCCCAGCTACTTGGGAGGCTGAGGCAAGAGAATTGCTTAAGCCCAAGAGTTTGAGGTTGCTGTGAGCTATGTGATCTTATGGCACTCTACTGAGGGCTGAGTGAGACTTTTTTGTTTGTTTCTTTGTTTTTGAGATAATCTCAGATTAAAAATAGTCAATATTCAGGGGAAAAAGAAATAAAAATAATCTGACAATAAAAAGGACAAATAAAAACAATACAATGTAACAGCTATTTACACAAATTTATGTTGTATCACGATTTAAAGTGTACAGGAAGATCCAGGCATGGTGGCTCACGCCTGTAATCCCAGCAGTCTGAGAAGCTGAGGTGGGTGGATTGCGTGAGGCGAGGAGTTAGAGACCTGAGCAAAAGCAAGACCTTGTCCCTAAAAGAAATAGCTGGACATTGTGGGGGGTGGCTATAGTCCCAGCTACTTGGGAGGCTAAGGCAAAAGGATCATTTATGCTCAAGAGTTTAAAGTTGCTGTGAGCTATGATGCCAGAGTGAATGAGAGTCTCTCAGAAAAATAAATAATAATAATAATAATAATAAAGTACATAGGAGGATATGTATAAGTTATATGCAAATACTGTGCTATTTTATATTAAGGACTTGAGCATCCATAAGTTTCGGCACCCTCAGAGCCGACTGGAGCCAGTCCCTAGCAGATACCACAGGATGACTGTTTAGCAAAGAGAGATGACTCTAAATCTCTCATCAGCTGGCCCTTTATTGGACTCTAAACCCCTCCCACATTTAGGATGGAGCTGGAACATATTCTTCTTAGTAAAGTATCTCAAGAATGGGAGAAAAAGTATCCAGTATACTCAGTACTATTACGAAACCAATATATAATCACCCACACTTCCATACGGAAGATAAAACACAACTATAGCCCAGGATGAAGGAGCGAAGAAGGGGGGGAGGGGAGGGGCGAGGCCGGGGGGAGGGAGGGTCGGTGGTGGGACCTCACCTCTGGTGCATATTGTAAGGGTACGTGTCAAATCTATTCAGAATAGAGTATAAATGTCTCAACACAATAATTAAGGTGAAGGCTGTGTTAACCAGTTTGATGTAAGCAGTCCAAATTGTAGAAAAATCAGCACATTGTACCCCATAAATGCATTAATGTACATGGTTATGATTTAATAAAAAAAATTGTTAAAAACACATTAAAACAGTATAAAAACAAAAAAAAAAGTTCAACTTAAAAAGCCTCACATGGGACAGACACTGTCTTGCAGAACAAGGACGGAGCTGTCCCAGGCGGTGCAGCAGTGCCCCGCTGTCCTCAGGGACTCTGGCTCTTCCCGTCCTCCTCATATTGCCTTGACCCTGAGGCACAAAGCCTCGTAGCTGCAAGGTGCTGCCACGGTGCTGGGGACACATGGGCCAAAGACATGGGCCGGTTCCTGCTCTGTTGTCTATTTTAATGAGAAAGTTTTTCTAAACGCCCCCAGCAGACATTCCCTGAGTCCTGGTCCGTGGGGTACCCAGTTTTTCCCATTAGGTATAGGGCATCATCTTACACTTCTCTCCTCCTCCCTCATTCCTTCCCTTTATTCCTTTCATCCTCTCCGACTATCCACGTTGGTCTGTAAGATTCTGTTGCCTGGCAGGGTGTGGTGACTCATGCCAGTAATCCTGGAACTTGGGGGGGCCAAGTTTAGAAGATCATTTGAGGCAAGAGTTTGACACCAGGCAGGGCAACATATAGAGACTTTGTCTCTACAAAAAATTTAAAAATTAGCTTGGTGTGGTGGCATGCAACTCTGGTCTCATCTATTTGGAGCTGAGGCAAGAGGACTGATTAAGGCCAGGAGTCTGAGGCTGCAGTGAACTATGATTATACTACTATACGCTAGCTTGGGCGACAAAGCAAGACTCTGTCTCAAAAAACAAAACAAAACAAAACAAAACCTGTTGCCTACCCTCTAATCCCCATGTTTATTAATCCGGTTGTGGACCTCACCCTACCCTCATCCTCCCCACTTGCAACTGGGACTCACAGAAACTCCACAGTATTGAGAAGTTTAAAATGTGGATCACTTGTCTGAGGCTTCAAACTGATTTGGATTCTCTCCTAATCCTTTTAAATATGATATGCATTTAAATTAAGAGTAGCAGAAACAAAATGATTTAGGAAAATGAAATGTTATCCTAGCCTATTTCAGTGACACTCTAACATGGTTAAGGAAATTGACTGTCAGATTTGATCATTGCTGTTGAAGTAAACGGCCATCATTCCCAGCAGGGCTGGAGTCCAATTCTCACCCGGCAAGAGCAGTTTTAATGACTGAAGAATCCAGTAACCACAAGAAGCAACAACCTTCAATGCTGTGCTGTGCCCCACACTGCCTCTCTCTTGTGTTTTGCAGGCACGACATGTTTGATCGCTCTACTGTCAGATAAAGACCTCACTGTGGCCAACGTGGGGGACTCAAGAGGGGTCCTATGTGACAAAGACGGGAACGCCATTCCTTTGTCTCATGACCACAAGCCTTACCAACTAAAGGAGCGAAAGAGGATAAAAAGAGCTGGTGAGCTTGTGAACACCTCCCAGGAATGTCTGCCGTCTTGCACGGGCGAGGAGTCTTGCTTAGGGGTCTCCTGAAGGATAAAATGTTTGGTGCCCAGTGATTAGGTCAACCCAGAGGCTGCTGGAGGTAGCTGAGACTTGACTTGGTACTCAATCTGCCCTTCTTCATGGCCAAGGACTCCAAAAGGTCCCAAACAATCCCTTTCCAGTTTAAAGACCAGTAAGACCTTCGGGCCCCTGGTACTCACCTTGTTTTACACCTGCTTCCCTCCAGCCATGGCACAGTACAAACCATTCCCCCAAAGAACCTCCCATCTGCTCTCTCTGTACCTTTGCAAGTGTTATTCACATTGTGTAAGTGGGTGACAATTATTTGCCCCGTAGGATTCAAGTTAAAGTGTCCTTTAGGAAACATTCCCTGTTAAGCTGTAGAAAATGGAATAGGTAGATGTTAACAAAGAAATAAGTAAAAGTCAGTTAGTTGAATAGAGTAAGGAGAGATAAGCGGGTAAGGGGCAGGGGGTGTCAGGGAGTTGCGTTTTTAAGTAGCATGAGGCCTGTAGGCCGTACTAAGGTGACATTTGAACAAAGATTTGAAGGAAGGTTATCAATCGATTATCATATTTACGTAATTAGATGTGGGGGGCTCGCTCCCCAGACTGGCAACTGCGGCATGTCAGCCCGTCATGACTTCCCAGGCAGCAGGCCAGCTGCCGTGGGGAGAGGGCAGGCCGCTCCTGCGTGCTGGTCTCTGCCCAGGATGCACCCCTGCTGTCTGGGTTAATCTGCAGATCAACTTGCCATCTCCACGGGTCAGCTTCTGTCCAAAGAATGAATGAAATGAACCTAATCGACATTTGAGTTTTCACAGTAAGAAGCTGTGCTATTGAGTCAAAATGTGTTGAATTCTATTACAACCTCCTGCTTCAGTGACTGCTTGAGATGCAGAATAATTTTTAATGAAACCTTTAGTCAGGTTTCCTGTCAATGGGTTGGAACTAACGATGCTTTAGGAGCATCTGTTAAGCTTGCTGAGCTCCAGGCAGAGTGACCAAAACACTCTGGCTTCCTCACTTCAGGTGTCCTGTGTGAGCCTGGACTTCAGCTCCAGTCAGCCAACTCTCCCGTAAGCACAGGCGAGGATGTGGAAAGGTCATCGCAGCATTCAGCTCTGTCTTCCAAAATGTCATGGCCATATTCTCCTCTCCCCCTTCTCTGCCATACCCACCTCCCCACCCCCACCCTACAGTGATTCTTTTTTTTTTTTCCCCACCAAACTTCAACTTTATTTGTCAGAAGGCCAGCAATTCTGGAGAACAGCGAGAGTAGCCTCTCCAAGACTGTTCTGTTCTTCCATTTCCAAAAATCACAGTTTTATACATGAAAGTTCAAAGTAAAAACCATGTTAATCTTTATCTCAAACAACAATAATCAGCATAATGTAAAACCCATGACCCATAATAAACAGTAAATGACATAATCCATGGCCCAAAACAACATTCCCATTCAAAAATTAATTCCCTAAAGTAATCCTCCTAAATTACTCAAGATGGGCACCTTTAATGTGGGAGCTAAATTTACAAAACAGTAAGAATTGGAAAAGGAGGGGAAGGTCAATAGGACCTAACCTGACCAGACTAGCTGTGTCCTGTGGGCTCTGGTCTGACTGGCTTTCATTGGGTGGAAATAGGACAAATGGAGGGGGAGAAATCGATTGACTTGAAGATTAACCTGGGAGACACGTGTTTATGACCCAAATGATTTGCCCAGGTCCACCTTCATCCCAACCCTCATTCCTGATGTATTTTGAGATATCACAAAAGGAGAAGAGCAGTCAATCGTCCCCTTTGAGCAGCCAGTACATAAGACATGTTACTCTAAGGGCAAATGACACAATTAGGTGATTTAGGAAGACAAACAGGCACCATTGTCAGACTCATACATGCTTATGGTTATTATGTCTTCCTGGTAAATTGAACAAATTCTTGTGGATACACAGCAGTTGTATATCTTTATAGGGCACCTGTGGTGTTTTGGGTTTTTTTTTTACATATACATGTGTTTATTAGGTTTCTACTTTTTGCCTTCACAAAATTAAAAAGGCTTAAAATTTAATAACAATAACAATGTTTAAGATAAGGACTAGAAACAAAAACCTTGTAAAGAACTAATGAAGATAAATACATTCAGAAATCAGATGATTGTTGCACTGAAATATTACGCAATAATAATAATAATAATGCAAAGAAAGTAGCATTCACATTGTCAAATAACAGTCTGTTATAGAATGCTTTGACTCTGAGGTTCAGTATGGAGTCATCAGTTAACTTCTTATTTTTTTTTTTTTTCCAAAGTCTCAAAAATTCTTTATAGAAGCAAATTTGGACACCATTTTCCAAGGTTACTCTAACCTGCTCTGTTCTTTTCTGTAATTTGGTCGAGGGCATAATTTACAGCAGGGCTTAAGGAACAAAGATTGGTTTTCTCTGACCCCCGCCTACCTTTCAGGACTTATTTCCCCTTTCTGCTTAGTGTAACAATAAGCTCCAGCCAGTCCGGGCCAAATACACGCAGCTTCTCTGTCTCCAGCCCTTAATCTGTTTCCGATAACAACCACATCAGCTGCATTCACCGTGTGCTTGCTCTGAGCCAGGAGCCAAGCCCAGCTCATTACACACGTTCTCTGTACCTGTCGTATGAGAGCGATAATATTATCGCCCCTTTACAGCCAATAAACTGGAACCTCAAAGAGGCCCATGTACCCAACACACAGCTGGTGAATGTGAGACCAGAACTGAAACCCAGGCTGGTGTGACCCAGAGCCCGTGCCCTGGCCCACTGGTCCATACTTTCTGGAATGTTATCCTACATTTCTGCCCATAGAAGTCCTACCCATCCTTCAAAGCCCAATTTTAATTCTCACCCCTGCCTGATCATCA
>NW_003852479.1:536076-539888 GCF_000181295.1 Otolemur garnettii
TTGCATGGAGCAGCATATATATGTGAATGAACAAAATTCTGGCTCCTTTAAAGAAAAACTAATAATAGATAATATTATTGAGTACATCTTCAGGCACTATACTAAATGGCTTATATGGAATAACCCCTTTATTTTTCAATAATTTCCAATGGAATGGATATTGTCCCCATTTTGCAGCCAGGGAGACTAAGGATCAGAGAGATAGTTTCTCATCCAAAGTCAGCCGTAAGTAGAAGTGACAGCTGGGAATCAAATGGAAGCAGTCTGACCTGGTTCTTTAACAGCTACACTAATATGTGCTTGTCCTTAATCCCCCTATTTGGGGGCTATTTTGAGATCTATGTAGGTGCATCCAACGGTGGCCTTGGGCTAAACAGCACACACTGTGATGTCTCTGGTGCCTGCCCACCTGGGTCTCAGCATCCCTTGGCCACTCTCCTCAAATCCCCTGGTATTCTCCACTGTCAATCACTGAGCTGTCATGGTGTTGAGTTGAAACCAATGTCCTCCCCTGTTCCTGTCCTCTGCCTTCAATACTCGTATTGGTAGGTTCCTGAAAGGCCTTCAGGATGTCAGGGATGAAGGCATGAGGACCAGCTGGTAGAGTGTCAAACCCCAGGTCATTCAGCAGGGTGTTGCTCAGTCCTGGGAGTGACGGGGTGAGGGGCTGTCCCTGGCCCAGTGCACATGCAGGCAGCCTGGTGTGCCCCTGAGCTGCACCAGGCGTGTGAGGTATCAGCTGCTCAAGCTAATGGGCTCATTTTCTCTTGCCAGGTGGTTTCATCAGTTTCAATGGCTCCTGGAGAGTCCAGGGAATCCTGGCTATGTCTCGGTCGCTGGGGGATTATCCACTGAAAAACCTCAACGTTGTCATTCCTGACCCAGATATCCTGACCTTTGACCTGGACAAGCTCCAGCCTGAATTCATGATCTTGGCATCCGATGGCCTCTGGGATGCTTTCAGCAATGAAGAAGCTGTTCGATTCATCAAGGAGCGTTTGGATGAACCTCACTTTGGGGCCAAGAGCATAGTTTTACAGTCATTTTACAGAGGCTGCCCTGACAACATAACAGTCATGGTGGTGAAGTTTAGGAATAGCAGCAAAACAGAAGAGCAGTGAATCCTTCTGGGGTCTCTGCTGCCCTAGATTAAAGGACTTTCAACACGTGGTCTCTTTTAGTATAGTGAAAGGTGTGGGAGTTGTAATTAGGATCATCCATCCCAGATATGGAATTCCCCCCTCCCTGGTGGTCTTAAGTCCACACTCAGTGGGGAACAGAGGGTGCTCTTGGCCAACGCAGTTGACAGGCTGGAAAGTGGTTTCTTCGTGTTTTCCTGACTTGCTTATCCAATGTCCGAAGTGTATAAATAGCTGTAGAATCATGTGTAGGAAGTGAATGGCACACACACCTTGTAGTCTCCCTTTTAAGATTCTTTTCAAGATCCTGCCTAGGGTCCTCCAGGCATCAGCCATTGTGTCCTCCCAGCACTGCAAGAGACAGGCTGCCATGTCCGCTGTGAGTGGTGACGTGCCCTCCGCAGAGAGGCGGGGCTGGCCTAAGGAAGCAGGGGGTGGTGAGAGGTCAGGGGCAGCCGCCTACACGGAGAAATAACCCTTTTCCTCACTGCCTTCATTAGTTAAATAGACTTTGTATGCCCCTCCGCCCCCTTTGTGCATCTGTCCTAATCATGCATGACCTTAACCTTTTGCTTAGCCCTTACCATATGCCATAGGCAGCAGTGAATGGCACCAGCAGACACTGTGATTTTTTGTCTAATGTTACCAAGAAACCATGTTAGGGGAAGTGAAAAGGCAAGTCACAATCCCATAATTCCTTCCATGTTTAAGGGTAGCTAGAGGAAAAGTAATGAAGGAGCCACAGTGCCCTTTGGGGACCAGGCTGTTTGCATGGAGTGGGGCGGTGATGTCGCCTCCATCCTGGCAGCTTTTAATCATGTTCTGGGATGCACAGCCTCAAACTGCACGTGTAACTTCTCAGAGTGTGTAGAATGCCCAACTATTTGGAATTTGGTGGAAAATTACTGGAAGCCTTGACAATGAAAAGGTAGCAGCCTTTAACATTTCGTTGCAAATATCCGTCCATGCCAGGTCGCTTTCCCTAGGCAAACACCACTCCAGGGCTGCCTGCAGCCGAGGCCGCCAAGGGACACGGTGCAGGCAGGAGTTCAAGTGTTTACCCAGATTGATAAGCAGCCCAGAGTTATTTTGGGACCTGGCTTGCTGTTCTCTGCTTCCTATCACCAAAGCCTCATTTTTCCCAACCTCAGTGTTATTGAAGTTAATTTGGAGAAATGCTCAGTCATTTGTCTGTGCCCAACCAAGGCAGCTCAGATTAGCTGAACAAGATTTCTGTTGCATCCCAGCCCTGTCTGTCCCAGGGCTTTGTTCTTCCTGAGCAGGCATTTGTTGTTACAGCTTCTTGCAGGCCTCGTTGGCTGGCCACCTCCTACCTGTCGGGCCCCACCTCTGCCCACCCTCAGCTCTGGAGCTTTCCCACAGCCGTTTCCAGGGGAGCTCTGAAGTGACAAGATTGCCTTGAGGCCGCCAGGGACTACCGTCTGTCCCCATTCCTCCAACCACTTACCTTCCTCTGACTGCACTGAGAATTACTAATGATTTCCCAAGAAATTTGCTTACTTTTGTATACTGTATGTTTAAACATTAGAATTAACATTTGGATTGTTGGCTTTTCGCCATAGAATGTTCTAGTACAAAATACCTGCCAGCTTTTTAGATTTAAGCATTGGTGTATTGACCAACACTGGACATTTGGACGTGTGTCTCTGGGGCTGGGGCGGGGAGGAGAGTGTGGAAAACAAATACTGCTTGTTGATGGGTGCTGAGACAGCTCCGGCGGCTCAGCTGGCTTGGAGATTTAGGATGTTCTGACTCTGGAAAGTCACCGCAGCCACCATCGAACTCAAGTCAGGAATCAGCGGGGTCAGCGTTTTACAGTCTAGAGTCAATGTTCTATTTTTTTTGATTTTTTGATTTTGATTTTTAATGACATAAAAATATATAATAACGAGGGAAAGGCATTTTTAAATTCCACAATCATTTTTTATTGTGTAGAATGAAAATAGTCATGTTTTGGTGAGTGTGAAAAAGAAAAGCTACTAAATTAGTGGATTAGTGTTTATGTACCCTGCAAAATTGCTTCGTAGATGATGCCGACCGAGTGCATGAGTTACCTAAGTTTCCCCCTAACTGAGGTTCACAAAGCATCTCCTAAATTTTGCTTTGAGGAATTAATTCATTTCTGACTTTAACCAAATAGAGTGTATATTTCCTACTCCCTTTCTGCCTCTTCTGCCCCACTATAGCTTGTAGGTTTTTAACAGATAGAAGTTCTAGGCAAAATAGTGGTAGTTTGATTAGTGGTTATGCTAGTTATATCTAAATCAGAGTATTTTGTCCCCTTCTCCCATGTCCTGGAGCTATCCCCTGACTCTTTTCCAGTTGTCTGGGTCTGCCTACGCCCATCCCCCCAGGGTGCCCCATGATTCACTGGCTGCTCCCCTTCTCTAAAGCCCTGGGAAGGTTGGATCTACCCATTAGGGAAATTGATTTGAGAAGTTTGCATGTGAAGCTTCCCCAAACTGCACTGCCAAAGCTTTGGAATCATCACTCAAGACTGTCCAGACTCCCCAGCTTGCCAGAGTTCAAATTGCCAATAGTCCCCATGGTGCCAAATTTTGGGATGGTTTTACAGTCTTTTAGAAAAGGAGCTGGGAACAGCCATGTACTTAGGAGCCCCCAGCAAGATGCCAGGCCCTGGTCCTCACGAGT
>NW_003852479.1:539942-546076 GCF_000181295.1 Otolemur garnettii
AGCCAGCAGAAGTTTTTAAAAATTCATTGTATTTGCAATTCTTTAATCATAGTGGTAAACAACACTTATATAAAAAGCTCCAAAGCTAGTTCCTAAGACCTGCATTTATGTTATGTGACCAATTTGCCCAGGACGATTAATCCTGAACTGCTGTTGTCATATAGCATAACCCACGTTCTGGGGTTCTGAGGTTATCTCCATGTTCCTGGTAACCAATGGCTACTTTCTGTTCCTTGCCATGCATTGAAATATTGGCCTCTTGAATTCTGTGTTGTGAGAGTATTACACAGAGAGCATGACAGGGAAGGAGGATATGAGAGCTGGATCATTTAAAATTTCATACAAGTGTAATTATTTCAGTAGTTTTGCAGGAGAATGAAGCATCATCATTGCAGTCCAGTCTGAAATGATTCTAGGAAATTGATTATACTATCAAATTGGATCAGTGGGGTTTTTGGAAATACATGAGTGATTCACAGGCAGAGTGAAAACTTTTTCCTTTGCCAGATATTTTGATTTTTTTACTTGAGTTGTTGCCACATCTTTCTTGCAACTGGGTCAATGAAGGGTTTCTGTTTAGAAGATGTCACTTTTCATTGTACTTTTCAAAGTACGGGAACACATTGTTTGTATAAAGCTTTCTTTTCATAGTGATTTCAGCAGTTCTTCTTTCCTCCCTTCAGGCCACCATTAGACTCATCTTCCTTTAACATACCCTCAAAATTGCCTTAGCATATTACACCAGCATCCCCGACCCCGCTCTGGAGCAATGACGTGACCCTTAGGCACCATCCCTGTTTAATTGCCTCTAGATTAAATCATTGAATCATCTAGACTTGTAAGCCAGTGAGCTGCAGACTATAGAGGTCAGAGAATCCAGTGTTCCCTGAAGTGTGTTCCAAAGATGTGCTTCCAGACCGGGTTCCAGGGTCAAATGCATTTGAGAAACACACACTATTTTAGAAAGTTAATGCATCTGAGCATATCGAAGGCTCAGATTGAAGTGTCCAACGAGAGACACTAAGTGTTTTCAGTTAGCACAGTGTTTTCCAGATTAATTTGACCACAGCAGTTTTTTTCAAGTAACATTCCAAGGAACTTGTGTTGTACATAACACACTTTGGGAAATTCTGGTTTGTTGAAATGTTGTTTCTTCATTCACCGTGACTCTTAGTAGCAGCAGTGTGATTTGCAGTATAGAGTCACTGATCTTTTCTCATTAGAGGCTGACTTGTTGGGAAAGCAGTGTTAAGAAATAGCAGGATTTAATATGACCACCACAGCCTCACATGATAGATAGCATAAGGCCGGCAATCCTCCTTGAAGCTCTGAACGTCATCTCCCTCTGTCGTGTGACTAATACAGGCCTGGCAAGAGGAGGCACTTCTCAGATCCATCCCAGGAGCTCTCCGCTGCTGGGCTGCAGTTCACTTTGCTTTTCAGACTGAATCAAAATAAATAGTTTTTACATTTTGTCCCTATGTAATAGTAAAAAATATGTAGAAAATAATAGAAGGGGAAAAGCAAATGGGCTTTAGTTCATTTTTGAAACTTTAACTACATCTCAAAACTTAATTCTCTGTTATATGATAACGGAAATGTAAACTATTAAAATTTAGTCACTCTCTTCTGTTGCTGTCTCCAGATTCAGTGAAACCATTTGAAATTAATTAGAGCTCATACGTTTTAAAATCCTTGTCTCATGTCCTCCCACCTCTCCTATGTTTTATATATATAGTCAAGTCTGCCAAGTGATCTCTTGCCTAAAATGCAAGGCTTGACTATAGCTCTAAAGCCGTCACTCTCAGCTGGGGAGTCGTGTCTGGGACGTGATGAGAGGCTACCCCCAAATAGTGGCTGAAACAACTCTACTCAAAAATATGGCTCAGTGTAAATTTAGGGTAATCATTAATTTAAAATTAGATCCAATATGTAAGAATTACCCACCCCTGGATGTCATCCAAAATAGTAAAAAACTAAAAGTAAGATTCCTTTGCCTTGGTGGCAGATTTTAAAGGGCCGGTGGCAGTTACCACGAGGCCCTGCTGGGTATGTGTTTCCAAACATGTTTCCTGATGTGTAAGTTCTTTGCTGATTTTTTTGTAATGTTAATGCTTGTTCCATTATTTGTTATTTTTACCACTGTTAAATCGAGTGTCAATAATGACAATTTTTATGTGTTTGGTAACAACCACACCATCATATGTACAATCGCTTTAATAAATACAAGTTAAGGACTTTGAGGACAGCCTGTAGTAACTCTTCATTTTAACAAAGCCTCGTAGACATTTTCTTTGAAGTTCGGCCAAAAAACAAGCATGCAGCAAAGGTACAGATTATAGTTAGAGACATAGTTTCATTTGTTCCAGAAATCCTACAATCCCACCTGACATTTGTCAAATCCAAATTAATCTTGAAAACTTCCAAGACCAGCATCCTTTTCTCTGAGTACAAGCGGATGACTCTGAAGACGCTGGTGGCAGACGGTGGAGGGAGGAGGTGGAGGAGGGACTGTTCCGGCCGTCCATGCTCTCGTCACCTTCTGTCCTGTGTCATTTCAGAAACTAAATACGTATCGTGCATTATCTCAGAATATTTCTATTCTACTTAGATCATTTAAACGTGTTAATGCAGTAACAGAAGGAGAAAGAGTAGTCAAGAACTGGGGTAAAAACTCAAGACATTAAAGATGTAGAAAGCAGCTTATCAGAAATCTGCATTATCAGGCTTCTACCATAGACAGGTTGTATCCGATAGTGATTTCTGACACTCCACACACATCAGGAGAAATTAGTTATCACTTTTACCTATTCCCAAAACAGGCTTCCCTTAGCGTATTGACTAAATGCTTTGCTTATGTTTTAGTGAAGACGGCATTTTAAAGCTTCCCTTTAAAAGGACTGAAGGCACAGGCAGACTTGCATTTAAGAAAAATAGTTTGGAACACTTTTTAATCAAAAAAATTGCAAAATTGGGCACCTGTAGCTCAAAGGAGTAGGGCACCAGCCCCATATGCTGGAGGTGGTGGGTTCAAACCCAGCCCTGGCCCCCCCCCAAAAAAAAAGATTGCAAAATTACTTTCCAGTGTATTCAAAGTTAAAATGTAAAAAAAAAAGTGTTTTTAACAAAATAAGAGAAAGTCAAAGAAGAATAATTAAAAGGAAATATTCTAAGTTAGGAAAGGAGGCATTGATGCCATCACTATGGCACAGAGGCATTGGCACACTGATGCCATCACTATGTGATGCCTTTGATAGTCACAGTCTTACTGAAATGAGGGCGGAAATGCTGAAGTGAGAAGGTGAATGTCCCGAGCTGCTTGTCGAGTTCGGAAACGGCGGCCCTCACGGCCCATCCCCAGCCAGGTGCTAGTCGGGCGGCCCTCACGGCCCGTCCCCGGCCAGGTGCTAGTCGGGCGCTCCTTCATTGCTTCCCAAACACCTTCACTGCTCTGTTCACTTTCCAAATCCTAGGCATGATCTGACCTTGAGTTCTTCAAATTTTTACCCTTTTGAAAAGGAAATGTGTCTCTTAGAATCTTAAGAGATACTAAAGCTAAATGGTTGCCTTCCATTTCAGAGGGCCCCAAAAACCAGAAATCAGATCTACATCGTCCGGGCTACAACTGAGAGTGTTAACATACTGTTAATTTCCCAAATGCCAGCATGAATAGTAGCAAATACTCAGTTTAAAACAGACAAAAACGAACTACAAGGTATTTTAATGTTCTTCCTTTTTTTTTTTTTTGAGACAGAGTCTCACTACATCACCCTGGGTAGGAGTGTTGTGGCATCACAGCTCACAGCAACCTCAAACTCTTGAGCTTAAGCCATTCTTTTGCCTCAGCCTCACAAGTAGCTGGGACGACAGGCGCCCGCCACAGCGCCTGGCTATTATGTTGTTTAGCAGGCCCGGGACAGGTTTGAACCCACCAGCCCCAGTGCATGTGGCTGGCGCCCTAATCACGGAGCTATGGGTGCTGAGCCAATGTTCTTCCTTCTGAGAGAGTTTTCTAACCCATATAAAGCAAAGAGTAATGTGCTCATATAATTTTAAAGAAATTATTCCTGTAGAAATGATGTATTAGACATCTCTAGCCCAAGAGAAAGATGTCTCTTGTGTAAGTTTTAAACTCCCGCCCATCTTAGCGTATGTGAGGACAAAGGGCGACGGCTCAGTGCGGTAATGAAAAGGGGTAAATGCAGAGGCGTGGGGCAAAGCCAGACCACGGGACACTAAACGAGAGCGCTCCTCTCACGCAGGCCCCAAGAGCACAGCCAGGCGGTCTTTCTGGGTTTATCTTTTGGATGGTCTCTTTATGTCAGGTAGGCACAAACACTGTGCAGAAATGGAGTGAATGTGACAGAGGAGAAAACCTGTGACTTTTGCTTCTACTCTAAAAGGTAGTGTTTGCCCTTTTTAACTTATCTGAAACGCACGTTCACCTTGAATCGTTAATATCTACAACACTGTCCTTCCATGTTCTCTTCAATTACTGAAGCAAATGGTTGTGATTTATCACCCTGACACGACGTCTGTTCAGGTCACGGAACGGAATTCTGTCTGTTAATACCTCAGCATTCCCACAGACAGCCAGGAAAACAAAACAAAACAAAAACAACAAAAATGCATCTTAGTGAGTTCAAAAGCATAATTATTCTGACAACCTCGGAAAATAGTAATTAAACAGTTGAGGCCGGGAGAGGTGGCTCGCGCCTGTAATCCTAGCGCTCTGGGAGCAGGAGGCAGGTGGATTGTCTGAACTCACAAGCTGGAGACCAGCCTGAGCAAGAACTAGACCCCATCTCTAAAAACAGCTGGGTGTTGTGGCGGGTGCCTATAGTCCCAGCTACTCGGGAAGCTGAGGCAAGAGGATCAATTGAGCCCAAGAGTTTGCTGTGAGTTATGAAGTCATGGGCATGCTACTGAGGGTGACAAAGTGAGACTCTGTCTCAAAAATAAACAAATGATAAACAGTTGATTCCCCCTACATACATAATTCTGAAAAGTAAAATGTAAGGATATTTCTTAATAGAAGCATTGCTGCCTTTATAACAGATTGACATACCATATGAGATTTGATTTTGAAAGTCACTATTATTGCCATAGTGAGCTTATATATTTTATTCTTCGTATTAATTTTGCGCGTATGTGAGCGCCTACCACGTGCCAGGCAGTGACTGTCCAAGTGAGTGCATCTGGTGGTGGGCACTCAGGTGCCATCCCTGCCCTCTGGGGGCCCCAGCCCAGTGCAGGCCTCAGATAGTATAACTCTCAGCACTGGCTGAATGGGATGAACATTGGCGTCTTTCATGACTTCCTCCAATAGGCTTAGATTTGTGAGGACAGAGCAGGTTAGAGTAATTCTTTCACAGAAGAGAGTGAATGTTAAGAGACTGGGAATCTCTTGCCCACACCCAGACCAACCACAGCTGTGTTACTAGCTCCCCTAGTCTCCCCAGGACGGAGTGGGGAAGTGAGACGTGAAACCTCTGGGGACCAAGGAGGGGGTGTCTCAGTGTAGGTCACCACTGGAAACCTCCACCCAGTGGGACAGCAGCTATGCAAGGGTTCAGCTGTAGTCTGTTCTTCCTCCAGGAGTCTTCTAGGGCAGCGGTTCTCAACCTGTGGGTCGCGACCCCTTTTTAACAATGAAAATTCATTGCAGCATTAGGAAGGTTGAAAACCACTGTTCTAGGGGAAAAAAAGAATTACAGAGAAAAGACAGGGAAGAATGAGAACAGCTCTCCACGGCCTATTTTTATTTTCCTTCCTGAGAGACCACACAGTCTAACAACCTGATGGAACAGAGCCCACACCCGGGGATGCCTGTTCCTGATGATACAAATTAGTGCATCTGTTTTATAGAAAGTTAACATATTCCAGGAGCACCATTACTTTCTGATTCCCAACATGAACAGAAGACTAAATGCCAGATTTTTAAATATATCAACTTGGTATCTATAGTTACTTTACATATTCCAGGGTCTACGCATGGAATTTAAGTTTTGTATTTGAACAAAAAATAGGAACATCTATTTTTTATACAGCGCAGGAAAACGAAACACCAGACCTCTTTATTTTTAACCACAGATGCCATCACTTTCTTTCTTCTCTCTTTCTTTGTCTGCCTG
>NW_003852479.1:546112-547568 GCF_000181295.1 Otolemur garnettii
TTTAATGCCAGTAGCTGCTTTATCCAATTAACATAGCAATGGCCACATTGCACGGGAATCCTATTGAATTTGGTATAATTCTTTCCTATACATACCAAGGAATGAATATTAAGAGAGGGTAAAGTGATAATAAGTGTGGTGCTTGTTTTGCTTTTAATGATAAGAACCTAGGAAAATTGAATTAAATTAAGCCAATTTCTGAGTTGGTAAGATTAGAGCCGCAGGTAGAACTCCGTTATTAAGGAAGGGAAGGAGGAAAGGTTAAAGTGGGGAGAGAGGGACGGGGAAGGAGAACTGTGACTGAGCCGTGTTCTTCGTGAATATCAGGTCTTGAAAGTTCTGATCTCTTGATCTGCCAGATTTTGAGATAGTGACTTTGTATAAGCTTTTAACTATACTCATTTCAACGTCATTAAAATGTTTTCATCAGCATTTTTTGTGCTACTTTAAAAATCACAAGGGATTGTTTATTTTATATATACATATATATATATATGAACAGGATCCATAACTTATTAGCAATGTTTTCTTTTAGGAATCTTCCAGTTACATTGAATAAGCAAATCACAGGTCGAACGCCCAAATCAGTCAGGCTTTCTGGTACCTTATTTTATCAGAAAGCCATCTGTGATGAAGACAACAAAGCTTGGCCAAACCTCATTGCTCTTGCTGCTCTTCAGAGGTTTTTATACCCACTGTTCTGTTTTTGTCTCCAAGAGACATTTGGACTAGTTATGATGTCAGTTTGGTGTGGCGTTAGCTGTGGCAGAGCTCAGGGTACAGGGTGGTAAACGGTCACTCAAGATTCCTGGCACATCACTCCAGGAGTTTTGTTCTGTGCTGGGGTAGAATGAGCCTCATCAAGACCAATGTGCTCAGGAAATCACTGATTCTGTCTTGTCTACAAAACGAACAGCTAAAAATCCACCTTGATGAGAAGATTGGAGCAAACAAACACGTTAAAGCCGTTACACATGAGACCACTGCTAGTCTTTTCTTTTGGTTAAATATCATTTTCCATTCTAATGTCTGTTCTGGAATTTTGTAACTTCTCTGTGCTTTAAAGTTGGAGTAACAGTTGAGTTGGGATTCTAAATAGAAAGCAAAGAAACAACCCAGGGTAGAGGATAAAACCAAAGCAGGAGACAAAAGATATTGAGACTGTGGTGCTTTCATCTGGAACAGAAATAAACAAGGTAATTTTTTTTTTTTTTTTTTGGAGACAGAATCTCACTATGTCACCCTCAGATAGTGCTGTGGCATCACAGCTCACAGCAACCTCAAACTCTTGGGCTTAAGCCATTCTCTTCCCTCAGCTTCCCAAGTAGCTGGGATTACAGGCGCCCTCCACAATGCCTGGCTATTTTTTGATTGTAATTGTCATTATAGTTTGGCAGACTCTGGCTGGATTCGAACCTGCCAGGTCCAGTGTATGTGGCTGGCCCCTTAGCTGCCT
>NW_003852479.1:547588-551149 GCF_000181295.1 Otolemur garnettii
ACGCCTGGCTATTTTGTTGTTGTTGTTGTTTAGCAGGCTGGGGCCGGGTTTGAACCCACCAGCCCCGGTCCATGTGGCTGGCACTTTAATGACTGAGCTGTGGGTGCTGAGCCAAACAAGGTAATTTTTAAAAATGTATACATACATATGCAACAAAAAATTTTAGTTGTTAATTTAAAAGAACACAACTTTTACCTAGCTTTATAATAACTCACCAACAAAGTTCGTCATATAATCTGTATGAGGTAATAAGGGGCAGCTTAGCTGGGTATGGATGCCAGCAAGATAGCATGACACACCCTGGGAAAAGTGGTCACAACAGAATATCCCTCTGCACAGGTTTGCTCAAGATTCAGGAAGAAATACTGCAAAATTTGGAGACAGAATGAAATAGAAGTGGATCCTGGGTTTCAGGATCTTGGGAGGGGGCAAGTTCTCACAGCCTGGGCTGTGCTGTATTAACAGAGTAACTATACTAACTGTATCAGTGGAGCTAGGGAATGAGACAAGTCTCAGATGTCTTTGGAGTCTGGCAGGCAAAACAAAAATTGCCTACTCTACATGCTTTCAAACTTAAGATTGAGAAATATAAACATTTATTTCTACATGTAAAATGCTTTCTAAAAAATTTTACTTTATTTTTGGGCTAAGTAGCTCACTGTCACCCCAGCACTCTGGGGGGCCGAGGCCGGAGGACCATGTGGACCCAGGCATTTGAGGTCACTGTGAGCTGGGCTCAGGCCAAGCCACACCAGCCTTGGCCACACAGTGAGCTCTGTCTTAAAGAAAAGAAAAAGGTACTTAGTTGATATGTTAATGTTCAATAAAGGAGAAAGAAAAACAATGTGCAAACACATTTTAAAGGTCCATAACAGGAGGTTCAATAATGAAAGTGAAGGAACCGCTCTCCTCAGCCTGGGAGGCAGACTTCATGATCACTTGACTTTTGAACACCAAATTAACGTCTATCTACAGCTTTTCAAATGCTCTTGTCCTGAAACCTTGAGAAACTTTTTTGAATAAGTTAATCACAGAAACATCAGCAGAAAGAAGAACCGTAAGACCTGCATCCAGAGTGTCCCGTCTTTTCACGGTGAATTTACTAGAAGCCAGAAGTTTTCCAGCTTCTCATTTATGAAGCGAGCAGAGTGGACACTATTGCCCCAATATCGTAACGTAAATATCTGATATGCAGGATGTATTTTCACTGTAACAAAGGGGTCGCAACCCACAGGTTGAGAACCACTGCTCTAATCCCTCAAAGAGGAGAAATCCCTTCTGGAAATTTCTGAAATTCCACTGAGGAAGTTCCTCTTGAGGCACACCAAACTCGCTCAGGGCACCCTGACTCAGAGCAGTGGGGCTGGGCCTGGACACTCTAGTCCTGGCTTGACGGCAACTTGGACACATGGCATGACTCCGCTGAACCTCAGTGCCCTCTTATCAAAGAACATGTCCCCAGGATTTTTCCCATCTGCTGCCCTTCGGCCTGCTCAGTGAACCATTGTCCACAACTCTGCACGCACTAAATTAGTTTCTCCATTTTATTAATCAGACAAAAAATACCCCACAATCAACCTTTTGTTTAGCATTAAGTTCACCAGGTCTACTGTCTCCGGTGATTAAAGCCTAGCCAACCAAAATATTTTCCTTAGCTTTGGCAAATGTATGGATTCCGCTCAGCTTTTGGAATATTGAAAATTATGCATAGGCTGGGCGTGGTGCCTCTTACCTCCAATCCTAGCACTCAGGGAGGCTGAGGTGGGAGGATCACTTGAGCTCAGGAGTTTAAGACCAGCCTGAGTGAGAGCAAGACCCTGTCTCTACTAAAAATAGAAAAACAAGCTGGGCATGTGGCATGTGCCTATAGTCTCAGTTACTCAGAAAGCTAAGGCAGGAAGATTGCTTAAGCCCAGGAATTTGAGGTTGCTGTGAGCTATGACAATGCTATCCAACCTGGGCAACACAGTGAGACTCTGTCTCAGAAGAAAAGTATGCACAAGCGCCTTTAGCCCTTTCCTTGTCACAAAGAAGCCTGGAAATCAGAGGAGGGAAGAGTCTAGGCCTCTGCCAGCGCCAGTCTGTGGTTTGCTCTATCCCCGGCTGTGCTGACACCACCAAGGACCCAGGGACTGTCCAGGTGCGGGTTTGTGTCTTTCTAACACTCAGTCTAAATACAGGGTGGTGGTGTCCAACTTTGCTGACCCTTCTTTTTCTGACAAAGCCCAGGAGATGGCTTGGGCACAAACTCCGACAAGGGACTGCCCAGTCCCCCCGAGAGGCTCCCTGGCTCCCACCTCCTACCAGTAAACCCTCATCAGCAGAAGCTGCCTATTCCTTTTATTTGTTTGTTTGTTTTTAGAAGCTGCCTATTCTGATGGGCTTCTGAAAGGTCTGGTCTCCTATTAGCCACACACAGAATAATCAGGGAGCTGACGGACAGTGTGAAAGCATCTCAATGAGTTGGTTTTCAGCTCACAAAACCCGGAGTAGTTGGTCTGAATACACAAGAGATCAATTTCTAGTGGACCAAAGGCTGTAAGAACCCCAGGTGGCAGGACAGGCTCACCACATTCCCACACTTCACCCTCCTTCCCTGCAGAGCTGACCCCTTTCCTGTCCCTTTCTCCCATTACCCTGCAACAACTGACTACCAGACCCCAAGAGAAAAGCGCTTTACCCCACTACATGCTCAGAAATACTTGTTATAAGTAGCTCTGCCCTGGCTGCTCTGCACCTGGGAAATTGCCAGGAACATGGCCATGTCAAGGTCATTTGGGGAGAGCCAAGGGAAGGTTGAGGAGGGGGAAGGGAGGGCCAGAAGTCCAAGCATTGACTCCAAGTGAGCCAGGAAAGTACCTGAGCCAACCCCTGCAGTGCAGACCCTGAGCTCCGCTTCCCCTCCCACACGCAGTATGAAGATCATGGCACTTGGACCCAGCTGTCCATTCCCCATCCTGGAGGGCAGTGCAGTCCTGCATGTGGCACCTCGCATTATTTCCCTTCTCTTTTTAAGACAGTGATTTTGTTGCCCTGGGTAGAATGCTATGGCATCATAGCTCACAGCAACCTCAAACTCTTGGGCTCAAGCCATCCTCCTGCCTCAGCCTTCTGAGTAGCTGGGACTATAGGTGTCCACCACAATGCTTGGCTGTTTTTTCTATTTTTAGTAGAAACGGGGTCTAGCTCTGGCTCAGGTTGGTCTCCAATTCCTGAGCTCAGGCATTCCACCAGCCTCAGCCTCCCAGACTGCGGGGATTACAGGCGTGAGCCACCATGCCGGCTGCTATTATTTCCTTTGAGAGGAATCCACTTCTGCCTCCACTGATACCAACTTTGGCAAGGGATTTGTTTCAGCCAGGGAAGGTTTATACCATCGTGCTTCCTCCAGCAAGTTTTCTCCTTCCATCTGTGTGAAGGTGCTCCAGGAGGGCTGCCCGTCAGCCTGCATCCCAGGAGGGCTGCCTGTCAGCCTGCATCCCGGGGGGGACTGCCCGTCAGCCTGCATCCCTGGGGGACTGCCCATCCCCCCGTCAGCCTGCATCCCAGGAGGGCTACCCG
>NW_003852479.1:551169-594355 GCF_000181295.1 Otolemur garnettii
CCCGTCAGCCTGCATCCCAGGAGGGCCACCCATCAGCCTGCATCCCGGGGGGACCGCCTGCCAGCCTGCATCCCGGGGGGACCACCCGTCAGCCTGCATGGGGGGGGGACTGCCCGTCAGCCTGCATCCGGGGGTGGGGTGGGGCTGCCCGTCAGCCTGCATCCCGGTGGGGGGGTGGGGCTGCCCTTCAGCCTGCATCCTGGGAAGAGGAGAGTCGCGGAGCAGGGGGCAGCTGGCTCTGGAACGCAATGTGAGCGAAAGGAAACGTGTTTGCCATCACCTTCGGAAACCCCAGAGTCGCTGCACTGTCATCTAGCACAGCTCATAGGTAAGGGTCACAAACTCAGTGCTCACAGATGCGCAGAGTGAGTGAGCCTTCGTGTTAGACCGTGGGGTGGCAGGGCTGGGGCACATGGGCTGGAATCAGCTCCGGGGAGGCCCAGTGTTAAACTTGGAGATTTGAGAGTCAAAAAGCTGTTGACTTGGCTACCTCCCCGGGGTCCTGCTTTTAATGACACAGCTGACTGACATTGAGCACTTGAAAGCTTAGGAAACATGTGGTTAGAAACAAAAAACGTATCGACTCACCCTTGATGTCTGTCCCACTCACTCAACTGTTCAGAGATGTTTTAGCACCAATCTTTAGTTCAGAAGGAATGCTCTTCTGAAATTTGCAAATTTTATTCACATTTTACTTTTTGTTTTTTTCCCAATAGTGAAGGGAAGTAATTTATTTTAAAAGCTCTCTTTAGGCCGGGGATGGGGGGCATGGCTCACATCTGTAATCCCAGCACTCCAGGAGGCCGAGGTGGGCGGACTGGTTGAAGGCAGGAGTTTAAGACCAGCCTGAGCAAGAGCAAGACTTTCTACAAAGTAGAAAAATCAACCGGGCATAAGGGCACAATCCTAAAGTCCCAGCTACTTAGGAGGCTAAGGCAAGAGGATTGCTTGAGCCCAGGAGTTTGAGGTTGCTGTGAGCTCTGATCATGCCACTGCACTCTAGCCAGGGTAAACAGCAAGAAGATCTGGTCTAAAAAAAAAAAAAAAAAAAAAAAGAAGAAAGAAAGAAAAAGCAAAGCAAAGTCTTTCTAAAAATTAACTTCTCAAACATCAATATATGGAGAGGGGGTCTAAGAAATGTGTCACTAGGCAATTTTGTCCTGTGGACATCAGAGGGTACTTAGTCTACCTAGCCGGCATGGCCTACTGGGTACCCAGGCTATCCCCTCCACCCTATGGCTCCTGAGCTGTAAACCTGGACGGCATGTTACTATACTGAGCACTGTAGCTAACTGTAACAAAATGGTAAGCATGTGTGCATCTACACATAAAAGTAGTACAGGGAAAATAATGGTATGAAGTTTAAAAAATGGTCCACCTGTATAGGGCTTTTACCACAAATGAGGCCGGCAAGAGTGAAGTGTGAGTGCGTGGTGGGTGTGAAGGCCGAGGACATTACTGTACCCTGTACATTTCGGATACACTAAATAAAATTTTCCTTTCCTCAATGATTAATTCACCTTAACTTACTGTAACCTTCTGACCTCTTAAGCTTAAATTTTTAGCTTTTAGGCTTTTCTATAATGGTTGGTTTAACACACATTGTACGGCTATACAAGATTTTCCTTTCTTTATATCCTTACGCCATTTTTCTGATTTTTTTACTCTTTTACTTTTTAACTTTTTTGTTTAAAACACACATGCTCATTAGCCTAGGCTTACACAGGTCAGGTCATCAGCATCACTCTCTTCATTCTTGACCTTGTGTCCCCCGGAAGGTCTTCAGGGCAGTGACACACAGGCAGCTGTCACCTCCTATGATAAGGATATCTTCTTCAGGAAAACTCCCTGAAGAACCAGGCTGTAGCTGTTTTACAGTTACCTTTTTTTTTTTTTAATAAGTAGGAGGACACACCAAAATAAGAATAAAAGTGCAGGAAACACAGAAGCCAGGAACACGGTCATTTATCATCAAGTATTGTGTCCTGTCCATAGCGGTGTGTGATGGCAGCCCAGGTGTGTTCACCAGCGTCACCATGAACATGGCCAGCGTGTTGTGCTCAGACATTCCCAGAGCTCTGACACCACCAGGCAGTAGGAATTTTTCAGCTCCATTAGAATATTCTGGGACCGCTGTGATCTGGGCAGTCCATTAATGACCAAAATGTTGTCACAGAGCACATGAGTATAATCGTATGCAGAACCCATCAAATCTAATCGTAGCACAAAAATAACCACTACCATCTGTCTTAAGGAAAGTGACTCCGATTTGGATAGGGATTAGAAAGGGCATAGATTGGTTCCACAGAGTATTTTATTTAATTGATTTTATTGTAAATGGGTCAGATCTGAGCCCAGGAAAACATACATAGCCTTTTTAGAGACCATACGTTATACGGAGGGTTTTTGTTTTGGGCATAGAGTGCCATGGCCTCAGCCTAGCTCCCGGCAACCCCACACTCCTGAGCTGAAGTGATCCTCCTACCTTGGCCTCCCAGAGTGCTAGGAGCACAGGTGAGACTCACCATGTCCAGTCCATGCATTATGGTTTTAATTGAAGTTAGGTTTTTCACATAGGAGAATTATAAATATCTGAGCATTACAAGAGCTGAGCACAGGCTTCAAGTTTGTATTTCCTGACAAGAGGTCTGATCTTCTACCATCATGTAATTCAGAGAAAAGGAGTCACCTGCCTGGATCAGCTCTCCAAGGAAACTGCATAATCCCAGGAGGGCCAGGGAAAGGAGAGCCCCTGTGTGACCTGCTTCCAGCAGGTCCAGCAAAGCTCCATCTCCACTTCTGAGAAATGAACTTCTAAGAAAGCACGAAGTTTAAATCAGATTTGACTTCAGACTGCACTTTAGGGCTTGCATCTTAATGAGAAACTAGCAGCAGTTTGGGGGGTTTTTTTGTTTCCTTTTTTCCTCTTTATTCACAAAATCACACAGGGCAGACTGATAGTGCAATTTGGAGTTTCCGTCTCCTCTTTCCAACCCAACTACTGGAATTTGACACTCTTTCCATAACGTTCCGGCCATTAGCTTCTCTCTCTCGCTCCTCCGGGGTCCTTTGCAAAAGGAAATCTACTGCCTGGCATTCTACGTTGTCCCTAATTTCCAAGTGGAAAAATGAGACGGACAAAGTGGCATCTAAAAACAGTGGGGCTATACTTTAAAAAAAAACAAGACACTAATTCAGATTTTCTGGCTTTAATTCTTCTCTACATTACTACAGTAAAATATTGAACAAAGTCCAAGAGTTTACTGATACACAGTGACAACCTATGACTGTACATTAACAGGAATATCAGCAACAAATTGATCAGCAGAGTAACAAGGAAAAGGTTCCAATGTAAACAACGATCCGCTATTCTATTTATACAGTATCGAAACCATCAAAACAGTTACATGTTCAGAAAATTCAAAATAATGTTAAATAATCATTAACTCTAAAATACTGCAACATCTTCAAGTACATTCCACGTGACAAAAAAAAAAAAAGATGAACTTTTGCTCAGTGTAACTTCAGTTAAGTTTTGACACAGAACTACATTTTTAAATTAGCTATCCATGAAAGATCCATATGAATCCTTTAAGTGATTAGATTGCTCCATAAATAAAACTCTACACTGCTTTATTGTTATTAATTAATGAGCTTATAATTTAGAGAAACCCTTTTAAGAAATTCTAGCCTACAGAAAAACATGTTGAAATTATTTGCTCCTATTCATTTCATTAACAAATACCTCCAATTTTATTTGGAGATATGTAATTCCTCTATCATCTTTAAAAGGGTCTGACTTGATTTTTGTCAAAAAAGATCACAAGTAAAGCTGAACCCTCCAGCCTCTGGGTTCTTTGTGGGTTTGAGGCCAGGGTAAGCCGGCACCCTGACCTTCCCACGAACTTCCCACAGTCCCAACTTCCACACTTTCCGCTAAGCGTCCTGCCCTTCTCTAGCTTTTGGTGGAATGTGGCATTAATAATGGCATGTGGTGTTCCTTAGCATAACCTGCCAGAAAGTGATGATCTCCTTGGAGGAAAAGCCGTGGGCTGCGATCACACGTCTGAGCTGGCAGACGTCCAAATGGATTCTATACAGAAAGAAAAGGTTAGTGTCCTCTGGAATGTGAATGTCCACTTTCAGTAAATTCAAACAGATCCCGACATAAACGTCTTCAAACTTGATGGGTTTTACGTGACTCATCATTTCATAGATCCTTGGTACCAGATCTCTAGACATTACGTACCCCAACCCACTGCAGTAGGGAGGGAACACCTTGAAAGGATACTCCTGGTACGAGATGTGGATTTTTTGGTAAAATCCTCTATAGGAGTAATTATCGATTAGAGGATAACCTGTGAAAAACTTCTCTGAGTGGTTCAGGTTTAAAAGATACTTCACTAAATTGCCAGTATTGATGAAAACATCAGTGTCTGTCTTCATGACGTACTTGGCATTGGGGCAGAACTCCGTTACCCACCTGAATGCCATAATGGTTTTCAAGGTCAGGTTATTATATGTGTCTAGAAAATCTTGCCGGATGATGTCACCATAGAGGAGGTGCTCATCCTCTAAGGACAAGGCTAGCATTTTGTCCTCCCTTTCAGCCTGCTGGCCTAGCAAGAAAAACGTAAGAACCTCATATCCCCACCAAGACTTCTTTTCACCCCAAGTCACTCTGATGGCCTGTCTGGCTTTCACATCTGATGGGTGGGAGGTCACCAGGATGACCAGGAACGGGTTTTGATGAGAGCAGTTGGAATGCTCCCGGAGCGTGAAGCGGAAGTCTTGTCTGTAAATCGGCTCGTACTCGTAGAAGTACATCCAGTTGACACGTTCTATCACGTTGTACTGGGGGAGGCTGAGGTACCACATGACAAGGAAACTCAGCAGTGACAGCAGCAGGAGACTGCATTTCAGGGATCGCAGGGACATCTTACTCGGAAGGGTAGGCAAGACTGCCGAGGCCATCCAGAGGCGCTCGGCAGGTGAGCCCCGGGGTCTGGAAGGTGTACCCAAAACCGAGTTAGTATCCGCCACCCAAAGCATGTCTTCAAATGATATGGGATTATTCACTCAAGAGAAAGAAGGGGAGAATAAAACCTCCAAAGCAAAACTCCTGACCTGAAACACTTACCTTCATTTAACTACATGCAAAGGGACACTAAAAACCAAAAAAAAAAAAAAAAAAAAAAAGAATTTCAGCTTTTTACATTTTGTACATCAAGACCAAGATTAAAACATAGCCTGTGATTATTTTGGGAACATGAATACTTCTTGTTCTACACAAATGATTGTTAATTATGATCTATAATTTTGTCCTAGATGCCTGGAGGGAGAGGTGGGTTGTGTAAGGTTAAAAAGTAAATCTGCAATAAAATGGTGTCTTGTCTTTACCACCGTGAAAAAAGAAGGAAGGATTTAATGTGGGGAGATACTACTAGTGACCTGCCCAGTTAAACCGAAGGCCGTCCTCAGCTATGTGACCTGACGTGGATTCTATTAGACGTGGACGAGGAAGACCCTGTAGTGACCAGTATCCTTCATGGTGACAGCTGACGCAGGGTAGGATAAAAGGGGACATCCTGCACCTGAAAGGCAAGTCCTCCAGACACAACAGGATAAGCAACTCCTGAGTTTTAAAACGCTGACTATAAAATAGCTGTAACTTGCCCAAGTGCCATCCCCTCTTCACCTCCTCACTGGCTAAACTCAGTGCCATTTGGACAGAAAGCACTTACAGTCCTCTCCGTAGAATGGTGCTTTCATGTGACTCCCCTTCCAGCCTACCCAGAACTTGCACGCCAACCGGGTCAAAATCACAGGACGGAACCTCCTAGATACCTGGGGTAGCCTGCAGGTCAGTGCTGATTATTTGAGGACTGTTTTGCTTATCTGTGGTGTGGGACATCGTGGAAAGTACATGGGATGCACAGACCACTTTTTACTCATCGGCTTTCATTAGTGTTTGTGTATTTAATGTTTGGCCCAAGGCCGCTCTCTTTTGTGTAATTTATAGCAGAGAAGAGAAAAGGCTGGATGCCCGTGGGACATCTGCTTTTACACAGAGCCTCTACTGAGACGAGAAAACAGACACAGGACAGGCAGAGTAACAGAGAGGCCTCGGCGCTGCTGCAGACCCCAAGCCTCAGGGTGGTTTACAATCTGGGCTTCCCTGCACTGGGACACAGGCATCAGCATAAGGACAGTCACGTGTGAGTGAGCGCTGGACATCTATGCCCACAGAGCAGGCCCGTAAGGACACCAAAGGGAGGAGGAGGCAGGAGAAGAATCCTGAGGCACTGTGCAAATTCCACGTGTCGGCACAGCACGGACTGTTTACAGATCTGTAGGGACAGATCAACAGCACGAGCAAGGGTGGGTCCAGGGGTTTCTGACAGCTACCCTTTCAGCCACACCCATCTAGGGGTGGCTCCTGGGAAGCCCAGGTCCGCCACAGAGAATGGACATCAGTTCACTACAGGAAGGTTGGTCTACTAAGGGCTCCACCGTGGGTCAGCCTGAGGGTCTCCGGACACACAGCACTCCGGCCTCTGCATGCACATGAACACAGCAGGGCTTAAGACTCCTTGTCCTGTGGGGCCGCATCTCAGGCGCCCTGACTACTTCTGGCCGCTGTAATCTCTCTCTCTCTAATGCTTTCTCTACTTCAGGCCACACACACAATGGGATGTTTCAGGAAACTCTCCTCACTTTGTTCCCCGTGGGTATGTGTCCTGCTCTCCACTGACGTTGTGACCTTGTTGGCAAAGATGGTTTTTCCCACTGGAGTCATGGTGAGAGACAGAGGGAGGCCCACAGCAGGGACACGGTGGACACTTAAGTTCTGATATGCTTTCTCCGTTAGTGTAAGGATGAAAATCTAGGTCTATCCATCCTCATCCTGAACTCCCCCATCCCCCTACTAGCTAGGTATGGCCAGTCCCTAGAAAAACCTGAAACAGAATAGTTCTAGAAGGAGAATTACAGACATTCTTAACACACATCCTTTACACGTTTTCTCCTCACTTGGCTACTGGGCACTGCACAACCCTCAGGGGCACCATTTACATCTCAGCTGCCATCAACTTGTACATTTATTACAACAAATGTCTTGTTCTAACAAGTTCTGGACAAATGGAAGGAAAGTGTCCTGAGTGACGGTGCCACCTACAATTGCACGTGGGTGACAGAGGCCATACTAGCTCTTCAATAATGGGAAAAAGTTGGCAAATATTATTATAAACATTTTTTATGCATCCTGTAAGCTGTGGTTTCTAACTGTGAACACGCCACTATGGACCCATGAAGAAAATAAAACAGCAGCCAAAAGGGGAAGAACCATCTAGTCCAAAAAGTGGGGAAAGGCCTCTATGGACCTGGCCAGAATTGACTTGAGGTCTCCTACAGTACTGGGGGCTCTCCAGGCAGAGACACCAGTCCAGCTTTGTGCTTTACCAGCCAGGACAAGTATGCCACATGTCTGCTGAAGCCTGAGTTTGTTGTCTCCAGATTGAAGATCCTAATCCCATGTGAGTCAGTGCTCAGGGGCATACATAGCCTCTGTCCTGTGTAAGGTGTTCAAAGAAATAGAGGCTGTGGTTTTACCCCTGGCATCTGTCCATCCCATCCTGTGATCCCTACATTGATTTTATTGTCAAGAGAGATTACCCTAAAGAAGTAATCTTGGTATTACAACTTGAAGAAAAGTACACTTCAAACCCATAAGTACATTTCTATCTCTTACCTTCTTCTTGATTTGTTTCTTCTGAATCAAAGACCTTCAATTTCCCCAGCTGAACATTCAGCAGCACGTAATCGTCAAAAACAGTATCTGGAGAAAAGATAAATGTTTGAGGTGGTGCATATTCCAATACCCTAATTTGATCACCATGCGCCGTATACATGTATCAAAATACCACATATACCCCCAAATATGTACATTATGTATCAATGTGAATGTTTTAAGGGTAAAATAATACTTTAAATTTCTGTAAGAAATATAAGAAATTTAACAGCATTTACTTATGGATCAGTATTAGGGGCTAAGAAGGGAAAAAAATAGTCTCTATTCCCAATTCCTTTCTGAACTAAGCACATATATGGGGAAAAAAGTCAAAATAATGCTCCTTGTCCACAGAATTCAGAGTTCATGGCTTTATCATGAAAAAAGGCCACTTGGTATTCAAAAACAGTACAGATGAAAAATTTAAAACACACATCTAAGTTCTCTCATCAGCAGTACTGTATGCCACCCTATCACAGCTTTGCTTCCCCCAGTAAAGAACTGGGAATAGCCGGGCATGCTGGCGCACACCTGTAATCTTCACACTCTGAACACACCTGTAATCTTAGCACTCTCAGAGGCCAAGGCAGGTAGATTGCTTGAGCTCAGGAGTTCAAGACCAGCCTAAGCAAGAGTGAGACTCCATCTCTACTAAAAACAGAAAAACCAGCTGAGTGTCGCAGTGTGCTCCTGACGTCACCACTACTTCAGAGGCAGAGGCAAGAGGATAGCTCACGTCCAAGAGTTTGAGGCTGCTGTGATGTACGATGACGCCCCAGAACTCAACCCTGGGAAACAGAGTGAGACGCTTTCTCAGAAAAAAAAAAATAGGAACTGGAAACTAAAAAAGGGGAAACCTAATTGCTAGGAGACATTCTGCTGGTATCCTCTCCCTTCAGTTCTCTGTCTAAACACACGTTCACAGAAGGCAGGCCTGCCACACAAACGCCGGCCACCACTGCCCACCCACTCCTCCTCCTTCCCCAGCCTCCAGCCCCCCAATACTCAAGACACACCAACCAGCTGAAACACACTGAAATACATCTCACTTTCTGTTACCAGTCAATCTGCTCACATCTTGGATTTTTTTAAAAACTAAAGTAAGATGTGACAGACAGGGAAGCATTGACATGGATCACGCCTTATAGAAAAACTGCTCCACGTGGATCAAATATTCAAAGATGGGAGAAAAGTGAACCAGCAAAAAACACTAAAATATGGATTAACATTTTAATATCTTGAAGTGGGGAGACTTTTCCGTACTCCATTGTAAGAAAACAACCGACGGGCTGGGCGTGGTGGCTCACACCTGTAATCCTAGTACTCTGGGAAGCCAAGGCAGGAGGACTGCTTGAGCTCAGGAGTTCCAGCCCAGCCTGAGCAAGAGTGAGACCCCATCTCTACTTAAAAATTAATCAGGCATTGTGGTGGATGCCTGTAGTCCCAGCTACTCAGGAGGCTGAGGCAGGAAGGTTGCTTCAAACTCATTGAACCCAAGAGTTTGAGGTTACTGTGAGTGAGGGGCACCTGAGTCTGGGGCAACAGAGTAAGACTGTCTTAAAAAAAAAAAAAAGGACCACAAAAACAACCCAGAAACCACAAAAGAAATTTTGATCAAATAAAAAATTTTAAAAATTCCTGAATGAGGTTGAAAAGCTCAAAAGAATATATATATTTGTTTATTTTAAAGCACAGACTTGGAAGATAACAAACAAACCATAGGGAAAAAAATACCTGAAACACTTATGAAAAAGAACTTAAAAGCACAATAAAAATAAAGTCTTAAAAATGAGCACAAACAGGGACTAAATAGCCAAAAAAGCAATTCTCAAAAGAATAAAAATGATCATTAAAATAAGATGTTCAATGCTCAAAGCCACATGCAGAGATATTCTCACAAAATCTTCAAAGTGGCAAATTAAAAAAAAAAAACTGATACTACACAGCATGTATAAGAGAAAATGGACACTCCTGTGTGCTTTCTGGGAGGAAATTTAAAAAACATCCATCAAAATTTTAAATGTGCAATATGTTTTGATCAAACAATACCACTGCCAGAAATTTATTCTAAAAAACAGAACTCTGGGGCCAGGCATGGTAGCTCATGCCTGTAATCCTAGAACTCTGGGAGGCTGAGGCAGGAGGATTGCTTGAGCCCAGGAGTTTGAGGTTGCTGTGAGCTAGGCTGATGCCACGGCACTCTCGCCTGGGTGACAGAGTGAGACTCTTGTCTCAAACACAAAAAAACAAAACACAACACTCACCCCCACCTAGAACTCTGTATTATTTATAATAAGAAAAATTTTATTTGAATGTCTAACAACAGGGATTCATTTAAACAAAATTATGATACATCCTCACAATAGTACATCTTTATTCATCATACGTACTAATGCTTACATGTATTTTCTTGATATACTACTAATAAAAGCGTAAAAGTCAGTTGAAAAACTGCTTATGTGATGGGATTCCTTTGGAAAGACAAGAAGGAAAGTGCCTATAAATACGTGTGGCCACATAGGAGGAGTCAGACTCCTGGAAGGGTATGTTCTCATGTGCCCAACATTTACATTCTGTGTGTTTTCCAGATTTGTCTCTTACCTTCTTTTTCTTTCTATATCATTTGTATTTTCCACATTGTTCATGGATTGCCTGGGTAAATAAACCTGGAATGCTGGATTTTACACTTGCATGGTTCCAAGTTCCACTGAATAGCAGTGACCCTATACTATGAGTTAAGACTCTATATTTCATCTTATCCTAGCTTCCCCCCAAAAGTAGCACCATGGGCAATTCATGGCATTTCTATTAGCTATTATTCTCTATTATCTCAGTAAATATTTCAAAATGATAAGGAATGATTTGAAAAATCCACTCGAAATACAGGAACACTAACACAAATCAAACAAGACTTAATACTATCTTCTAATCACATGCTCACACAGACTCACAAAAACACACAGGTCTAACAGTTACTGAAGTGTTTACAAAAAATGTTATTCCCACTCCCCCAATAACCTGTATACCAGGCAAGCTGGTTTTATTGTATGTGTATATTTTATAGATGAATTTTAGAGAATTCAGTGAAATGAAAGTAAAATAAAGACACTGCCAAACAGACTAAGACTTAGAAAGTCAACCAGCACTTGCTGGAAGAAGCACCAAAAGATGTATTTTAATATGAAGAAAAATGAACTCGGGGGAAGGAATGAAGTACAAGAAACAAAGGTAAGCAGGATTATTACAAGACAGTGAAAATGAATAAATAAGGGCAGTAAGAGAGAAAACAAAAAACAACTTTTTTCAAGACGTAAAAAAATGAAACTGAAAGAGTAGGCAAAAAATGACATCGATGGCTGCAAAAAGATGTTTCAGAGGAAAATTAAAATAGGCTAATATTCATAGCTGGTTTAGGAGGAACAAGAAGATACTGATAAACCTTACCTTTTAGTAAAAAACTCATTTTAGGAATGCATATTAACCTTTAATTAGAGGGATCACTGGAAAAACAGATATGCAGTATAGAACACATACCTTCCAAACTGACTGTGTGAGAATAAGAAACAAATCAAGTCATCTAGTCAGGGTAAGGTCTTGGGTGGGGGGGAAGGGGGTAGTAAATGCATACTGTTCTGACAAGACAGAAAATAGTTCTATCAGCTGGGTGATGGTTCACACCTATTGTCCCAGCTACTTGGGAGGCTGAGGTGGGAGGACTGCTTGAGCCCAGTACTTCAAAACTAGCCTGGGCAATATAGTTTAAAAAAAGAGAGAGAGAGAGAGAAAGTTCCATCACAACAAAAATTCCACCACTGTTCCTCTATAATTGATCCTTCCCCACACTCCCAGGCAACTGATGCTCTATTTTTTTTTTCTCCCTATAGTCCTATCTTTCTCAGAATGTCACATAGGGAATGATGTGGTCTGCAGTCATACAGCACACAAGACTATTAAGTCCGGCTTTTTTCACTAATATAATGAACAATATACTTAGAAAAAGACAGAATGAAAACAAATGAGCTAAGTACTTAGCTCAGGAAATTAAAAACATAATTCCAATGTTATCACAAAAAATAAAAGAAAAATACTAAAGCAGGAAAATAACAAAATAGAAAACAAACGAAAAAGATGATTACTGTAAAACAAACAAACAAACAAACAACTAACCATTAGGAATAAAAAGAGAAGTTCCTCAACCTGTTGAAGAAACTAGTGATCATAATAATGGAATTTTAGAAACATTGCAGTCAGAAGAAAGACAAGGATGCCACTATCACTACTGTTTAGTGTTATTCTCAAAGTCCTTACTCTCCACTAACATAAGAAAATAGGACATAAAAATTGTTAAAGAAGAGAAAAAAGAGCTATCATTAATTTTGTATAATATTAATCATCTGCATAGAAAAATTGAGGGGGGGAAGATAATGTGTAAGAACTAATTGGTTTACCAAGATTCTGTATAAGGTGAATGCACAAATGAGAAATATTAAAAAGCAAACAAAACCACAACAGGAAAAAATCCAACAGTAACAAAAACTATAGAGTGTCAAATACAGCTAACAACAACAACAACAACAAAAAGTGCAGAACCTTGATAGAGAAAACTAAAAACTAGGAAACTTTTTTGAATATTAGAAAAAGATATGACCAAAGTGATAGTGATAACACGTTCAGGGATGAGGAAACTCGAATGTTAAGGTTCTACTTCTCCAAGTTAGTCAATAAAATCACAGGATTTTTCTGAAATAAACTTGATGAACAGAGCCTAAAATTCTCAGAACCATAATGATCCAAAATTAGTCACATCAAGTTTGAAAACAAACAATAGGGTTGGAAGGAGCATCTAGACAAACAGGCTAGCCAAGGTGACCCACAAATATATACACAGGGACTTGATAAATGTCAAAGACAGTGTCACAGAACAACAAGGAAAGGATTCAATAAATAGTACATGAATAAACATAGAAAAAGTAACATTATTTTCATATTTATTTCCAAGATAAGACTTCAGGTATATAGAAGAATTAAATTTTAAAAAAGCAAAACTAAAAGTAGGACAGGAGAATAAACATAGAAGAAGGTATTTATTTGGGACCTCTGGGTAGGAAAACCTTTCACAAACAGGTTGCAAAAAAGCATGATCTCACAATAGAGGAAAAATACACTGCATCCCATTAAAATATAAACTACTCTACAGGACAAAACACCATAACCAAAAGATGAGCCTCAGCTTCAGAGAAGATAATTACAACAAACACCTAGAATCTTTTTACTACATATATATATGTTTTTTAACTGTATTTTTATATAGTACATATTTGCAACAATCTGCTAATATCATTTGGTATGTTTATAGAAACTCTGTATAAAACAGAAATTAAAAGGAAAACCAGCGACATGTTAAAAGTTCACAAAAGTGGACATCAGAACGAACGTGGCCAATAGACATGAAAAGAAGCGCAATCTCAGTAGTAATCAGGGAAATGCAAATTAAAATTAGCTATCAAAATTTTAGCACATCAGATTGGAAAATGTCAAAAAGCTTAATCAGGTATTGGAGTAAATCCTGTTGGTCATGCCTTGTGGGTACAAGTATAAAGCCTTACAGTCCCTCTGGAGGGCAATGTGGTATTTCTTAAAACTGAAAACCAGCCATTCCTCTTCTCTGAATAACCCTAGGAAAACTTTCATATAGGTGCTCCACACAGACTTGTACAAACATGTTCATTCTGGGGCTACAAACTCAGAAAATTCAAGGCAACCTAAACGTGTATCCACAAAATGAATAAAACATGCCATGTCTTCCAATGGAGCACCATATTATTGTACCCCATGATCTGAAAAGACAGAGTCGGACTCCCACTTAGATGTAATTAATTGGTAATTTATTTTACCTGCTGCAGGGACTGCTGCTCTGAGAGGCAGTCAGCCCTGAAGTAGGTAGTTTTTAGGAAGCAAACTGGTACAGAAGCGAGACATGGCTGCTTAGCTTAAGGCAGGGGGATTACAACTTGGTTGGCAATGGATACATCTTAAATCACAATGGTTATAATGATCGATACAGCTTAGGTAGGTTTTCCACCATTGTTCACTCACTGGGAACTTGGGGGGTTTTCTGCTTCCTTGTTCTGAAGTCTGTTCTTGGCAACCCTAGGGGGAAGGAGAGGGCTTGGAAATGGGCTGGGAAGCACATTCTCGGCCACCCTAGGGGGAGGAGGGACTTGCCTTGTTCCCAGAGTTGATACTGGGGGAAGGGAGGAGGAGGGAAATGGGCTGCGAAGCCCGTTCTCTGCCACCCTGGGGAGGGGGGCCTGGGAACAGGCTATGACAGTCCCCACTTGTCTTTTTGGGGGGAATCATATTCTTGATTCATCTGGATTGAAGATTATAGCTTTGAGTTGAAGTATAGACAAGGCTGGGATCTAATACAGGTGGGCTACAGTCTCTTTTTTTTTTTAATTATTTTTTTCTCTCCAATTTCTTTTTATTAAAGACAAATTATAGCTGAACTAACTTAGTTGTTAGAATAAACTGTACTTTCAGTATACTGATTATTTGCATAAAGCACAGTAAGAATAATTATTAGTCATTTAGGCTCCTTTATTGGCTTTGCTGGAATTTTTTGTATGGGATTTCAGTTGGACTTGAAGCCTTTCATGAGCCCAGGTTTCATCTGTGCCATTAGATACCTGTATGCATTGGGTAAATTCCTCTTTTCTTGAGGTTCTCAAGCACATTTCAACTCTCAGACCTGTCAGGAAGTTACCTTCATTACTTACTACAGATCAGGAAATGTTACTGATAGGTATCTGGCCAGTTTTCCAAAAGGGCTTTTTATTGGCTTTTTAAAGTCAACCTTAATCTCTTAACACAGTCTGGACATCTCTGGAAATGTTATTCCAGCCAAAGCCTTGGTAAAATAACCAGTGCTTTTATTGTGTTTTATAGAACAAAACAGATTATTAAACTTATGCAAACAACTGTATTTTTAGAAATTAAGAATACTTAACATTTTTAAATGGCTTTCAAATTCTGGAGAAATCAAGGAGAGAGGAAAAAATATATGTTTCAAATTTTGCTCATAAGTACATACATTGTTTGAAAAGCTACAAATAGCTTAAAAGACAGAAAATGATTTTCTTGACTTTTGGAAAACAGAATATAGACAGAATCAATAATATTTTGAATAAAAAGCCATAACAAATTAGTTGAATTTCTGATTTCTGTTCTGTTTGAAGTTAGGTTAGCAATACTTATAGACATGTTAGCTTTCCAAAGTTCTAGAAATCTGTTTTTAAAAGACATCAGGAATTTGAATTCGAGAGAATTCAGTCTCTCTTAATATATTTTTTCTTTTTTTAGGATAAACTTTGAACTCAGTTACATAAAAAACACTTTCTTTTTTAGATGAATTAAAATTATTACTGATAGTATATGTTAGGACAGACCAATGTTTTATACTTTAGAATATATATATTGTATCATAATTTATATAAAACTAATTGACATTTCACATTTGACAATGTTTCCTATACATTTTAATAAATCAAATAAAAAGATCAGATTTTGATTTGTGTTTTTGTTGTTTAATTGACCCAGGTTGAGTTTGAATCCACCAGCCTTGGTGCATGTGGCCTGTGCCACAGCCACAATGTTATAGGTGCAGAGTTCTAAATTTAGAGTTTTTATTTTGGAAGTTTTGTCAAATATTAAAGGTTTAAAACATTTGTTTAAACAGAATTACAAGCCAAAATATTTTGAAGGAAATACACAGTTAATTGGATTACATGTAAACTTTTTTACAAAACCTCTTTTATGAGCTTTATTTAATTTGTATAGACAATTTTCAAACATTTTAAGTCCTTTTTAACTTTTGTCCTGCCTTTCACTTTTTTAAACAACCATTCTGTTTCAGGACAAATTTATTACACAATATTCTTTCTTTATACAATCCCATTTTTTTTCTGTCTAATTTCTCTTACCCCCTAAAATTCACTTTTCACAAAACAGGATTGCAGTTAACCATTTACTTGCTAAACTAATAATTAGAAGGTTTAAAAGACAAGAATTTTCTCTTTGACAAAGATTCAGGTTTTTTAAATAATTTAAATAACTAAACTATTATATTTTACAAATGAGAGACATTTTATGAAATATAACATTGATACAGGATTTTTTTAATTAGAGCTAGACAGGAAATTTTTATTTTTCAGGCTCAGGTAAGGTCAGAAATCAGATTTTTATTTCTAGGCATAAACACATTGCAGGTCTTATACCCTTTGAGCCTTAGTAAGGTTTTGAATAAAGCAGTTCCAAACATTTTGGAAGGCTTTTACTCTGAGTAAGGAGTACACACTCTAATCTCCCAAATAAAAACTGCAAAGTTTAAATAACCTTGCCTAATGTGCGGGGCTGTATTCATCCATTTATATTGTTCAAGGAGGAGAGTCAGGGCTGTTTTGGCTAAGGGCTGCAACAAAAAAGTAAATCCTGCAAAGGAGAGGCAATGAGGCAGGAAAGCCAGGCAAAAGGAGAGGGCAAGTTTTAAAAGAATCAAAACTCTCCTTACTATGTCTGAATTTTTAGCCAGTTGTCACTGCTGTTGCTAACGGCAACCCTGTTGCCTGCATAAGCAAGAATGAAGGCTTAACAGGAAATGTGACTGGATGACAAAAAAATGTATTAAGTTAACAGGGTGGGAATTTTGGACCCACTGGGGGATAATATTATAAAAATCTACCCAATTACTTTTTCTTGACTTATGGCAGCTAAAAGTACTACAATCAGGCAAATGTTAATCATAAGAATTATACAGTTCAAGAGTTTTTTTTTTACCTCTTTTAACAGAAATTCTACTTAGACTAGGAAAAGGAGAAGACTCCACATTGAGGATTAGTAACTCTGATAGAAGAATCCTCCCCAAGAGACAGAAAAGGGAGGGAACCAAAAGTCCGGTGACGATGGGGTATCAAAGAGTTAGGGGGATGTAGAAGGATTAGAACTAGGTGGGGACAAGAGTATATGCTCTCTAGGTGGGGACAAGGTTATATGCTCCCTGGTGAACTAGTGTGTTTGTGTGTGGGGGGAGGGTACTGTTACTAAGCCTAATACCAATAATAAGGATGAAGAGACCAATGACTGCTAAACCAAAAATGCACCAGACCATGAGGGGTGTAAGACACATAAGAGTAAATAAGTAAATAAGGCAGTTTCAGAAGGAGTAAAGTCTTGAAGAGTCCCTTGAAAGAAAAGATATGCAATCCACTCACAAATGTTTTTAAAACTATTTGTTTCAGGCCGAGACCAATCTTTCAATAAACACTGAACAAATGATATAAAACAATAAGACAGACCCAGGCCCGACATACTCTCATACTCTTGTACTCTTAAAATTAGAACCAAAATACATTTTTATATACTTTCAACAGGTCTGTGAGTCAGATCTGTGAGTGATCTAACACCCCAGGGGTTGATTGGCCCCCCATTTTCATTTTAATGGCATTTCTGGTGACGGATGTTAACACACATTTCTGGGAGTCCCTGACAGGTCAGTAGGGCTGAGGTTCCTCACTGGTCAGGTTGTTCTACCAAGACATGCTTTTACACACCTCTGAGAGTCTCTGATAGGTCAATAGCCTGGTAATCCAGGGTCCCTGTTTAAAGTTATTGTCTCTTTGGCCTTCTCTTGGAGGTTTCTAAGGGCTTTATACAAGTTTCAACAAATGAATTTAACAGTTACATTTTGTTCACAACAATACTTAACAAATAAGCATAACAAAAATACCATTAATAGTTAATTAATGTTTGCAGACACCAGTTAAAAACAGATGTTAAAGTGGCTTACCTCCAGAGGTGGGTTCACAGGTGAATTTAAGAGCCAAGCAAAATAATGTTAATTTAGAAGGAAAACAGCTATTGTTTTAAGAAATAGGGAGCACTCTCTTTTACTTTTAGTTCCAAATGAGTAATTGGCTTTGGTCTCCTACTGAGAGCTGGCACCTTACCTCAAAGCTATTTGTAACATAGCAACCACAGTTTTTGGCAGTTAAAGGAGGGACGGTTTTAATAAGCTTTGTATTAACTCTGTAATTGCTGGAAAGAGAAGATCTTTAACATAAGTAGGTTATTTGACCACAGTGTTAAAATGAAATGAGGACGTACAAAAGGTCCATGTCAGAAAGATAGGAGTCAATTAACACAGCATGCTGCTAAATAGACTAAGATTCCAGAGCAATACCGTACAGTAAAGTTCAATTCCCATCCTGTCAGTGATGTTGGAGGCAGTGGGAGATGTAGAGTATATGAGAGAAAAAGTAAAAGGCTAGTTTACCAGGAAAAGGAAGAGGAAGGAAAACACAGATACTTCTCCTGTATTGGAATCTAAGAGAGTTCCCTAAAGGAACCTTGAAGAGACACTGAATAAAGCACTGGAATTGATAAATTAAATACAATCTTGACTAATAGGTATTCCACAATCTTACTTACATCCTACTGAGGACTCCTTTTGTTCCTTTTTGAGACAAAGACTGCAGCAAGGGTTATTTGTCCTTCTTTCAGGACTAATAATTAGCCTTGGGAAGTATTCCAACCAGGGAATCTCTAATCTGGACTTCTTTTCTCCCTTCAAATGTTGTTTATCTTGGAAGTTTGTTGTTAATTTGGCTGCAGCTTTGCTTTTTATGATAGTTTTCCCAGATTCTCCTAAAGTTCACTGGACTGCCTAAACCAGTTTTTTAAGTCATGGCTTCTACCTTTTATGCTTCCCCCCGCCCACCCCCCGCATGATTTGTGGCTTGTAGGCTCAAGTTAATATTTGCCAGGTAGGTGCCTTCTTCTCAAAGTTGAAAATCGGGAATTTCTAGTTTTTCTTTGTTACCTTGAGACCAAGTAGGGAGGTTAATCTATCTTGGAAGTTGGTCAGTTTCTCTTACAGAAAATGTGTAAAGTGGCCAGTTTTATTTTTCATTGTTGTTCTTGGTGCGGTGGCTGAAATTTTAGTTACTGATAGAGCATTTTCAAAAATTACCCTGTCTATTTTGAACCAATTATTAGGTGGACACTAACAAAGGGACAAAAAAACTACAATACAAACATTATAAAAACGAGATAGACCAATAAGGCAAAAAATGACAAGTGGACAGGACAGAAAACATAAATGGAATTCAGAAAAAAATTAGTCAGGCACACAGCTGTGCCTGACCCCCACTCAGATGCCTTCCTGGCCACCAGGCCATGAAATCATATTTAACTTTTTCACTCACTCACTCATACGAAACTCAAAACATACAAAAAACACACAAACCAGAACCAGCACAGTTGACTGCAAAAACCAAGACAACCCAATAAAGACTGCAATTCCAGAACAGGATTAGCCTGTAAATCCAAACAGTCCAAAAGACTGCTAATATTAAAACAGTCTAATAAGGGGCTGCAAACATAACAACACAGAAATAAACAACTCAAACCTATACCAGAGAGACAGGAGGACATCTCCCCATTGCCTTGGGAAAAGATTTTCACTGCATCCAGTTAGTCTAGTTCCCCCAGATTCTCTAGAGATCCAGACAGACTTACCGAATTGGGAAATTTAGGTAACTATGCCCCAAATCTACAAGTCTGAGAGCTCCTGAGGCAGAGGGGGCAGCGTCCCTCTGAGGCCTTCCCCTAGAATTGTCAGCCAATAGTGGGCTCAGGTGGGGGGTCCTATGAATCTCACTGGGGCCTCCAAAATATTGTACCCTCTATGACCTGAAAAGATAGAGTCAGACCGCCACTTAGATATAATTAATTGGTAATTTATTTTACCTGCTGCAGGGACTGCTGCTCTGAGAGGCAGTCAGCCCCAAAGTAGGGGTAGGTTGCTTTTTATAGTTTTAGCAAGCCTACTGGTACAGAAGCGAGACGTGGCTGGTTAGCTTAAGGCAGGGGGGTTACAACTTGGTTGACAATGGATACGTCTTAAATCACAATGGTTATAATGATCGATACAGCTTAGGTAGGTTTTCCACCATTGTTCACTCACTGGGAACTTGGGGGGTTTTCTGCTTCCTTGTTCTGAAGTCTGTTCTTGGCAACCCTAGGGGGAAGGAGGGGGCTTCAGAATGGGCTGGGAAGCCTGTTCTCAGCCACCCTGGGGGGTGGATAACTTGCCTTGTTCCCAGAGTCGATACTGGGGGGAAGGAAGCGGAGGGAAATGGGCTGGGAAGCCCGTTCTCTGCCACCCTGGAGGGGGCCTGGGAATGGGCTATGACAGTACAACAGCTAAAAGGACTGAACTGGACTTGTACACAGTACATAGACTCAAACAGGTCTCAAAAATAAAATGTTGAGTTAAACTTGCAGGTATAAAATGATATATATGTGTGACATTATTTTAAAACGTTAAAACCACACATAAGAAAACATGAGCTTTTATTTTATTTTTTTGAGACACAGTCTCACTCACTCTGCTGCCCCAGGCTAGAGTGGCTATGATGTCACAGCTCACAGCAACCTCAAACTCCTAGATCCAAGCGATCCTCTTGCATCAGCCTCCTGAGTAGCTGAGACCACAGCATGCAAGCTAGTTTTTCTATTTTTAGTAGAGACAGGGTCTTGCTATTGCTTAGGCTGGTCTTGAACTCGGGAGCTCAAGCAATCCACCTGCCTTGTCCTCCCAGAAAGCTAGGATTACAGAGGTAAGCCACCATGCTGGACCATCTTGAGCTTTTGGAAGCAGCCTATGCATGTGTAATTATTTCTAAATGGGACTCCAGGAAAACACCACATTGAGGAGGGTGGGTGGTCTCACTGAAGAATGAAAGGAACTTGTGATTAAAAGGGGAAAAGCAGACTAACCACAAATAAAATATTAACAGTTGTTAGTTAAGGGTGATGAAAATATAGGAGTTCTATTATATTAAGAATTTTTTCTCTATATTTTATATTTATTGAAACAAACAGGTAAAAAGTGTAACAAAAGGGTTTGGACATTCATCACAGAGACCCACCCTAAATCTTGAGTGCAACAGTGACTAGTTGTGTGACTATGGGAAACTTACCTAACTTCTCCAAAGTTTCTTTTTTCAGCTATAAACCAGGCATCACACTACCAACTAAATGATTGTGAGGTTTAACAGAGAGAACGTGGATTAACTAGCCTGCACAGGGCCTGGCCCAGGGCCAAGGTCACTCAGCAGTTTCTGAATGTTCCCAATACAAAGAAATAATAAATCCATTTGAGGTGATAGATGTTCCAAATTCCCCAATTTGATCACTACACAGCATACACATGTATAAAATGTCACATGTACCTCACAAATATGTACAATTATTATATATCAATAAAAATAATTTATTTAAATGACACTCAGGCAAGCAAACAAATATAAGGGCTTAGTCAAAGCGGTGCCTATGCTCACAGCACATGTGTGTCACAGAAATCAAACGGGTCTGATACCTGGAACTTGCTCCCTCCCTCACCACAGGAGCACAGGCTGCTGATCTGCCTTAGTACGGCTCAGTAGCAGGCTACATAAACCCCGACACTGTTCTAAATCCCATGTTCCAGAGCAGGGACAGAAAGAGCCCACAGCACTAATGAACGGAAAAAAGATAGGAGGGCTCAGCAGAGAAGAAGGCTGTTATTTTATTACTTCTTAAATAATAATGCCACACCTCACTATCCAGAAAGAAATTATAATTTAAAAAATAATTCCCGTTTTATGAAGAATAAATTTGTGATTATATTAACTACATACACGTTCACCAACTAGACTAGAAGTAATTTTCATTAAACAAACAGTTATCTTCTTCACAGACCTGGCACGATGCTTGGGGATCAGGAGGCACCAGAAAATATGTGTTGATTTAGGAATTGATCCACAACAGCTAAAAGAAAACCTCAACTATTAGAAAAGAACTAATATCAACTATTAAAAAACCTCCAGAGGTAAGGCAAGGTTATCAGCTTCCACATTATTAAGGGCACCAATGCTTTAACCCTCAAACGAAACCACCATCCTCACGGGGGAGAGGACATCTCAGTGACCACTAGAGGTTTTGGGCTGCCCTCTTCCCACTGCCTCAGTCCACTCAGGACAACCTCCACCTCATCTACAGGTGTTTCGGCCTCAAAGGGCTCCATAGGCCAAAATAATTGGAAATTGTCTAACACAAACTATTATTTTTTAATGGAGAGTTCCTCAAGAGTTTGTAATATGTTAAGGTCTATTCTCTGAGAAGAGCAAGTAATGTACAATGTTTCTCAAATTTATCTAACAAAGAAACCATTCTAATTTTTAGAGCCTTGGGCAGGGCTAGTATTCCACACTTCAGGAAATCTCATCTTAGGAGATCTTTTTATTCATTGAATTGAGAAACTAGTTTGTGTGGGTTATTAAAGAAAAATTTAAGGCTCGGCACCTGTGGCTCAAGTGGTTAAGGCGCCAACCACATACATCTGAGCTGGCAGAGTCGAATCCAGCCCAGGTCCACCAAACAACGATGGCTGCAACCAAAAAATAGCGAGGCGTTGTGGCAGGTGCCTTTGGTCCTAGCTACTTGGGAGGTGGAGGCAGGAGAATCGCTTGAGCCCAGGAGTTAGAGGTTGCTGTGAGCTGTAATGTCATAGCACTCTATCCAGGGTAACAGCTTGAGGCTCTGTCTCAAAAAAAAAAAAAAAAATTAAGTAGTTTGGAGCACATACAAGTTGGTTCAATTACTTTGGAAGTTTTCCCTGTGTCATTCACTAAGGCTAAACATGCAGGGACCTGCATCGGCACTCCGGCTCTCATCACAACCCTCAGCATAAGTGTGTAGTATGTAAGGACATCAAGAAATGGACAAGGGGGGCCCAAGTACTTCTGAAGGAGGCTCTCTCCCCAAAAAGCGCAAGGAAGTTCCCAACAGCACACTATTCATGACAGCTCCAACGTGGACACAACCCAAATATTTACTCAGAGTAAAAGAGACAGATTTTTGTAACAAGATGTCACCTATGACATCTATGCCACCACACACAACATCATAGGGAATCTCATACCTTCCTGTTGAGAGAAAGAAGCCAGACATGTAAGAGCAGATACTACGATTCCACTTATGCCAAGTTGAAATGCAGGAAAACTAATCTGGGGGGTTAGAATTCAGGACACAGGTAACCTCTGCGGAGAGGGGGGAATGGAATTAGGAGGGGCTGGGGGACTTCTTGGGTGTGGGCCATGTGCTTGTTCTTGACCTTGAAGGTGTGCTCCCTCTGATAATTCATCTTACAAATTGTGCACTTTTTATGTCATACTTCATTAAAAATGTAAAACAAAAGCTCAGCAACCCAGTCGGTCTTTCCACATATGTGTTACTGTGTGCGATCAGCGTTGGGGGGTGTCTGCGCCTCATGCTGGCCCAGGGCCCAACTGCAGTGAGAGTTCCCAGGCTCATACAGTCTTCATGACAAGAACCCTACAAGTTAAAGTACTTTAAAAACCTTTACTAGGGGGTCATGTGCGGTGGCTCTCGCCTATAATCCTAGCACTCTGGCAAGCCAGGTTAGGAGGACTATTGCAGCTCAGGAGTTTGAGACCAGCCTGAGAAAAACCTGTCTCTAATAAAAATAGAAAGAAAAAAAAATTAGCCAGGCATTTTGGTGGGTGTCTGTAGGCCCAGTTATTGGGAGGCTGAAGCAGGAGGATCATTTCAGCCTATGGGTTACAGGCTGCAGTGAGCTATGATGATACCACAGCACTCTAACCTGGGCAACAGAGTGAGACTTTGTCTCAAACAAACAAACAAACAAACAAACAAAAAAGCCTTTAATAATCCTCATTTAATAAGTGGGGAAATGAAGGCACAAGGGAGAATAAATTTGCCCAAAGTCACAGGCTTATCAGTGGTCAAACAGGACTCCAAATCTCACATCCCGGGAAACTAGATCCTAGGAAGCCTCCTGCCTGGCTGCTCCTCGGGAGCCCTACTGAGCAGAGCTGCTGCAATGGGCTTTAACTTCTTGTAACCATTGAATCATGAAATAAACAACAACAAAGCATCACACACAGTCTTACCATTTTTACACAGAAAGGATCAAGAGTCTGACTCTCAACCTGAAATACAGGCTATTAGTTATTAAATAACTGTTAGTTATTATATATTATTAAATATATATATACAAAATACTGTTAGTTATTAAATAATAACTAATCATTTATTAGATGTATACTTTTTTATTTTGCATCAAAAATAGGCTGGGCACTAGAAAATAAATGAGGTATCAGTTCAAATGCAAAGACTCCAGAGAAACAGAAAATAAGATACTGCAATGCACAACTAAACCAAAATGACCTGAAATTCTTCACTGAGATGCAAAAATTGTTGGCTATTTTCTACAAAAGGAAATAAAATTTAATTCTTAGAAAAATTTTACATATATTTTTAAGTCTAAATGTCATATATATGTTCATTAGGGAAAATTTAGAGAACATGAAAAAGGCATAGAGAAAATAACAAAAGTTAACCTTGTTTGGCCGGGCATGGTGGCTCACGCCTATAACCCCAGCACTCTGGGAGGCCAAGGCAGGCGGACTGCTTGAGCTCAGGAGTTTCAGACAAGCATGAACCAGTACGAGACTAAAAATACAAAAACCAGCAGGGCACTGTGGCAAGTGCCTGTAGTCCCAGCTACTTGGGAGGCTGAGGCAGGAGGATATCTTAAGCCCAAGAGTTTGCAGTTGCTGAGCTATGATGCCAGGGCACTCTACTCAGGGCACAGAGTGAGACTGTCTCAAAAACAAAAAAAAGTTTACATTTTTGATGCAGATCTATCAAGTCACTGCCTCCACAGATGTGCACAAAGCCCCACGTCACCTGCTACCCAACCCTTCCTATTAACCCTTCCCAACCCTATTCCAGCTACAGCAGCTTGCTTTCTGATCCCAGAATGTCACACTCTTTGTCTCCCTTGATAGACTGACTGCTTGCTTTCCCTCTAACTAAAGGCTGATTCTTGGAAAACTGGCTCCTTTGTGCTTGAGGGCTCAGCAGAAGGTCCTCAAAAGAGTGCTCCCCCAACCCATCATGGCAAGTAGTTTCTCCTTTTCCACCATATCTCACACCATTCCTTTCTCAGCATTTATCCCTATCCGGATTTTTTTTTTTTTTTTTTGCAGTTTTTGGCCAGAGCTGGGTTTGAACCTACCACGCCTCTGGCCTATGGGGCCGGCACCCTACTCCTTTGAGCCACAGGCACCACCCCCCATCCGGATATTCAAGAAATATTTTTGTCTATTTGTCTGTACCTTTCAAGAGAATGTGAGGCTTCAGAGGAAAAAAATGTAACCCATCTTGTTCACGGCCAGCTTGCTCACTGGCCCCTAGTAGGCTCTCCGTGGGTATTCGAATCCCCTGCAAATGGTTTGGTACTGTACTGTTAAACCCTTAGGAAGTATTCCCAGAAAGAAATTGAGTCCAATAGTAAACTCTTGAATTGGTTAGGTTATCCTCACTTTTCTTCAGCTACCTTCTAACAACAAAGGCGTGTCCTAATCAAACATTGATTCTGATCATGTGCACTTTAAACGGTTCGGACAGGAAAAAAACACATAAAACTAATTTCGTGGTGGCGCCTGTGGCTCAAAGGAGTAGGGCAGAAGCCCCATATACCAGAGGTGGCGGGTTCAAACCCAGCCCTGACCAAAAACTGCCAAAAAAAAAAAAAAAACTAATTTCAATCAAATTTTAAACTCAGCCATCCTACATTCAGAGGTAGCCAAAGGGGGCGGGGAAAAAAAAAAGCATATTTCACTATGATAATTACCAAACTACTGCTGGCTGTGCAACATTACAACTTTTCTTTTCCACAAAAGAAATAATACTGCAAAGGGGGTAGAAATCCTAATTGCCTAAGAAAGGCCCAGTGCATATGACGTTTAATTCCAATCACAACTACAACATTAGTTACATCCTATTCCTTACAAAGGGAAAAATCCTAAATCAGTTCACATCTTAGAGGGCAATTTCCCTAGTACTCTCTCAAACTAAACACACTAATTCATAAGCCAAACAATCTAAAACCCTACCATTCAATGAGATTCCTCAATTAAACGCCTAATTATCTTACAGTCCACCTCGGCTTTGTGTCTGATGACCTCCCCTGATTGTATCAGAAGCCAACGCGCCCAGCCGTGTCTGAACACCACTTCTCTTTCCTGACTTCTTTACTTAACACAGTGGTTCTCACTTGGCTGCATATTATCATCTCTGGAGAGCTTAAGAACATCAGACGTCAGGCTATACCCCAGACCAAGTAAATCAGATGGGTTTTTCCCGGAGGGGTGGGGAAGCTCGGGTGACAACAATGTTGTGGCCTGGCCCCTCATGACTCACGGAGCAGTGCATAGGGGCTGCCTGGGAACATGTTACAGCTTCAGGACCCACCTCAGACCCCACCAGATAGAAACTTTTTTTTTTTTTGAGACAGAGTTTCGCTCTGTTGCTCTGGGTATAGAGTGCTGTGGTGTCACAGCTCACAGCCACCTCAAACTCTCAGGCTCAAGTGAAACTCTTGCCTCAGTCTCTGTAGGAGCTAGGACTACAGGTGCCCTATATAACACCAATAGAAAATAGATTTTCTGTTTTCAGTAGAGACAAAGTCTCTCTCTTGCTCAAGCTCCTGAGCTCAGGCCATCCTCCCCTCCTGCCTCAACCTCCCAGAGCACTGGGATTACGGGTGTGAGCTACCACACCCAGCCAACTTTCAAATATTTTGAACAATATGCCAGTATAACTCATAGGCATATAGGACACCAAAAATAAAAATTAGTGAGAGGGTTCAATATTGACTACTAGAATGGGCTTTCCTTACCAATGGAAATCTTCAAGTGGCTTTCAGCAATGTTAGAAAGGTACTAAGCTACGTCTAAACTCCCTTCTAAAGCCAAGATGCCACAACTTTGTTATTTATAATGTTTAAGGTGTTACTATAATATACTTATAGAAAGGGTGCCATTTTCATAATCTTTTAAAAATTGGTCCATCTTTAAGAATGAATTTGAAGTATTCACAAAATTTAAGGAAAAAAAACCCACAGTGAGTACCACTCCCTGTTTGCTACGCCGTTGTTAGTGGACTGTGAGTTTAAATGTCCACACTCCATCACCATTTCCTAATTCTGGGCTTGAAACCCCTGGTGGCTGCAGCAGTACCACCCTGGGGTGCACTCTGAGATGTGTGGGAGGGTGTCTTTCATTCAAACCCTATTTAAATGGAAGCCAGATGCTTCAGTGCTGAGGTAGAAGACACTCTGGTTTTTAAAGACACATTTAAGAAAGACACAACTATATACTGTTTGCTGAAAGAATCCTTGCTTTCCTGTAGGTAAAGCTATCCTATCTCCGGGAATCATTTACAGATTTCTGGGCTGTGGCATGCAGAATCTTTTATGCATTTCTGGGTTTGGGCTGAGAAAAACTAGGGGCAAGCAAAAGCAGCAGGACTCAAGAAGGAAAATTCAGCTGCAATATTCTTTTTGCTTTTGCTGTATCTGGATTCGTATTTGATAACAACAAAAAAGCACTCCTTTTTTAATTAAAAAAAAATTTTTTTTTTTTGAGACAGTCTTACTCTGTCACCCTGGATAGTGTCATGGTATCATAGCTCACAGCAACCTCAAACTGTGGACTCAAGCGATCTTCCTGCCTCAGCCTCCCAAGTAGCTGGGGCTGCAGGTGCCTGCCACAACACTCTGCTATTTTTTCTATTTTTAGTAAAAATGGGAGGTCTCACACTTGCTCAGGCTGATATTGAATTCCTGAGTTCAGGTAATTCACTCACCTCTCTGCCTCCCAGAGTGCTAGGATTACAGGTATGTGTCTAATCAAAAAATCTCTCTTGCTAGAAAATGTTCTTCTTAGCAAAGTATCTCAAGAATGTAAGAAAAAGTATCCAATGTACTCAGTCCTATCATGAAACTAATTTATAGCTTCCATATGAAAGCTATAACCTAATTATAGCTTAAGAATATGGGGAGGGGGGAGGGAGTGAAGGGGAATGGATGGGTAGAGGGAGGATGATTGGTGGGATCACCTCTATGGTTTATCTTACAAGGGTACAAGTGACTCTTTCTAAAAGTAGAATATAAACGTCTTAACACAATAACTAAGAAAATGACATGAAGGCTATATTAACCAGTTTGATGAAAATATTTCAAATGGTTTATGTAAACACCACACTGTACCCCATGATTGCATTAATGTACACAGCTATGATTTAATAAAAAGAAAAATCTCTCTTCATAATCTGCAATATCAAGGAAAATTTAACTGCCATTTTTTTTCTTTTTTGCTTTTACCATGTCTACACTGGTATCAAATAACAACGAAAAATCAGTCTTAAGAATTTGTAGTACACTATGCAAGTTTTGCTTAAGGCACAATGGGCTTTGGGGCACTGTAGAAGTCTATAGCGCTTACTTCTACAGCAATTTACAAAGCACATTTCGTAACACCACAAAATACTATTACCATCAACCCCAACTTCCAGAGACCTGGGCAGCTGGGCAGAGGCAGACCTGGAATCCAAACCCAAGCCCTTCAAGTTCTTTCTGCCAGGGCTCAGTGCCCAAGGACAGACCAACCACATACCTAATTCCACAGCCTCTTGAGTGGAGAGGGAGCAAAGAACACAGCAGAAGCTGGCACCTCTTGACTTGAGGGCAGGCTAAGAGGGCCACCTGACAGCAGCCAGCAGGAGGAAGCAAAAGGACAACCCCATCCAGGAGCCAGGAAAACCGAAGCTGGGCACCTGTGATACAAGTCAGCAGCAAGACTGACCTGACAGCTGGGCTTTCTGTTATCTGTTTTGTTACAAACAGCTTTACGGACCGGGGGAGCTGCTTTAGTAAACATTTCTTCCCATGATTGCCCTAAGACCAGAATATCAGAGATGTCTGTCATTCTGGTCAGTTAAGCTAAGTCATTGTTTGCCTTTCCCTTAGTTATTTCAGGTATTTCTTCTATTTGATATTCTGGACTGTGTTAGAGGCTGGGGCAGCCGTGGGGCAGCCAGCAGACAAATCCCTGCCCCAAGCTGCTGACACTCAATACAGAGTATGGTGGGAGGCTCTCAACTCCAAGCTCCAGGTGAATGTCAGGTGTGAAGCCCACCTGGAGAGATGGGACGGACCTCTCAGCCCCCATGTTTCCAAACCAGTGACCAGAGCCCAAGGCAGGGAGCTGAGTTTCCACTTTCAGAATGTGCTGATGATCATTAAAGGAGCAAATTATAGAACTTGTATCAGTACAAAGAAAGGAACTATTTAACACTAAGAGGTAAGAGTTGATAATTTTTTCTCTTAGAAAATGGGTAACTCCATTCTTGAAAACAGAGTCTGTAACTAACACAGCAGCCAAATGCAGTTCCAGATAAGAGACACAGTCTGAGGCTTTGTTGTCATACCACAGAGGTAGGTGGCTGCAGAACTGTGAAATGTTTTAACAGGAGCCGTGCTTCTTTATTCTAACTTTGAAGAGCCTGTTCAAAATGCACAGCTTGGGAGTTTAGCAGAAATCCATGTGCTAGCCTAGGCATGGGCAAACTCCGCCCCCCCCCCAAAGGACAGGTAGTAAATATTTCCTTGTGGACCATAGGGTCTCTATCTTGGCTAGTCCATTCTGCTTTTGCACAGAAAGTAGAGCCACAGACAGTGGCTTCCTAGATTACCACTTGTGTTCAGGGTCAGATACACGCAGATGGGGAACTCTTAATAATCTACTCCAGCTTTCTGGTTTTATTGCTTAATGTTGCAAAGCTTTGAGGAGTGCAGGTTATCCCCACAGCCAAATCTTCCATCTTGCAACCTCTTGGGGTTATTCCCCCAGCCTAGAGATGATGCTCTGGGGCTTCGTGTGCCCCCCATGTTCACATGCCCCCTAAAAACTGCCATACTTCTAGCTCATACCCTCATCTTCCCCTATCCTCTAATTCACAATACGCCAAAAGCCCTGATAACAAAAGCAAACCAATCTTGTACAACTCTTTATTAAAACAAAACCACTGTTCATGATTCTAAGAAAGATGTTTACAGAAGAGCCTGCTGTTGGCCAGGCACAGTGGCTCATACCTGTAATCCTAGCACTCTGGGAGGCTGAGGGAAGAGGATCCCTTGAGCTCAGGAGTTTGAGACCACCCTGAGCAAGACTGAGACTCCCATCTCTACTAAAAATAGAAAAACTGGCCAGGCAACAGTAGTCCCATCTACTCAGGAGATTGAGGCAGGAGAATCGCTTGAACCCAGAAGTCTGAGGTTGCTGTGGGCCAAGCTGAAGCCATGGCACTCTAGCTTGAGACTGAGACTCTGTCTCAAAAAAGAAAAAGAAAAGAAAAAAGAAAAAAATAATATCCCATTTGACCGCCCATGTCTGATGCATGAGGCTATACAGTGTGGCTATCTACCACACAGTGGCCAATAATAACTAACATCTGGAAAAGCTACAGTAAAAACCTCCTCTGGCCTGGATATTATACAGCTGTGAAAGAGACAAAGGCATTTCCCTAAAGGGGATTCCGCTGCATCATCCAGCAAAGCTGGAGGTGGGGCAAGGGACAAAGGAAATCATCCATCCAACAAAGAAAGGGGAGCATTCAGTGTAGCACTGTCTTAGGGATAGAGAGGGTTGAGTCTGAACTTGATGTTCAACATGACCACCAAATCAAGTTGATATACTTAACTTTTTCTTTAGTGTCATGGCATTTTAATAATAATTCAACTTTTTAGAACATATATACTATCCGAACTGGCTTAGTAGAGCTTAACTCTTGCACTGCAAACCCTTTGGGGAAAGAAATATGCACAAGAAACTTTGTAGCCGTGTCAGTGATGATCAAAAGCCTTGTTAACAGGCATTGCGGTGGGCATTTTTAACCCAATAGGATAATTTTTAAAGTAAAAACAAGATGAACTTACCTGTAGAGTTTCAGATGAAATTAAAGCACTAGCTAAAGTCTTTCCTCTTCTGTCTTCCATGCTTTAATGAAAACCCTCAGATTTGCTGTGAACCACTGAAGAGAACAGAGAAAGCAGCTCGTAAGTTAACACTGAGCGACAGGCCACCTATACTCAATGTTCTCCAGCTTCAGCATGCTCCAAGACCATCTCACGCTCTAATGTCGGATATTTGAGCACTGTTTTGATAACCGATATTATTTTCAGGGCTGGAGCTACTCAGTGGTCATTGATTTAAATAAACCTTTTATGGAGAAAAAAAAAATGCCATAGAATCTCATCTCTTAGTCCTAAACAGTTCCCATCTCCGGACTGATGCAAGTTCAGCAACGTGCACTTTTATCGGGCATCTGAGCACAATTCTGAGTGCACACTCAGTTCCTTTCCTTAAGCCGCCTGCAGAAACCTAAAATACAAACTGTTACCAGTCGAGACGATAAACCAAATCTCCCTTACCTCTGAAACAGAAGGAAAAAAAATGAGATGGTTTGGGTTTGGTAGTTTCCTGAAAAGCAGCCACATCGTAAACACAGGCACTCTGTGCAAAATACACCGGCGACAGTCACCTCTGTCCTGCAGTCTCCCCCTCAGCCCAGCACCGAAGAACGGACGCTGCACACAACCTGCGCTCGCTCCGGGCACCATCCCTCACTACTTGCAAAAGTGAGACCTCGTTGCTCCTTTCAGATTTCTTTTAAAATGCCCCGTATGCTCCCTAAGACCGCCTCTTATGAATCCTCTAGCCCTAGCCCCTAGAGATTTCCTCCCGGCTCTGTGCGATTCGCCCATCCTCTCCTAAGGCCCATTCCCTCCCCGTCCCTGCGGGGAGCAGCCGCCCACATTCGCCCCCCACCCCCGGCCCTCACCCAGCGCCCAGGGTCCGCGTCGCACCCCGGCCTGTCAGGGATCCACCTACACCGCAACCGTCCCCATCTCCTCCCCAGCACGGCGGCGACCGCGGCCGGACCCCGCCCGAGGGCGAGGCTGGCTGGAGAGATGCGGGCCACCCCGGCAGCACCGCGCCCTGGGGCGGGGCGGGGCGTCCACCCGCGGCCCGGCCTGGCCCGCTACGCGCCCCGCGCTCGCCCGCGTCGCCACGGCCCGCCGGGCCCGTCCGCGCTCACCGGTGCCGGGTGGCCGCTGGGCGCCCAGGCCCGAGTCCCAGGGCGCGGCCGCTCGCCCCCCGCGCTCCGGACAGGGCCTGCGGAGCGGGTGGCGCCTCCTAGCGCGGTGGCCCAGGTCCCCGCGTCCCAGGACCGCGCGTTCCGGGTAGGGCGGCTCGCTGGCCACGCCCGCCACCTCGGCGCGGATTGCGGCCCAGCCAGGCCCCGCTCCGCACTCACCTCGCGCGCGCCGCGCCGCCAGCTCCCGCCCCGCGCGCACACGCGGCCCCCCGCAGCCGCACGCGTGCCCGGGTGCGCGCAGACCACGCGCCCCTCGCCCGCACGCGCGGCCGGCGGTCACCTGGCGCTCCGGGCGCGGTGCTGTCCCGGACGCGCTCGCAGACGAGGCTGGCCAGGGTTAGACAACTTGCAGCCGTTCTCAACCTGTGGGTCGCGACCCATAGCAACTGTATTAAAGGGCCGCGGCATTAGGAAGTTTGAGAACCACTGATAGGGGAAACTTGGGGCTGGAACTTAGGACCTGCTTCTTCCCCCACCCACCCACCCCCTTGCCATCTGTCCAAGCTGCGCAGACGGGTGGTCTCCAGGCCACCCGGGAGGAGCTGTCTTGTTAAACTCCAGACAGAGCTAGTTAGGAAAGGAGAAAGCTTTGTTCTCACAGAAGAAATGCATGTTCTTGTTTCACAACCGGCAGGGAATGAAGGGTGGGGTCAAGGCAGGGTACCATGGTATGTGTGTGGACAGGAGTCCCAGGGAGTCGCGCTGTCATGACTACCTCTCTAAGCTGTGCTCTTTGTGGGGGAGGTGGCAGAGTTTATTAGAAGCAATCCTTTCATTCCTCTCTCCGCGCCCCTGAAATACTGTTGTCAGACAACCCTGCCCGGTCAGGCTCACACCTGTAATCAGTCCTAACACTCTGGGAGGCCAAGGCAGAAGGATCGCTTGAGCTCAGGATTTTGAGACCAGCGTGAGCAAGAGCGAGACCCCGTCTCTACTAAAAATAGAAAAACTAGCTGAGCGTTGTGGTGGGAGCCTGTAGTCCTAGCTATTCAGGAGGCTGAGTCAAGAGGCTGTGAAGTGTGACACCATGGCATCCTAGCCTGGGGCATCTGAGGGAGAGAGAGGGAAAAGGAGAGGGTGAAGGAAGGGAGAGAGAAAAGGAAAGAAGGAAGGCAAGAAAGAAAAGAAAGAGAAAACACAGTTCCCCCTTCTGATCATTTGCCCAAGACACTGTGAACAGCTTGGCCCCAACCTCACCACATGAGAAGTTCAAAGACCAGTTCAGTGGACACCCATATACTGTCCACCTGTCCAAGATGAAACCACCTTAACTGTTGGCTATGATTGCGTTCCTTCTCCTAAATACTCTGCATTTCCTAAGAGTAAAGGCATTCCTTTGCACACAATACCATTATCACACGTAAGAAAGACAATTCATTTAAGGATATCACCTAATAGTCCATTTTCAAATTTCCCTAATTGTCAAAAAAAAATCTCAGGTATTGGGTTTGTAGAAAGATGGTCTAGTCCAGATTCTCATATGCACAAAAGAAAAAAGAAAAAAAAGATTTGCATATGGCCTTTGTTACGTTTGTCTTTTTAAGTGTAGAACAGACCCCCACCTTTTGTGTTTTCATGGCATGAACTTTTTGGTGTTTGTTTATCTTTTTTTCCTGGTGTTATATTTTTTCCCATTGTTGTTTGACTTTTCTGTTGGCTTCCAGGCTTCCTATGAAGGGCCGGAGGCATGAGTGAGTAGAGGACCTGAATCCTTCAAGGTCGGGCAGGGCTCTTCCCATTGTTTCCCACCAGGGAGACCATGTATTAAATATGAAATGCATACCTGTCACCTATTAATGACCACCAGTGTAAGGAGGTGTTCTCTAGATTTCCTAATTATAAAGAACTATGAAAAACGTTTCCCTTTTGTGGTTAATGGGTAGTCTTTCAAGTGGAGACTTTGCAACTCTTTGGTGGAGAAAGTTAAATCTTTGCAAGGAAAAGAGAAATTATACAAGATGACTGTGCAAATAAGATAAACAACACTCTCACAAGATGTCACGTAAGGGGAAGTGTCCCCTGGGATGGAAGGGTGAGCTAACACGACCAGCCCCGGGTATGAACACGAGTGTGTGGGAGCTCATCTTGGACTCGGTCAACCATGCAAGTCGCTGTTAGAGGCACCAGGGGCAGGTCACTGAACAGGACAGACAAGGACCCTGAAGATCCATGGTCTTCGGGGGTGACACAAGTAGGCAAGATCACTTCTGAGGGGCTGTAAGTGCTGTGACGGTGACAGGAGGGGGTGTGATGGAGAGTGACTCTACAAGCAGGCTACAGGGGTGACTAAAACCTCTGAGGAACCACTGAGATTGTTAGAAAAAAAATCTCTTCAGTAAGAACTTTTAATTGGTTGTTCCTTCTGCTCTGCCAGGTGGCAGTTGTGAGCCTTTCAAGATAAATCCATTCACTTGGATGGGTAGAGTAATGATCATCTACAATTTACATCAGGGGTCCTCAAACTTTTTAAACAGGGGGCCAGTTCACTGTCCCTCAGACCGTTGGAGAGCCAGACTATAGTTTAAAAGAACAGGCAGCGGCTAAGCAAGACAGGCAGTGGCAGCAAAAACACCTGGAGGTAGATAAATGTCCTTGGTGGGCCACATGTGGCCCGCGGGCTGTAGTTTGAGGATGCCTGATTTACATCCTGCTGTCCAGAACTTAGTCACATGGTACATCTTGCTGCCAATGTTGGTGACTGTGTATATCCAGCTGAAAACTACTGGCACCCGCTTGTTGAGATCACCTAGCAGTAGACACAGCACACTGTGCAGTGAGCTGAGTGGAATACTAGCTTCATTCAAAGAGCAGTAAAGCTCCAGTTTCAGGGGATAATTCTAATAAAAGCAGTGCGGCTTCCTACAGGGTCATGTGATGTATGTTTTAAGAAGATTTGGTAAAATCCAGGAGGAGTTTCCTATATTTTCCTGAGCATACCTGGCCTAAGCTCCCTGATCCATTCTAGTGCAGAAATAAGTCAAGAATATATAATACTATATGTCATCTCTGCCTGTGGTCATCTGGTCTCTGAAGTCAGAGGCCCCACATATCTGAGGGTGTGAGCTTATCTAAGTATTCTCATTCATTCGCTCTACTACACAAGAGCTCACCTCAGGTTTACTCTATGTAGCGTGACTAACCCACTTCCACCAGAGAACTCTCTAAGCACCTCATCTGCCCCGCAGACCAATGCAGTGTTTTCAGAGACAGCTTGTGTTCCCACTTCTCAAGGGAACACAGTTTTCAGTAAGTCATTTCAGTAAGTCTAAGTCAGCGGATTATATTGATGGTTTTCATTTGCATCAGAAAATTAGTTTCTACCCTTGCCCCTGACAGCTGATTTGAATTTCATCAGAACCAGCATTTTAGAGTTCAAAACGAAAGCTGCAAGCCTGAAGCTAGTCTTGAAAGTCATGTAGCACCGGGTACTGTAGCTCACCCCCGTAATCCTAGCATTCTAGGAGACCGAGGTGGGTGGATAAGCTTGAGCTCAGGAGTTCAAGACCAGGCTGAGCAACAGTGAGACCATGTCTCTACTAAAGATAGAAAAAATAGCAGAGTATGGTGGCACAAGCTACTCAGGAGGCTGAGGCAAGATGACTGCTCAAGTCCAAGAGTTTGAGGTTGCTCTGAGCTATGATATCACGGAATTCTTCCCAGGGCAACAGAGTGAGACTCTGTCTCAAATAATAATAATAATAATAATATAGGTGGGGCATGGTGGCTCACACCTATAATCCTAGTACTCTGGGAGGCCAAGGTTAGTGGATTGCCCTGAGCTCTGAAGTTCAAGACTAGCCTGAGCCAGAGTGAGACCCCATCTCTACAAAAAAACCCCAGGCATTGTGGCAGGCACCTGTAATCCCAGCTACTTGGGAGGCTGAGGCAAGAGAATTGCTTACGCCCAAGAGTTGAGGTTGCTGTGAGTTGTGATGCCACAGCACTCTACTAAGGGCCACAAAGTAAAACTGTCTCAATAAAAAAAAAAAATTAAAAAAATAATAAAAATTAAAAGTCATGTAGCATTATTTTTGCCACATTCTATCAGTCAAATAAACACAAGACCATTCAATATCCAAGGGCAGGAGCTAAGAGCAGACTCAGATGTGTAGAACTGATTGTGCTGGGCCTATGCTCAAAGTTAAGTGGTTCTGACTCATGAATTAGCAGCTGCCCAAGCCTAGCCAGGACCACCATCCCCACTTGTAACCCACACATTTACATCAAGACTATGAACGTGGCCCACCATTTCTTTTTGTTTATAGAGTCCGTGGCTCAGTGGTCTCTTCCTTATCAAAGCCATTTTTCCTGCACAGGAAAAAGAGGCGTGAAATATATATTTTTAAACCATTGATAGTAATTTGAAGGTTCTCTGAAAATATGAGGTTAAAATGTGTTTACAACAAAAGTTAAGTTTAGGCAGCAGCAGGATAAGTCCAGGACGTAGTTGGCATTGTATAACTATTCAGACCTAAATCACGGTCATAATTCCTTTCCCAGTTCCAGCCCGGCAAACTGTGCCCTTTGGAGAGGGTGAAGTGATTGCCAGCCAGCTGCGTTCCTGTAGTATAGCCGTTCTTCACCCCCCTGGGGCTGACAGTTCCCTCACTGCCTGAAGAAGGCCCATTAGTAACAAACCAGGCAGGCTCCACTGAAAATAGTTTAGCATAGTGAAAAATAAAAGACCTCTGTAGTTGGAAATGGGTGCTTGGGGATATTATCTTTGATAAGTTCTGGGGTTTTTAATTTTAGAAAAGTTATACTCTATAATAATACCTGTTTTTAAAATGTTTTGAATGTCCTTTGAATAACCAGCTGCGCTCACAGCTGCCAAAATCTTCCTGGAATGCAAAACAGGGCCATGGACAGCAGATTAGGGGTGAAAAATCCTCCCAAAAAAGAATTTTTGAGAAGAAAAAAATCCAAAATCTTTAGTAAATTATTTCCTTTGAAGCAGTCACCCTTTTCTCTGTGATTCAGTTATCTGTTACTACAGAGCAAGCCATTCCAAAATTTGGTTGCTGGCAAAAAATATCAATTTCATTATTTCTTGCAATTCAGAGAGTGGTTGTGTGGTTTCTCTCTGGTATTATGTGGGCTCACAAGGGTACATTCAACTGTAGCAGGCAGGGGTCGACAACATTTTCTGTAAAGGATTAGATAGTTAATATTTTTCTGTAAAGGATTAGATAGTTAATATTAGTTTAATATTCTTATAGTCTTCTTTGTGACTTATTTTCTTATACACCATTAGGAACCCAGAACTATCCTTGGCCACAGGATCCTGCAAAGGCAGGCTGCGGCTCACACACCCCACAGGTTGACGATCACCAGTCCTGACCTGGAGAGTCAGGTGTTCTCACCTGCACGGCTGCGGCCATGGCCATGTGGCCTGTCATCCTGGAGCAGCTATCCTGTCCGTCTGCAGGCAACATCCAGAAGAATGAAAGGGGAACTTGTAAGCCGTCTTATGACGTGTACTTGGGAGTCAATACAAGATCACGATACGTCACATTCTGTAGATTAAGGCAAATTGCCAGGCCTCTCCAAATGCCAGGGACAGGCATATGATGGGAGGAGCTGCAGATAATGCGGCAAGAACTGGCCACAGTGCGCATTCCTGCAGTGTGCATTGCCAAAGGGATTTAGGGCTGGTGCTGTCCTCAAAACTAGAACAGCCTTCAGAGCGTTACACTAATAACTTCAAATGGAGTCATAACGCTCTGGCTTTGGGATCTTTGGTGGCAGCTGCCCTTCTTACTCTCTTCATTCGCTGTCCTACCCTACTCTGTTTAAGGGTGAGCACTCACTTCCCTCCTTACTTGTTTACAGGTGTCTTTGACATCAGATTACCAGCTCCATAAAGCAGTGATTTTCACTTGGTGTGCCAGGGCACACTGGGGTGTTGTGAGAGGATTGTAGGTGTGCCACAAAAAAATATAAATTATTTTCAAAAGAAGTTCAAAGCATGGGAAGTTTTTTTCTTACCTTTTTTTTTTTTTTTGAATCAATTTAATTTAAGTGTGCCATGGAAGTTTAACTATAGGTTCAAGTGTGCCGTGAGATTAAAAAGATTGAAAAACACTGCTTTAAAGCAAGAGAGGGGTCTTACCACTTTGCCTTGCTGTGACACACCTCAGTAGATATGTATAGAATTTCACTGACTACCTTAACTGAGGTTTAAAGGCAGGCCATTTGCTTACTTCACAGAAGCAAAACAAATTGAGGACCCCTGGCCTGAGCCAGAATGAGACCCTGCCTCTAAAAATAGCTGAGTGTTGTGGTGGGTGCCTATAGTCTCAGCTACTGGGGAGGCTAAGGCAAGAGAATCACTTGAGCCCAAGAGTTAAGAGATTGCTGTGATCTAGGACACCACAGCACTCTACCGAGGGAGACCAAGTGAGACTCTGTCTCAAAAAAATAAATAGGGACCCTACATTACCTACAAATTCTGAAGAAAAAAAGCCTTCGTCAAAAAGCTACCTTTCAAGTCCAGATATTGTCTAATCAATCACATAAACTTCCTAGCAGTTTTCCAAACATGATCAAGAGTTAGGAAGCTATATGCTTAATGACATCTTTGAAGCAGCAATCACCTTTTAGGCTATATGTGTATTACATTTTAACCTGAACTTGGTCTACAGCTGAACGCTGAAACATAGCAACAGTTTATGATGTATGTTCCAAGACGGAGGTGATTCTGGTGAGGGTTGCTAATCTGTAGTAAAGGCTGCTACTAATTGTTCCATATGCAGTCTCTCCAAAATCTCTCAGTGACTGTCTTCTTCCACTTGATGGAAAGCTTCAACAACCTATTATGTGTAGAAGCAGCTGGGGTGTATTTATAATTGATGATTTGTTATCTTATATTTCCTGCATGACTATCCACATCCTTCATTCTGTCCAGCATTTTCCTCCAATGCCTCCTATCTTCTGGCCCTTGACAGGTGGTGTTGTTTTTGTGCAAATGCAGACAGAATCGTCAGTCTCTCCTCCGCCTCCATCCTTCACATTACAAATACACCAGACGTGGTACTAACAGCACGTAAGCCGCACGTAAACATTAACAACATCTATTCACATGCACTGTGTTAGTTGATTACTGACACATTAACGCTGTACTATTACCATTATTCCACAGGTGGGGAGACTGTCAAATGTCCCAGAAATATCCAAACTTAATATATCCAAGTCAACCTCAGTACCTTCCCATGAAATCTGCTTATTCTCCTAGAGTCCTGATTTGGATAAGTCAGCCCCATTTATCACCAAGTTTGACCCTCAGTTCTTCCTTCTCCCTTATTCCATGTGCCCAGTCAGTCCTGAAGACCTGGTGGGTTTTCTCTGGCTCTGTCTGAGATGCCTGCAGCTGAGAAAGCCTCAATTCTTATTTAGGTTTCGTGAGAGCCTTCTATCCGCTCCCTAGACTTCCAAGTTTCCATTGGTCCTTCACATTACATTAGAGCTGTCTTCTTTAAACCCAGATCTTTCCACGTGCTTCTGCTTTAAATCAGCCAGTGGCTCCCCACAGGACACCATCCACAGGGCTACTGAGCTCTTCACAGTTTCACCAGCCTACCCGCCCTGCCGTTCGAGCTCCTGCCATGCCTGTGTTTCACAGCTCCTGCCATGCTGTGTCTCTGTGCCCACTGCTCTTGCAGAACACAATTTCACTCTCTGGTTTCCCCACCCTGGAACCTCATCCATTTGGCTCACCCAACTCCCACAGCCTCTGCAGCAGTGCTTCTCAGACGTACACGTGTGCGAGAATTGCTGTGTGATCTTGGTCAAAGCAGAGTCTCATCCAGTAGGTCCTGAATAAGGCCCCAGGTTCTGCAAGTTAATAGACCTGTGGGTGACAGTGAAACTGTACCAGGTCACCTGTGCAGCAAGTCAGAACACCAAGACACTGCGTTGCAGCAGAGAAGGGGTTAGAAATTGTTAGAAAGCCAAGTGAGGAGACAGGAGGAGTCTGGGGCTAGAGATTTTCAAAGGTTTGAACAAGTATTGGGCCGAGCCATGGGAACTGTGGACAGGCTGCAGAGTGCAGGTGCTGGTTGTGGAGACGGAGAAACTGCTTCTCATGCTGACTCCCTGCCTCCATGGAGGGCCTGAACACTGGGTGGCTGGCAGCTGTTCTGCTGGAATTCAGGATCTGAGCAACATCTTAAACAGTTTTTAAACAAGGGCCTTATGATTCTAACATCAGAGATCCTATCTGTAGGAGCAAATGGTTAGTGCCTAGTGCTCTGTGACTTTCAGTTACAAGGAAGTGGGCCAAACCACAGCCTGATTAATGGCTGATTACAGCTTTATTTCTTTCCAGACCTGGCACGTAATTCTTGTTAACTCTGTGAGAATAGTTTCAATAGACTACTGCTAGTTGTTAGACTATACTTTGAGTGGCAAGAATCTAAAGTTTCACTGTTCAATAGAACTTTCAGCAGTCATAAAAATGCTTTCTGCGGGCTTGGCACCTCTAGTACAGTGGTTACGACTCTAGCTACATACACTGAGGCTGGTGGGTTTGAACGCAGCCTGGGCCAGCTAAAACAACAATGACAACTGCAACAAAAAATAGACGGGCATTGTGGCAGGTGCCTGTAGTCTCAGCTACTTGGGAGGCTGAGGCAAGAGAATCGCCTAAGCCCTAGAGTTTGAGGTTGCTGTGAGCTGTGACACCACAGCACTCTACCAAGGGCAACACAGTGAGACCTGGTCTCAAAAAAAAAAAAATGATTTCTACAATGATAAAAAAATTGAAAACAGTACATCAATACAGAAAATCAACAGAGATAAAAGTTTATTCTTTAAAAAGATCAATAAAATTGATAAGCCTCTAGTGATGCTAAGAAAAAAAACAGGACACAAATTAGTGTTATCAAGAATGAAAAGGGGCCAATACTAGAGATCCCATGGACATTAAAAAAATAATCAAGGGATACTATGAACAAGTCTAGGTCCTCAAATAGGATAACCTAAATGAACTAGACCTACTCTTTGAAGAACACTGTCTGCCAAACTCACACAAGAAGAAACAGACAATCTGAACAGGATTATGTATATTAAAGAAACTGATTCAATAATTAATTACCTTTCAAAATAGCAGCACACCCACATGGGTTCACTGTGCATTCTACCAAACATTTAAGGAAGAAATTACATTAATTCTCTATATCTTTTACAAAAGATAGAAGCATAGAGAATACGTCCTAACTCATTCTGTAAGACGAGTATTACTCTAATACCAAAAGCAGACAAAGACATTACAATAAAACTACAGACTGATATCTGACATGAACATAAATGCAAATATCCTCAACAAAATATTAGCAAATCAAATCTGATAATGTTAAAAGAATTAACCAAGTGGGATTCATTGTATGGGAGTCTGGTTCAACATTCAAAAAGCAATTAATCCAACATATCAACAGGCTAAAGAAGAAAATCATGTGGCCATGTCAATAGATACAGAAAAAAACATTTGACAAAAATCCAACATCCATTAATGATAAAAAAAATTAAAACCCTCAGTAAAATAGGAAGGAATTGAGAGAACTTCCTAATTTTAGCAAAAAAAGCAGAAAATCTACCAAAAACCTCCCTGTCAAAATGCCAATGACATTCTACAAAGGAATAGAAAATGCAATCCTAAAATTTACATGAAACCACAAAAGACCTCAAATAGTCAAAGAAACTCTGATCCAAACAAACAAAGCTGGAGGCATCACACTTCTGTACAGCCTGTAATCTCTGCTACTGGGGAGGCTGAGGCAGGAGGATCACTTTTGCCCAGGAGTTTGAGAGCACGATGTGCTGTGATTGCACCTTTGAAGAGCTGCTGCCCTTCAACCAAAGAAACATGATAAAACCCTGTTGCTATTGTCTCATGATGTTTGAAAAAAAACCTTATTAACTAAATCAGCACAATACTTGGATAAAAATAGACACATAAACCAATGGAACAGAATAGAGAACCCAGATAGAAATCTACACATTTACAGTTAACTCATTTTCTACCAAGAACAGAGAGAGGGAAGTCTCCTAAATAAATGATGCTGGGAAAACTGGATAACTACATGCAGAAGAATAAAACTAGACCCTTATTGCTTATCATATGCAAAAATTAAATCAAAATGGATTCAAGATTTTATGAACTAAAACTATGAAACTACTAGAACAAAATATTGAGAAGATGCTCCGGGACACTGGTCTGGGCAAAAGCACAGGCAACCAAAGCAAAAATAGATAAATGGGATTACATCAACATAAAAAGCTTCTGCACAGCAAAGGAAACAAAAAAGTGAAGAGACAATGGACAGAACCAGAAAAACATATTTTCAAACCATCCATATGACAAAGGATTAAGAGTCAGACTATATAAGAAACTTAATGCAAAAGCAAAAAAACAAATCTGGATTTAAAATAGGCAAAAGGTTTGAATAGACGTTTCTCAAAAGGAAACATAAATAGTCAACAGGTGCATAAAAAAATGCTCAACATTACTAATGGTTAGAGTAATGTAAGGCAAAACTACAGCAATGTATTATCTCAACCCAGTTAAAATGGATTTTATTAATACAACATGGAATAATGTCTTTGGTGGAACTGTTGGTGGGAATGTAAGCTAATAGAGCTACTATGAAAAAAGCATGGTAGTTCTTCAAAAACCTACAGTTAGGCCTACCATATGACTCAGCAATTCCACTACTGTGTGTCAAAGTCATATCTGCACCTCCATGTTTACTACAGTACTATTCAAAATAGGCAAAATACGGAATCAGTCTATGCACCCATCAGTGGATGAATGGATGAAGATATATTATTAGATATACACAATGGAATATTATTCAGCCATTAAAAAATGAAATCCTGCCATTTGCAGGATGGAACTGGAGGCTGTTACATAAAGGGAAATACACCAAGTGCATAAAGACAAATACCACGTGTTCTCACTCATATGCAAGTGCTAAAAAAGAGAATCTTGTGAAGATAGAGAGTAGTTTGGTGATGACCAGAAGCCAAGAGAGTGAGGGAGGAGGAAGATAAAGAGAAGTTGATTAATGGATACAAACATACAGTTAGAAGAAATAAGACCTAGTGTTTGATAAATTAGTAGGGTGACTATAGTTAACATTGATCTATTGTACATTTAAAAACAGATAGAAGAGAATAATTTGAATGTTCCTAGCATAAAAAAAAAAGATAAATAGGCTCCGTGCCTGTAGCTCAGTGGCTAAGGTGCCA
>NW_003852479.1:594604-599480 GCF_000181295.1 Otolemur garnettii
AAAAAAAAAAAAGAAAAAGAAGAATATTGAAGGTGATGAACCAATAACTCTGGTTTGATTATTTGATTAGTTTTTTTCTTCAGGACACTCTACTTTCTTCAGAGAACTGTGATTTTTACACGTCATATGCATATATAAAATTATTACATCTATTATGTAACAATAATAAGAACAAATCTTAGGGCACAATATTTTAAAAATCTACCAAAAAAAAAAAAAAAAAGAACCAAACCTACAGTAACATTATACTTAATGGTGAGAAACTAGAAGCCTTCCTACTAAGATCAGGAACAAATCAAGGATGTCCCCTTCCACTGTTACTTTTTAACATCATATTGGAAGTTCTATATAGTGCAACAAGACAGGGAAAGAAAAGAAAAGAAAATACGTCCATATTGTGAATAAAGAAATAGAACTGTTTTTGTTTATGGATGACATGATTGTGTCAACATAGGAAATCAAAACAAAACAAAATACTCCAGGAACCAAGTAATTATAACAAGGTTGCAGGATACAAGATTAGTATACAAAAGTCTATTGTTTTCCTGTATAACAGCTAAGAACAGGTGGAATTAGAAACTGAAACACCTACCATTTAATTAGTACCCCCCAAATAGAAACATTGCCTATAAACCCAATAAAATATGCACAAGATCTATATGAGAAAAACTACAAAAATCTAGTGAGAAAAATGAAAGAACTAAATAAATGGAGAGATATGCCATGTTTATAGATAGAAAATTCAGTATTTTCAAAAACAATATTGCACAGCAAAGGAAATAAAAACTTTCCAACCTGATCTATAGAATCAGTGCTATCCCAGTCAAAATTACAGCAAGTTATTTTGTGTATATTAGTAAAATGATTCTCAAGTTCATACAGTGTGGCAAAATGCCTAAAATAGCCAATAAAATATTGAGGGAGGAGAAAAAAAAATGGAGGACGGGCATTACATTACTTCAAGATTTCTTATAAAGCTGCAATAATAAAACAATGTGGTATTGGTGAAAGAACAGAGAAATATATTAATGGAGCAGACTAAAGAGCCCGGACATAGAGCCACATAAAAAAAGTTACCTGTTCTTAGACAAAGGATTAAAGACAATAAAATAGAGAAAAGACAGTCTTTCCAACAAATGGTGCTGGAATAACTGGATATCCACATAGAAAAAAGAAATCTAGACACCCATCTTAAAACCTTCTTAAAAACTAATTCAAAATACATCACAGGTCTAAATGTAAAAGCAAAACTATAAAGCATCTAGACAGGTGTCCTCAAACTACGGCCCACGGGCCACATGCGGCCCACTGAGGACATTTATCTGCCCCGCCCGGTGTATTTGCTGCTGCTGCCTGTCCTGCTTAGCAGCCGACTTGTCCTGGGGCCAACACTCTGGCCCTCCAATGGTCTGAGGGACAGTGAACTGGCCCCGTGTTTAAAAAGTTTAAGGACCCCTGACCTAGAAGATAAAATAGAAAATTTAGAAAACCTTTTATTTGGTGATGGTTTTTTAGGTGCAATGTTAAAAGTATGATCCATAGAAGAAAGAACTGATAAGGTAGACATCATGAAAATTTCTGCTTTCCAAAAGCTACTATCAAGTGAATGAGAGGACAAGCCACAGACTGGAAAAAAATATTGGCAAAAGACCTAACAGATAAAAGATTGTTATCTAAGATACTCAGAGAATTCTTGAACCTCAATTACAAGAAAACAGCCAACTTGACTATAAAAATGTGCCAAAGAACTTAGAACTAGAAGGTCTAGGCATGGATGACTTGCTTTAGAACACAGGAGTGGGAAAACTCCACAAACTACGACTCAAAATTAAGAAATAAAATATTCACATATGTGTCTGTGTAAAAATTTAAAACTACTAGGCCTAGAGCAGTGGTTCACATCCATAATCCCAACACTCTGGGAGGCCAAGACAAGTTGATTGCTTGAGCTCAGGAGCTCAAGACCAGCCTGAGCAAAGCAAGGCCCCCATCTCTAAAAATAGCCACGTGTAGTGGAGAGCACCTGTACGCCCAGCTACTCAGGAGACTGAGGCAAGAGGATCACTTGAACCCAAGAGTTTGAGGTTGCTGTGAGCTATGATGCCATGGCACCCATCCAGGGTGACTGAATGAGAATCTTTTTCAAAAAATAATCATAATTTAAAAACACCTTTTATGAGAAGAAGTAGTAAGCAAAGTAAAAATATGACAGCTTGTAGAAAATATATTTTAGGCATATTATTAGAGGGATAATGTTCTTTCCCAATATATCATTCTGAATGTCATGAAACATAAACAAACTTGAAAAAATTTTATAGTGAACACCCAAACATCTACCACCTAGATTCTACCTTTCATATTTAACTGTGCTTATTTTATTGTATTACATATACATATTTTATTGTATTACATATATTTCATCTATTCATTTATTAATCCACATTATTTGATGCATTTCAAACTAAATTACACACATCAGGATATTGCCCTCTAAATACTTCTACATGTATATCATTAACCAGAGCTCAGTGTTTGTTTACAGGTCTTTCTCCGGATATAAAATTTAAATACAGTGAATCACACAAATCCTAAGTGTACACTCACTGATTTTTGACAAATGCATGAATGTGTATAACTCAAACCCTTATCCAGAGGGCTGATATTAATAAAATATGAGGAGCTCAAACATTGAAAAAAAATACCAAAGATGCCATAGAAACACAGATAAAAATATGAATGAACAGTTCTACACAAAAAGACATAAACCCAGTCTTTCTCACCTTTTCTCCTTCACAAGAGGGACCCACTTCCAACTCTCTTTGGAGGTGCTCTAAACTTTCTCTTTGTTCTTCCTAAATAAAATCTCTCTGTTACACTGGAAAAAAAAAAGAAAAAAACCCTAAACAAGATGCTCAACCTGCTAATAAAAAAATGCTTAATGATAACCAATCAGTAAAGAAAAATTTAAAAATTCCATTTATGATAGCATCAAAGAGAATAAAATACTTAAAAATTAAATTTACTAAGGAGGAAAGACTTGTCCACTGCAAACTATAAAACATTGTTGAAAGAAATGAAAGACATAAATAGATGGAGAGACAGCCCATGTTCCTGGGTGAAAGACAATCTTGTTAGGATGTCAGTGTTACTCAAAATGATCTACAGATTCAATGTAATCCCTATCAGATTCCAGTGGAATTTTTGGCAGGAATAGAAAAATCAATCCTAAAATTGGTAGGGAACTTTAAGATACTTGGAATAGCCAAAGCAATATTGAGAAAGAAGAGTGAAGTTGGAATTTCCACACTTATTACACAGCTACCATAGTCAATACAGCATGGTGCTGGCATAAAGATAGACATATATGATGGGCTAGCACAGAGAGCCTAGTCATAAACCCTCACAGGGTCAAATGGTGTCCAACAAAGGTACTAAAACCATTCCTGCAAAAACACCTTCTTGACATTGGTTAGGTAATGATTTCTTGGATATGACACCAAAGGCACAAATGACAGAAGAAGAAAAAATAGCCACAGTGGATTTCATCAATATAAAAAACCGTTGTGCATCAAACGACACTATCAATAGAGTAAAAAGGCAGCCAACAAAAGGAAGAAAATATTTGCAAATTATATATTTGAAAACCAATTAATATACAGAACCTATAAAGAACTCTTAACAACAACAACAAAATAACCCTATTAAAAAACGGGCAAAGGACTTTAATAGATATTTCTCCAAACCAGCTATCCAAATAGGCAACAATCACCTGAAAAGATATTCAATGTCACAAATCACTATGGAAATGCAGATCAAAACCATAATAAAACATTACTTCAGACCCGTAAAAGGTTATTGCTTAAAAGAAAAAACTACAAGAAACAACAGGTGCAGGCATGGATGTGCAGAAACTGGAACACTTGTACAATGCTGGTGAAAATGTGAAATTACCCAGCCACTAAGGAAAATGGTATGGTGGCTCCTCACCAATCATAGAGTTACCCTGTGACCCAGCAAGTCTACACAAAAGAATGGAAAGCAGGGATTTGAAAAGTTATTTGTACATTAATGTTCCTAGCAGCATTATTCACAATAGCTAAAAGATGGAAACAACCCAAATGTCTATCAACGGATAAGCAAAAATGTGTTATAAACATACAACAGAATATTATTTAGCCTTAAAAGAAATTAAATTCAAATATATGGTAGAATATGAATGAAGTCTGAAGACACATGGTAAGTAAATAAACAATCACAAAAGGATAAGTATTTGGTGATTCCACTTATATAAAGTACCCAGAATACTCCAATGCATTTAGATAGAAAATAGAACCATTATTACCATGGACTGGGGAAGGAAGAGTGTGGGAATTTCTGTCTGGGATGAGGAAAACATTCTGGATGTGGGCAGAGGTGATGGTTGTATAACAAAGGGAATGTCCTCAATGCCACACTTAAAAGTGACTAAAATGATCAATCTCCTGTATATTTTACCACAATATTGTTTTAAAAATAAATGAATAAAATTTTTAAAGAGAAATGCTAGCTAAAACTATGAGGTGTCATTTTTCAGCCATCGAATTGACAGAAATCCGAAAGCTTGAAGATGCAAGGCCCCTCTTACTGCTGGGAAAGGTGAAAATGTGGAACCACTATGGTGGGGAATTCGGCAATGTCTAGGGAAAAAAACGACGTGAGCATTTATCCTTTGACTCGACAATCCATTTCTAGAAATGTCTCCCAAAGATATACTCGGAAAATTTGAAATTGTAGGCGTGAAGCTGTTTACAGTGACATTATTTGTTGTAGCAAAAAACCAGAAACAGGGCAGCATCTGTGGCTCAAAGGAGTAGGGCTCCGGTCCCATATGCTGGAG
>NW_003852479.1:599500-606356 GCF_000181295.1 Otolemur garnettii
AAATATGCAGCATTAGAGACTGGATTAGTAAACTGTGCATCTAAGCAAAGGAGAACGATGCAGGTGTCATAAGTAATGGAATAGATCTCTATATTTAGGCGTGGAAAAATGGCCAGGATAGACTGCATATCAAGCAAAGTAAAGCAAGGTGCAGGAAAAACATTTATCATGTGCTACCTTTTCTGTAAGGTAAACAAATGTGCAAACATTTTTGTTTATATTTTCAAAAAGAAAAATATGAAATGACACACCAAAAACTGATTAAAATGTTCTATATTGACAGAGAAGGTACAGAATGAAGAAGATAGGGCAGAAGAAAAAATACTTTCAGTGAATCTTGTTATATAGTTTTAGCTTCAGAACCATATAGTTTGTATAATTACAGTGGAAAAGACAAAAACTTTAAGTTGAAAACAAAACAAACTGAAACCAATGAACTTAACCATGTATTGTTCTGGTGTCATAGCTACGTGAACAAATGTGAACCCGAAAGAGCAAATACATCGAAAGAGGCTTAAATGTAAAATAGAGCCAAGTGGCCATTTACACAGTGGTCACAGGCATCCTGAATTCCTCAAAAACCCAAACCTTTTACCTTAGGGACTGGGAACCAACCAATCAGAGGTCACCTGCCTTGGCCAATCAGGGTTCAGATGTATCAACCAATCAGGGTTCAGCTGTATTGACTAATCAACACAGAGCAGCCAATCATAACTAAATAAGTGTCAACCGTTCATTTGCATAAACAAACTTGACTTAGGAGCCTGGGAAGGAACTTCTGCTGTAAACCCCTGCCCACCTCCAGTTTTGCTTTGTTAGCAGGAATGCATCTTCTTGGTTTGCCAACAGTTCAGTGGAATAAAGTTGTTTTCCTCCAGAGAGCTTTTCAGAGTCCTTTTGTTCATGTCTATGTGAAGAGATTAAGTCTTTCATTTTAAGTTACAGTATACCTGGTAGGATATATTTTAAAGGAAAAAGAACCACAAAGAAATTTTACACTCACTTGTCTTTTTATAATGTTAAGTGACATGGGGGAAAAAGCAAATAATTGTGTTATTACCATTAGGAACTGAGAATTTTCACAGTAAGAGAAAAGAGATGTAAGTATCACATCAAGGAAGTAAAAACTTAACAGTATAATGACTGCAGTGGATTCCAACATCAAATATATATAAATACTTCACTATGATACTGGTTTTCATGGGAGGTTGCTATACTGCTAAGTGACTGCTCAAAGCATTGAAAAATAAAGGGGAAATAATCAGGAATCCTACCTTTTCTGAAATGTTACAGGAAGATGCCCAAATGATACAGGAGAGAAGGAATACCCAAACATCATGTTTAAAGAGGAAGGGCTTTAGTTTAGTCCACAGAGCGGCAGCAAACCCAGCGTCCCAAAATGGCTGTACTCCCAGACTTGGTTTGCCACCAGTTCAGTGGAATGAACTGGCTTAGTCTTCTCCTTTTTCTCTCCAGTCAAGTTCCAGCCCATGGGTACCTCTCTCATTGGTCAGTTTGAATCAAGGTGGAGAAGCAGCTCTAACTTTTACAGAACTGCAGGCTTTTACAGAAGTGGAACAAGCATTAGTTTCTAGATCCCAGGAAGTTGAGTTTCTATAAATCCCTAAGAGCTGAGTCACCACCGGGAGGACCTCGCAGGTGTATCCTTGGGGTCTCCTTGAGAAAACCTCTGTTCTTTCAGAGTCAGTGGTTCTCAACCTTCCTAATGCCACCTAATGCCACCACCCTTTAATACAGTTCCTCATGTTGTGGTGACCCCCCAACCGTAAAATTAATTTCATTGCTACTTCATAACTGTAATTTTGCTACTGTTATGAATCGTAATGTAAATATCTGATATGCAGGATGTATTTTCATTGTTACAAAGGGGTGGCAACCCACAGGTTGAGAACCACTGTTTTAGACCTTACTTTTTCCAGGTATCCTCTCTCATTCCCCCCTTTTGATACTCCATATATATTTTAATTTGGGGTCTCTCTATCCGCTTGCTCTTGCAGGAGCCAGTAATGTTTTATGTAGAACAGTGATACCATTTTTTATTAAATTGACATCTGTCCCAATTATCTAGGTGTAGCTGACTATTAGTGGGAGGCGACAGGGAATAATTAAGGTAACTCTGGTGATTACTCCTAGTAATCCTAGGCTAGTACTCCTTCTAGTAATGTTTTAAATTCTCTAAGGTTGAAAACTAGTATCCCCACAGGTTTTGAGGGCTGCACTGGGACATGGGCCAATGTCTGGGTTTTTCTTCACTATGACTTTTACCTGGTTATTAATTTGCTCCAGGGGTTACACTGACCCATAGAGCAATCTGTCTTCACTACTCTTTTTTGAGTATGATACTTCTTTTGCTGCAGTCCTCACTGTCTTAGGTGCCTTCTATCCTACATTTCCACCTTTCACATTCGACCTCACACCACTTTTCTGCAACATCTAAGGCACAGAGGTATTTCTGATCTGTCCTATAGTTTCTTTCCCAGCTCCTTCCACTGCAGCATCTTTGCATGGTGCCGCAGGCATTAAACTTCAGAGTCACCTGGGCTTCCCTATTTCCCTGGTCTGGACCAGCATTCAGAGTTCAGGGACCGTGACTCCTCTTGGGTCCTCTACCCAGGCCTTACATGTAGTTTCCAGGTGATAATCAAGACTTTAGCTGTCATTTGCCCTATCTCTCTTATGAAGGCTAGTCTATCATCAGATCCAATCTGGAGTGGCAATCCAAAACATGGGATGATTTCTCTGGACAATGGGAGCCCTCTTTATCCTGGTGGGGAAGGCTCCCACCTATCCTCAGTGTGTGCAGACCTGAACTAGTAAGTACCAATTTCCTCCTTATCTGGACAACACAGTATAGTCCATTTGCATATTTTGAAAAGGGGCTTCCCTGTAGGACTGAATTTCAGGGGCCAGGAATGGTCCCCATTTAGCATTGTGTTGGTTGCATGTCACACAATGCTGGCTGACTTTCTTGGCAAGAGTGGCCAATAGGGGAATGTATAAGTATCTCCCCAGAAGCTTCTTAATTTTTTTTTCTTCTATCCTAAGTGCATATGCAAGGCCTCATGCATACAACCTCTATAACCAACCTCGGATTCTTACACAGTAGGATTTGGTATTTGGTGAGGCACAAATTGACCAACTAGTGGTGCCCTTTGATATTCATAAGAGTGACCACTGCATATGGTACCCAGACTCTTGATTTTTGTCCCAAAGTCAACTTATAAGCCTCTTGCACAAGCATGGCAGTGTTTGCAAGTGTTCTTAGGCACAGGGGCCATCCTTTTGAAACCCTATCAAGTTGTTTAGAGAGACAAACAACAGATCTTACCAAGGATTCTACATGCTGGGTGAGCAAGCATTCCCTCCTGTTCTCTCTCTTTCTTTCTTTCTTTCTTTCTTTCTTTCTTTCTTTCTTTCTTTCTTTCTTTCTTTCTTTTTTTATTGAGACAGAGTCTCACTTTGTCTCCCTCTGTAGAGTGCCATAGCCTCATGTCTCACAACCTCCTCAAACTCTTGGGATCAAGCGATTCTCTTGCCTCAGCCTCCTGAGTAGCTGGGACTACAGGTGCCCACCACAATGCCTGGGTATTTTTTGTTATTGTTGTTGTCCAGCAGGACTAGGCTGGGTTCAAACCCACCAGCCCTGGTGCATGTGGCTGGCACCCTAACCACTGAGCTACGGGTGACCCCCCCCCCCTTCCCCCAGCTGTTCTATTTCTTTCTGGTACATACGGTTCAAAAGGCTTGGCCAGGTCCTAAAGGCCTAGCACCAGGGATGCCTGCAGTTTTCCCCTTAGCCTCTTAAAGGCTTTTGGTTGGTTGGATTTCTACTAAATTGACCCTTTTTCTCTCTCCTTTGTGGCTTCATACAATGGTTTGGCTTGTCTGTATGTTTCACACTCTTTCATAGAAATCCCCAGAGCTTTCATCTGGCTTCTGCATGACCTCAGGCACCTTGCATAGGTTTGTGGATTTCAGGCTTTCCTACACTCACAGGGATAAAGTCAAGGTTGGGTCCAGAGTAAAAGAATGAAACCATTTAGCATCACCTACCAATATCTACAAGTTCTGGATTTTGAGGCTAAGGTTCATACAATGAGAACATTAGTTAGTTAGCTAGTTTGTTTGTTTTTGAGACAGAGTCTCATTATGTCACCTTTGGTAGAGTGCTGTGGCATCCAGTTCTCAGCAACCTCAAACTCTTGGGCTTAAATGATTCTCTTGCCTCAGCATCCAAGTACCTGGAACTATAGGGGTCCACCATAATGTCCAGCTATTTTTTGGTTATAGTTGTGATTCTTGTTTACCAGGCCTGGGCCAGGTTCAAACCTGCCAGCCCTCGTGTATGTGACCAGTGCCCTAACCGCTGAGCTACAGAGGCTGAGCGGAGAACATTAATATTCTTATTTACAGTCTTAGGACAGTTCTTAAGATAGTACCTGATTTTAAGAGTCCCTACAGAACTGATCCAAAGTTCTGGGCAATTCAAGTGAATATTCCTGAACATCAGACGGGTGTGGGGCCACTTATGAGTCTATGTTGCAGCCACACCATTTACTGGAAAATTTTTATTCAGGCTCCAATTTTTCCTGAGGTATCTACATAGATATAGCAGATAGCATTTAATGTGCACAAATTTTTCCAGTATAGTCAACAGGCAACCTTTGTTGAGCCTTAAGGCTTCAGAGCAAACATAATTACTGCATTTAATTCTATATTATTTGACCAGTCTCTTAGTCCCATTTAATAGATCAGTTTATGTCTGAGGACTAAACATCATACTTACTACAATAGTCACCAATATCATAACTCATTTGAGGAATTACACACAGTCGTGACAAGTTTAGTTAAATAGCTGTCTCATTTTATTAGCTGGCATTGCAGACAAGGTTGGACTCTAATACAGGTGGGCTGTGGTATTTTTTCCTTTTACCAGTTTTCTCTCTCTATTTCTCACCTTACTAAAAAATTATAGCAGTTTAATTGCCAATATAAACTGTATTTTCAGTATACTGATCTGATTATTTGCATAAAGTGCAGCAAGAATAATTATTAGCCATCTGGCTTTTCTTCCTTTTAAAATTGGCTTTGCTTGAACCTTTTATAAAGATCTCAGGTTAGACTTGAAAGCCTTCCATGAGACCAAGTTTCATCTGTGCCATTAAATACCTATAGACATTGGGTAAAATCCTCTTCTTTTGAGGTACCAAAGCAAATTGTGATTCCTGGACCTGTCAGAAAGTGACATTCTTTACTCACCACAGATCAGGAAAAGTTATGATGAGGTATCTGGCTAGTCTTTCCAATGGGCTTTTTTATTGGCCTTAAAAAGTCAACCCTAATTTCTTAACACAGTCTAGATACCTCTAAGAAACTATTTCAGCCAAAGTCTTGGGAAAATAACCAGTGTCTTTCATTGTGTCCTATAGAACAAAACAGATTCTTATTGAACTTATGCAAATAACTGTATTATCAGAAATTAAGAATACTTAGAAATGGTTTTCAAATTCTGGAGAAACCAAGGAGAGAGAAAAAATAAATGTTTTAAATTTTGCTCATAAGTACATACATTGCTGAAAGCTACAAATAGTTTAAAAGATAGAAAATGGTTTTCTTGACTTCTGGAAAACAAAACACAGAAAGATTCAGCAATGTTTCAAACAAAAAGCCATAACAAAACAGCTTAGTTCCATGTAACTGATTCCTGTTCTGTGTGAAGTTAGGTTAGCAATACTCATGGACATGTTAGCTTTCTAATTAAAGTGCTGAAGTTTGCTTCTAGTCTGATGGCATTTAATCTCCAAAGTCATCAAAAATTTGAATTTGAGAGAACTTGCCAGCCTTTTCTACTACTTTCTTTGAAAGACAAACTTTGGACTTAGCCAGTTACAAAAACACTTTCTGAGATGAATTAAAATTATTACTGACAGTATACACTAAGATAGACCAGTATTTTATAATATTAGAACACATATATAAACATAAACAACAGAAAATTAACCACCATTTCATATTTTACAGTATTTCCTATACATTTTTAACATACCAATTAAACCTAGTATGTCTTTCTAAGACTACCAGTGGTCTTAATATTTCAAAAAGACCAAATTTAGTGTTTTGATTTTGAAAGATTTGTCAAATATCAAAGATTTAAAACATTTGTTCAAACAGGATTACAAGTCAAAAGATTCTAAAGGCATAGTCAACTGGATCACATACAAATTCCTTCACAAATTCACTTTTATGAGCCTGCACAGACAATTTACAAACATTCTAAAACTTCTGGCTTGCCCTGCCTTTCATTTTCTTAAATAACCATTCTGTTTCAAGACAAAATTTACCACACAAGATCCTTTCTGACACAATGCCATTTTCCTTTCTGTCTAATTTTTCTTACTCTCAAAAAGCCACTTTTCACAAAGTAGGACATAGTTTACTATGAAGTTAATTATTCACTTGGCTAAACTGATAATTCTAAGGTTTAAAAGAGAAGAATCTTATTCTTTGACAAAAACTCAGTTTCCCAAACAATCTAAACAACAAAATTATTACATTTTACAAATGAGAGATATTTCATGGACTATAACATGACTTGAAGGGTTTAAGTTACCGAAAAGTGTTCTGAAACCACAACATAGGCATTATTTCTGATGTCTTTTCATTTTCCCTCGTAAGTCTCACATGGCCATATGGCATCAAAGATGGCCACAAAAGACAGGATCTGTGTCCTTAATTCATTTACCAGGCACAGAGTTCAAGACAGAAAGCAGAAAACTGGAACATTCATTTTCTCTCAGAATAGCCAGGGGGCAAAGTTGGAGCAGGGAAGAAGGAG
>NW_003852479.1:606464-607468 GCF_000181295.1 Otolemur garnettii
AAATTTAGAAATATCATAGAAGTGGCAGTTTTATAATCTTTGAACATTTGAGCTTTAATAACAGGTTTAAAACTAATATTATCTCAAAGGATACCACAGTCACCTGAACAACAAGGCACTTGAGTCATTCTTGCTCACACAAAGTTCTCAATTTCCCCAGAGACATAGTTACTGCATAGTCTCCTATAAACTGTTTCTTAAAACCCTTCAGCATAGTTCCCAAAGTGGTGGGCTTACCCTTTGTGTTTTCCATTTCCTTCCCTCAGACAAAGCACAAACATGGCACAGATGGGGTAAAAATGGGGATATGAATGGGGTAGTCACACAATCATTTCACCTTGTGATGGGGGGATGGAGCCCTAACTATTGTTACCAATCTCAATCAGTCTCCAAGCACTCACATGCACACAATTCCAACCCATTTCCTAACCTGGGCAGCCTTGGTTTCCCATTTGAACTGCCACTTTGCTGTACCAAGCATTCTCTAGTACTGTGATTGGAAACCAACACTCCCCTTGGCCCTGCAAGAGGAAGTCAGAACTCCACCCTCGGTGTCTGTCTCAGTCACACCACACCCACACTCTTTCATATACCTACTACCAGGCCTGTAGGCAATCTAATGCTCAGGAGTTGTTCCACTCTTCCACTCATATACAAGAAGTTCCTGACTGCTCCTACCTTGCCTTAGACATCTCCCAATGCAGGCGCCAGTTCCTCCCAGTGTTTGACTCCTTGAAGACCCATCAAGGGGGTCCCTTCTCCATCCAGTCAAGGCCTCCACACAGGGATATGAAACTGCCATCCCTGGCATGTTCACTGGTTCCCTTCACCCAAGGGGATCAGAGGCCCCCTCTTTGGTGTCCAGAGGGTTGGTGGCAACAACCAGTTGCATTTGAGACTGTTCTCTCCTCAGGTGGTCTTGCTTCCAGGTCAGGGAGCCAGAAATGTTGCAGGAAGACAAGGTCCAATGGACAGAAAGAACACCCAAACACCATGTTTAAAAG
>NW_003852479.1:607854-608856 GCF_000181295.1 Otolemur garnettii
ATTAGTCAGTTTAAATCAAGCTGGAGAAGCAGGCTCAGGCTTTTACAGAACTGCAAGCTTGTACAGAAGCAGAAGCAAGTGTTAGTTTCCAGGTGCCAGGAAGTTAAATTTCTACAAATTTCTAAGAGCTAAGTTACCATGGGGAGGACCTCACAGATATACCGTTGGGGTCTCCTTGAGAAGACCTCTGTTCTTTTAGACCTCACTTTTTCTGGATATCCTCTCTCAGTATAAATAAAATAATGAGGGATTTTTTTTTTTTTTTTGTAGATGAATTTCAGACATTGAGAAAAGAAGTAGTCAGGTGTGGTGGTACATGCCTAGAGTCCCAAGTACTCAGGAGGCTGAGGCAGGAGCATCTCTTGAGCCCAGGAGTGTAGGGCCAGCCTGGGCCACATAGCAACGTCCCAAGACCTCCTCTCAAAATAATTATAACAATAATAAAAAGAAGCAGTAATAGAATCACTCATCACAATTTTGCAGCTTCTAGAGAAATAAAAGCCATCTGGAAAACTAAGGTTACTAAAGCTGTTAAGTAAAATGTTGGTGGGGAACTTCAAAATGGAGGAAACTTACTGACATCACTAAAACACAATGGTCAATTTTACAATAAAATGAGGACAACCAATAATTTGTGCACCCTGGTGTGATATAATTTGAAGTATACAACCCTATCAGTGAAGTATTCTTGTATCAAAATCTGGATCTGAATTTAATCCAGCTTCTAAGTCTAACTTTGATTTTATATTTTTAATGCCTTTTAAATTTCTTTAATTTTTTTTATTGTTTGGGATTCATTAAAAGTACAAAGAATTACACTGATTGCATTTGTTAGGTAAAGTCCCTTTTATAATTATGTCCCACCCCTAAGAGGTGTGCCAAACACTGTGTCCCCCATCCCTGTCCCTCCTCAAACTTTGATTTTACAGGAAATATATAACTTAGAGGAACAACTGAAGCAATGATGAGAGGAAAAGCAATAGATTTGTAATAGATTTAAAT
>NW_003852479.1:609930-616598 GCF_000181295.1 Otolemur garnettii
AGGGCATGCAATATTTGTCTTTCTGTGTCTGGCTTATTTCACTTAGCAGAATGTCCTCCAAGTTCATTCGTGTTTCTGTAAATGACAAAATTTTGTCTTTTTTATTCTTAAATAGTATTTCATTATGCATATATGCCACATTTTCCTTGTCCATTCATCTGCTGATGGACACTTCGGTTGGTTTCCTACCTTGGCTATTGTGAATTGTGTTGCAGTGAATGTGGGCGTGTGATATCTCTTTGATGCGCTGATTTCCTTTCATTGGGATATATAGCCAGTAGTGGAATTTCTGGATCATATGGTAGTTCTGCTTTTTGGTTTTTGCGAGATTTTCATTCTCTTCCCTATAATGGCTGTATAATTTACATTCCCACCAGCAGTGTATAAGCGTTCCCCTTTCTCTGAATCCTTGCCAGCATTTGCTATTTTTTTGTCTTTTTAAAGATATTTATTTTAAATGGAGTCAGATATCTCATTGTAGATTTGAGTTGCATTTTCTTAACATTTTAATGATATTTTTATAACGATATCAAAATAAGACGTTCTGGAATTATCTTGTATGTATTATGGGTTATTGAACATTGTTGAAAACCATGGGTTTTTTTCCTCTCACTGTGAGTATGGGAAGTGAGAAAAGAAAAATGGCAAGAGAGACAAGAGCATGGGACTTCAGACACCCAGGACCCCCATGTCTTTGAATTGTTTAACAATGTGTTTTCTGACTAGCTACCTCACCCTTTGTCTTCATATTCCTGGAATTTTCGATACAAAAACAATGCACAGTCAACAAAAACAATGCATTGTCAATCAATAGCTCATTATTTTGATGTAAATTTTTGGTAAACAACTTAGGAATTATCTCTTTTTTCTTTGTTCTTTCTTCTTCTCCCCACCCCCCCCACCACCGCAGTTTTTGGCTGGGGCTGGGTTCACCACCTCCAGCATATGGGGCCGGTGCCCTACTCCTTAAGCCACAGGCACCACCCCTTTTCTTTATTTTTTTAAGATTTCAAATTAATATGAGAGTACAAACCATTAAGTTATATAATTTAATTATAAGTTATAAGTTATATAATTATAATTATATATAATTAATAAGTTATATAAGTTATATAATTATAATTATAAGTTATAAGTTATATAATTTAATTATAAGTTATATAATGAAAGGTTATAGTCAGAGTTGTAGCTGTGTCCTACGCCCAGGATTCAGCCACATATCTGTGCATTGTACCCACTGGGCAGGAAGCTACTGACACTCTCCAAAAAAACAAAACCAAAACCCCAAACAAAAAAAACCTCAAAGCAGCCTGAGATCTGTGAGATATGCAAAGAGTATGAGACCTTCAAATGCATATATGGGGCTTCAGTCAGCAGCCTCCAGCCCCAACCAATCCCATTCCCTGCCCCACACTCCAGGGATGGTAGTTTAAAGGCATTTTACTCCTGTCTAGCTGCGCTGCCGCACCCACAATCTTCAAGTTCCTTTGATTTGTGATACAAAGAACAATGTGTAGCCAATCAATAGCTTATGTTATTTTAATGTAAATTTTTGGCAAACAACTTAGGAATCACTTCCGAAATTGCCCTTACAAATTTTTGAAGGGATATAAGGCAAGAACTAGACTAGGGGCCCAAAACTCTGAGAAGAAACAGGTCTAGCTAAAATAATGATGATAATCAAACTCTGTGATTTGGTGCCTGTAGCTCAAGCAGCTAGGGCACCAGCCACATACACCAGACCTGGAGGGTTCAAATCCAGCCCGGGCCTGCCAAACAAAAATGACAACTACAACCAAAAAATAGCCAGGCATGTTGGCAGGTGCCTATACTCCCAGAAACTTGGGAGGCTGAGGCAGGAGAATTGCTTAAGTTTGAGGTTGAGGTTGCTGTGAGCTGTGACTCAATACCATTCTACTAACAGTGGACACGTCTCCTACCCACAAACTGATTTCTGAATACTGTTACCCATTGGAAGGAACCCAGATCCTTTGGAGAAATGGCTGATTCCAAGTCTGGGATAGGGGAAATACACAGTGAACTGGACACATCGTGTACAAAAGTGAGGAAATGTTCAAAATTAGTGGGGACACAACGAAAGGACCCAAGAGCTGGGTTGAAGTTTTTCTCTACTGACTAAATTCGCAACAAGTTGAACATTAAAAGGAATAATGATGGTAGTAGATCCTATTACCTTGAATCAGAAAAGAAGCCATGAGTCCATAGTGACCCTCAAATTAAAGATGGCAATGGAAATGAGATGTCTTCTTTTGAGGGCTGCGGCCTAAGAAATGTAGAAATTATAGACTTAGAAAAATCAACCTTTTGCCACCACCATTACAATAGTTCAGGCAAGGACCATCTATAGATGCTAAAACTATCAAATGAAAGATTTTTGAGGACTATTGGGCAAGATATTCCTGGTATAATCCACACACCAGCCCACAGAGGACGTATTAATTACAATATAGTACACATCCATGTGCAGGTGCACGCACACACACACAATGTGCTCAGACTGTGTGCTGATTTTAAAAAGGTTTTTTTCCTGCCCAGACCTCTGGGAGGTTTGTTGATCTTTCTGAACATTTAGTAGTACAGAAATGGGAGAAGCTCTTTAATGAGATTTTCAATAGTGATCTTCATCGGAAGAAGAGACTTCTGTTCACTTCGGGTATGTTGTTTGGGACACTCCTACCCTAGAGACACCAGAGAGACAGTGAAGTCACCAGAGTAGAGGGACAGCAGGCGGGGGCGGGGGGGGGGAAGGGAAACCAAGAGCTTTGTTTTGTTAACGTCAATCTTGTGTGTCTGGCAGCTGCAAAGCCAAGTTTCTGCAGTTTTCTTCCTCCACAGAAGAGAGGATTATTTTCTATACTTGGATTGAGACTGTGTCCTGGCTGGTTTTCATATTTAGAGTTGTGTATAGGTTCTTCTTTGTGGAATAGCTTACAGAGAACTAGGAGTAGCAACCCCAAAGCTCCAGGAGGGTTATGCCTCTTCTTCCTCTGGGGCTCTAAGAAAGTGACCTGGGCTTGGTGCAGTTTAGTGCAGGGTGGGCTGCGGATACGCTCACTAATACTGGATAATCCAGAGCGTCAGCACTGAGGTTGGCTGCCCTGACTGGTAATTGTCCTGAGGGCGGGAGCTCAGGATAACTACAGCCTGCAGGGTTTGGGTACAGCAGTTGGAATGACTCACTGAGAAAAACTTCCTGCCAGCTTGCAGGCTTTGCTTGGGGAATTAAGGGAGGGCCTGCCCCTGCTCTGAGGTGATCAGTCAGTAAAGGGCAAAGCTCTGCCTCTCCTGGCAGCCAAAGCGAAGGCAACAGGGATATCCCCAGTTAGTGAACATACAAAAATACTGTCCAAAGGGTAGAGGTCATCAGGTACACAAGGTGAACTGATGGAGTGTGTAGCCATTCCTCACTTGGTAACAAGGTGGTCACCCCTCCTGGAGATGTGGAAGTGTACAATTAAGAGTGGGGAATATGTAATACAGGGAACACCCTGAAAAAGCCAGCAAAATAGTTTCTCTTTAGAACTTCCCTCACTCTTTCAGGGAACTGAGACCTGCACCCCTGCGTCAGGCCTAAAGTTGGGAGGGGGAGGACTATCTTTTGATTTCTGCACTGCAGGAACTGGACCAGCAGGTGTGTGCCTGGCTGGCAGAAGTGGAGAGATTGATGTCTGGGTGGGCCTCCCAGGAGGTCACATAGCCTGTGGTTTCCTCCTTTGTCAGCAAGGTAATAAACTTCTCTTTCTCCTTCTTCTGATGGGGCCCTAAGGACGGGTGCCAAGGCTCTGGTAACAATTTATCTGTTTCCCCCTTACAATAGGGCCACAATTTCTTATCAATAATTCTAAAATCTGTATGATTTGAAATTTAATTTTTTAAATAAGTTTGCAGCCATCTCATTTGGTGACAAAACCTGACTAGAATTTATATATGACATTATATTCTTTGTTTAACTCACTTAATTTCCAATTATTATTTTATTATTATTATTTTTGAGACAGAGTCTTAGTTTGTCACCCTCGGTAGAGTGCCATGGTGTCATAGCTCATAGCAACCTCAAACTCTTGGGCTGAAGTGATCCTCTTGCCTCAGCCTCCTGAGTAGCTGGGACTACAGGTACCTGCCACTACGACACCCAGTTAGTTTTAGAGACTGGGATCTCACTCTTGCTCAGGCTGGTCTTGAACTGAACTGAAGCAATCCACTTGCCTTGGCCTCCCAGAGTGTGAGGATTATAGGCATGAGCCACTGTGCGAACTAATATGTTTCTTTTGGAAATATGTTTGGAGATCACATAGGGATCTAAAAATAGACCTGCCATTCAATCCCATAATTCCTCTATTAGGTATATATCCAGAAGACCAAAAATCACTTTATAACAAAGATATTTGCACCAGAATGCAAATATAAGCCCTTAGCACAGAGTCTAACACACATTACGTATCCAAAAATATTTAAAATAATGCCTTTTCTTCCCCAAGAGCCTCCGGTAGCGGGTGATGGGAAGGAGTGCTGAGGAAAAGGCCTTTATTTGCCCAGCTTACTTCATTTACTTTTATTACCCCTCTAGCCACTGTAGGCATTTCAGTTTTCAGTTAAAGCCATTTTCCTCTAAATTCCTGGAAACCCTGCTTGGCTTAGCATCCTGGCTGTAGCTCTGATCCAGCCATGCCCTGGAGTTGACCTTGGCTCTGATACAGACCCAGATGTGTTCCATAGGGGGCTTTCCCTTCTCCTGACCAATTGGGAAGGAGAAGGGAAAGTCTGGCATCTTTCCCTTCTCCTGTCTGTCTGGCATCTGTCAGATGTCTGGCATCTGTTTCTTTATCTAGCCTGGGAAGTCTTTCTAAGGACTGGCTGCCCTTTGTGGTTAAGTACTTTCCTTCTGTCTGCCCTGTGTCTTTTCAGCCTGTGCCAGTGGTGCTGGTTTTTATTCTTTTCCTCTGTGATCTTTGCCATGGCATGCCACTCTTTCTATGAGCAGAAAGAATGACCCCTCTCAAACCTCCGACTTTGACTTGGTGTTATTGTTCTACTCTCCATGCCTCTAAGTGGTTTCTATACTCCTTTGTGTTTCCAAACTCAGCCTGGTCACCTGTGGCTTGTTTATTCAGGACTGCCTGGTCTTGTTTGGGGACCATAATGGAAGAAAACATTCAACTGCTTCTTTGGTGCCTGAGAGAGCTCTCTCTGTAATGGCATAAAACATGTTCTCTAGAGCTGGTCTCTCTCCTGGGCACAGGCATCTCTGAAATGCTGGACCTTGAGCTATAACTCTGGGCCAGCCAGTGTCCTGTAGAGCCACAGACAGAAATAGATGTGTCCATTGCCACTTTCTTCAGGCCAGAGACTGGACTCCCATGGGATAGGCCTCATTTCTCATCAGCAAGGGCAAGAACAAAGGCCTTGGATTAGAACTCTGTTTGAATCAAAGTTATCCAAAGGAGCCATTTACCATCCCTCGTCAGCTCAGTGCTTTCATCTGAAAAATTAGGCAGTTAGAGTGTCTTTTGCATAGAGTGTCAGGATTAAATGCAAAGCCCTTAGCACAGAGTCTGACACACATTAAATATCCAAAAATATTTCAAATAATACTTTTTCTTCCCCAAGAGCCCCCAGCCCTGTCAGTGAAACATCATATTCCACATCTGGAGTATGCAAAAAACAAAATAGGTTTCTGAAAATTTTGCTTATGAAGTAGGCTGCCCATTTCTCTCCTTATTCCCCACACTTCCTGCTACCTCTTACCACAAACAATGAAGGCCCCCGTGGCAGCTCCTTTAAACCTCAGTTCCAATCGAAATGCCACTTGTTTATTTTACAGTCACATGTAGCCTACATTGTAAGCTTATGTTTGTTTGTTAACAAGATTTATCTATAGTAAGCCGTGAACTTTCTTTTTTTTTTTTTAATTAAATCATAGCTGTGTACATTAATGCAATTATGGGCTACAATGTGCTAGTTTTATAGACAATTTAAAATACTTTCATCAAACTGGTGAACATAGCCCTCACCACATTTTCTTAGATATTGTGTTAAGATGTTTGTATTCTACACTTGGTAGATATAACATGTGCCCTTGTAAAATGAACCATAGGTGTGGTCCCACCAATTACCCTTCCTCTATCCATCCTCCCCCTGCCCCTCCCCTTCCTCTTTCCCCTTTCATCTTGGGCTTTAGTTGGGTTATAGCATTCATATGGAAGTGTGGGTGCTTATAAATTAGTTTCATAGTAGGGCTGAGTACATTTGATACTTTTTATTCCATTCTTGAGATACTTTGCTAAAAAGAATATGTTCCAGTTCCATCCATGTAAACATAAAAGAGGTAAAGTCTCCATCTTTCTTTAAGGCTGCATAATATCCCATGGTGTACATACACCACAATTTATTAATCCATTCGTGGGTTGATAGGCACTTGGGCTTCTTCCATGACTTAGAAATTATGAATTGGACTGCAATAAATATTCTGGCACAAATATCTTTGTTATAATGTGATTTTTGGTCCTCTGGATATACACCTAGTAGAGGAATTGTAGGATTGAATGGCAGGTCTATTTTTAGATCCCTAAGTGATCTCCAAACATCTTTCCAAAAGGAACATATTGTTTGCATTCCCACCAGTAGTGTAGAAGTGTTCCCTTTTCTCT
>NW_003852479.1:617095-630720 GCF_000181295.1 Otolemur garnettii
ATATCTTTGTATGAGTATGCAGATTCCTATTATTGGTGAGTTCAAATTTTATTCCATGATGATCTGAGAAAATACAAGGAATAATCTCTATTATTTTAAATTTGCTAAGGTTAGCCTTGTGACCTAAGATATGATCAATTTTGGAGGATGTTCCATGGGCTGATGAGAAGAATGTGTATTCAATTTTGTTAGGATGAGATGTTCTGTAGATGTCTATTCAATTCAATTGTTGTATGGTGAAGTTTAAGTCCAAAATTTCTTTGCTTAGTTCTTTGTTGAGGATCCATCCAATACTGCCAGTGGGGTGTTAAAATCTTGAACTATTATGGTGTTGGAAGATATATTGTTCATGTCTGTTAGGGTCTTGGTTACAAATTGAGGAGTAGTTTGGTTGGGCACATAAATGTTAATAATTGATATCTCATCATGTTGAGTGTTTCCCTTAACAAATATGAAGTGACCATCCTCGTATTTCCTTACTTTTGTTGGTTTAAAGCCTAATGTATCTGCAAATAAAATTGCAACCCCTGCTTTTTTCTGTTTTCCATTTGCCTGGATTATAGATGTCCATCCTTTCACCCTGAGTCTATATTTATCCTTTAAGGTAAAATGAGATTCTTGTATGCAGCAGATATCTGGCCTGAGTTTTTGTGTCCAGTCAGCCAACCTGTGCCTCTTTAGTAGACCATTTAAGCCATTCATGTTAATTTGGAGTATTGATAAGCCTGTAGTATTTTGGGTGTCAAGTTTTTTGAAAGACAAGTGGATGTTTTTAATTCTTTTGCCACTGTGGAAGTTGGGTTTTGATCAATAATTTTTGAGTGAGTTTACTTTGGTCGTAGAGCATTGTGGTGGTCATTATGGAGGATGGGTCTGAGAATATCTTGAAGAGCTGGTTTAGTTATGGCAAATTTATTCAACATGTGAATGTCATTAAAGTATTTGACTTCTCCATCATAAATGAAACTCAGTTTAGTGGGATACAGAATCCTAGGCTGAAAGTTGTTTTGTTTTAGGAGATTGAAGGTTGATGACCATCCTCTTTTGGCTTGAAAAGTTTCAGCAGAAAGATCTGCAGTCATTCTAATATTCTTCCCCTTGTAGGTTATGATTTTCTTATGTCTGGCTGCTTGAAGGATTTTCTCTTTCATATTAATTTTGGTGAAGTTAATTACAACGTGTGTAGGGGATGCTTTATTTGGATTGAGACATGCTGGGGTTCTGAAACTGTCTGCTATCTGAATTTCAGTATCTCTTGCTATGTTTGGAAAGTTTTCCTCTAAAATCTCTTGGAGTAGAGCATCTGTGCCTTTTAAATCATTCTCATCACCTTCAGGAATTCCAGTAAGGTGAACGTTTGCTTTTTTGGAGTGTCTCACAACTCTCTCAGGGAATGATCCATCTTTGCTCTCCATTTCTCTTCATCTTTGAGTGTTTGGGAGAGTTCAAAAGCTTTGTCTTCAATGTCCAGATCCTTTCTTCTGCCTGCTCCATCCTATTACTGAGGGATTCTACTGTATTTCTCAGGTCTTTGAGGGATGCAACTTCTTGCCTCAATTTGTCAAAATCTTTGGTGATTTTATCTTGGAATTCATTGAATTCTTGGGACAGTTTTTGAGTTTCTCCTTGAGCTTCTAATTCCAATTTTACTTCAATTCTATTAATTTTATTTGCTATCCAAATTCTGAACTCAATTTCTGACATCTCAGCCATTTGTTTATGAATGGGATCTTCTGTTGTGTCTCCTTTGTCATACCTTGGGGGAGTTGATCTACTCTGGTTATTCATGTTGCCCGAGTTTTTCTGCTGATTCCACCCCATGGTACTTTTTCACCATTTGTTTAGAGAGGCTGGTAAGGTGGAATTAAATTGAGGGCTCCTGGAGATGTAATTAACCAGCCCTTTGCCAGAGTGCTGGGACTGGGTGACTGCAGCTTTTCCCCTATGGCTTTACTGAGGTCCCGTTCAGTACTACAGCCTGAGACTCTGGGGACCTGCTTGGTATTATGGGGCTAGGTGGGTCTGTCTTGTATTTAACTAGACTCTGACTAATCCTAGTGGATCAGTGACTTTGGGTTGAAATCTCAGCTGTGGAGAAATACAAGCAATTAAGACACCCTGCCCCCCATTGGCAATAACTGAAAGAGGAGAATCAGACCCTACCTCTACAACACAATCAGGGTATAACCTTGGAGAGTCCCTGGGTGATGAGCCCAGATCAAGAGTTCCATACCAATTACCCCGGTCAGCACAAACACAGATCAAGTGGGGGAGTTCAAAAGGTCTCCAGCAACTGGACAGCAGAGGTTCACTAGCAGCTCAAGTGTGACTCACTCGGGTGATCCATGGAGTCAGAAAGGCCTACCCTGCAAAAGAATTATTCCAGGGGGGCTGGTGCCTCTTTTCCCACTTTGCATCACCATCATCTCTAGTCGGTGGAGGGTGGGAGGACTGAAGCCCAGCTCTCTCGAATGCTCAAGTACACCAGGTGTTTGCACCTAAGTCAAGGAGGAGGAGACAATGCCTCCTTGACTGGGCCATCTCACTGTGCAACTTGCAGGTGGGAGGAGTTCAGGCCTGAGTCCCTCCGGTGATCATTGGAAAATGGGGAGTGTTCCACCTGCATCTGCACCCAGCTGGGGGTTACTGTGGAGGAGTGTGGTTATCTCCCTCAGAGACCACACCTCTGCCTTGACCACACTCTACCTCTGGAACCCCTGTATGTCAGGTCAGGTTCCCTCCATGCACCACAGAATTGGGGAGGTATTTCTCCCAAATTTGACCCTAGTGGGAGGAACCATGGAACCGCCACCACTGTCAGGAGTGGCACTGCCACTGTTGGGGGTGGTATCACAGGTCTAGGGTATTGCTATGCTGCAGGTCACATGTGCCGGGGAGGGGAGCTGGAGGGTGGAACCACTGGCAGCTGGTCAAAAGGGGAGTCAGAGGGTGGAGTTGCCAGCCACTGGCCACGGGTGTGCATGGCAGGAGCTGGCACGGAGCTGGAAGGAAGAGCTGCCAACCACCAGCTGAAGGGGTCACAGGACCCAGGTGAGGAGCTGGGGAGCTGGAGGGCAGTGCCCCATGGGTAGCAGAAGTAGGTGGGGTACTGGTGGTTGCTGCCAGGGTCCCCTGTGGTAGGTGGCGTGGGTCCCATGCTATGCTCTTTCCAAGACGGGGCAAGTCTCTCTCTCCCCTTGTGACTCCCCACCTCTGAAATTTGTTTCTTTGGAGTCCCAGCTTCCCTCAGCAAGGGTGATGCAAACCTATCAATCCTCTCTCTCAGCTCAGCTCCCAATCTTCTGTTTTATTGGGTTGGTTCTGTCCATTACTTCTCCCTCTGGACGGGAGTCTCTGCTGAAAGCTGGCTTTAGTCGGCCATCTTGCCTCTTCCCCATGAACTTTCTTAATAATCTTTCATTAATAGAGAACATTTCAGTGATCATGACATTTTCATTCCTTTAAAAAACTTTTCGGTACAATAAATGGGAATATTTCATTGAATCTAGTGAGGCTTTTTCTGAATTTTCATTTATCTTCAATTACACATGTAATACTTTAATACATTCTAGAAAAACAATTCAAACAGTGCAAATAAAGTGAAAATGGGAAAGTTTCTTTTAACACCATGTCCCCCACTCCACCTGGCCTTCCCCGCACTCCCAAATTCCACTGCCCACCAGGTGAAACCACTGGCTTGCTATGTAGCTTTCCACGTCCCTCTCTTCAAAGCCGCTGAGAATGGATGTCTGTGTGAATGTAAATGAATGTGAGGGGCACTCGGTGACTCAACAGATGAGGGCAAAGTGATGGAAACTCACTTCCAGGTTAGAAAAGACTCTGGATCCTGTCTTGTGTGCCCACACGTATCTGAACTCTCTTCCCCTCTCCTCTCCTCTGTCTTCTCTTCTCTCTCCCCTTTCCCCCATGCTCCACCACAAGCGGGGTTTTATCTGTGATGTTGCATGTTGGGTATCGTGAAAAATATGCCCAGACCTCTTCTTCTGCTTATCAGCTTTCCTTAGTGTTTGTGTATTTACAATCTTATTCTTCCAATGTGCAGCAGAGGAGAAAATAAAAAAGCCTGCACACCCCAGCATGCAAGCTGGCATGCTGTGAGTAGCCCTGAGGAGTAGCTACCTGGTAAGAGATGGCTATCTCAAGCCAACAGCAGTTAGGCCTGAGAACAGCTGCGAGAGAGCGGGAAGCTAGCCCATGCTCACCTGAGCCTGGACATGATTGTAGCTATGGCCAACACCTTGATTGCCATCTCCTAGGAGATTAAGCTGCACCCGATTCCTGGGCCTCAGCTGGGAGACAATAAATGTTTGTCATTCAAGCTGCTACATGTTGGCATAATTTATTTTGCATCACCAGCTAACTGACACACTCCTTTTACAGAACACTTTGTAAGGGAAAGCTTTACCCATCTCACATTTACATGATTTCTTTTTTTGTTTTTGTTTGCTTGTTTTTTTGACACAGAGCTTCAAACTGTTGCCCTGGGTAGACTGCTGTGCCATCACAGCTCATAGCAACCTCCAACTCTTGGGCTTAAGCCATTCTCCTTCCATCAGCCTCCCAAGTAGCTGGGACTACAGGCATCCACCACAATGCCCAGCTATATTTTGGTTTTAGTTGTCATTGTTGTTTGTCAGGCCCAGGTTGGATTTGAACCAGCCAGCTCTGGTGCATGTAGCTGGTGCCTTAGCCACTTGAGCTATAAGCCCAGAGCCTATATCATTTCTTACAACTGCTGCATGATGACACTAGTTATGGTATATTTAACCATTTTAGTTTTGATAGGTATTTAAGTTGTTTCTGTGTTGTAGTCTTAGAATAATTCATGTAGCACTACAGCAAAGTCAGCTGCTTCTATGGTAGACTGAGAATTGCTGAGCCAGGCAGGGTCATGGGGCCAAACAGACATTAGAGCAAAACAGAAGTATCTTCTATACTGAGTATTTGTTCATGGGACAATCCTTAGGACAACAGCTCCCATCCTTGTGGCTTTGTGAACTTATTTGCCAAATAAGAATATTATTTAAAAAGCAAAACAGGCTGGGCATGGTGGCTCATGCATATAATCCTAGCACTCTGGGAGGCTGAGGCTGGTGGATTGCTTGAGCTCACGACTTTGAGACCAGCTTGAGCCACAGCAAGACTCTGTCTCTAAAAAAATAGTCGATGTTGAGGCAGTGCCTGTGGCTCAGCTGATAGGGCGGTGGCCTCGTATACCAAGGGTGGTGGGTTCAAACCCAGCCCCAGCCAAACTGCAACAAAAAAATAGCCGGGCATTGTAGCGGGTGCCTGTAGTCCCAGCTACTCGGAGAGTGAGACAAGAGAATCGCCTAAGCCCAGGAGTTGGAGGTTGCTGTGACCTGTGTGATGCCACAGCACTCTACAGAGGGCAATAAAGTGAGACTCTGTCTCTAAAAAAAAAAAAAAAAAGTTGATATTGTGGTGGGCACCTGTAGTCCCAGGTACTTGAGAGACTGAGGCAAAAGAATTGCTTAAGCCCAAGAGTTTGAGGTTGCTGTGTACTGTAATGACATGGTATTCTACCCAGGACAACAGAGTGAGAGTCTGTCTCAAAAAATAAATAAAAGCAACTAAAATAAAATAAAATTTCCCCATTAAAAAAATCCCCAAACAAAACAAAACACCTGCCAGTTACCATAAAAATTTCATGAAAGAAAGGATATTTTTATATAAAAGCATAAAAATAACTTCAGAATAATCAATGATCCAATTGAATAAATTCAATTTCATTCAAAAGTCACTGCATTGTCATTTTTTTTCTTTGTGTAGGAGTTGAAAACTTTCTCATTCACTGGTTTCAGTTTCCATTTGCATTAGAAGCAACTGCCTTAATTTTTTTTTTTAGACAGAGTCCCTGGTTAGAATGCTGTGGTGTCATCACAGCTCACAGCAACCTCAAACTCTTAGGTTCGAAAGGTCCTCCTGTTTCAGCCTCCCAAGTAGCTGGGACTACAGGCGCCCACCTGTCGCACCTGTAGCCCACAATGTTTAGCTAATTTTTCCATTTTGAGTATAAATAGGATCTTGCTCTTGCTCTTGCTCAGGCTGGTCTTGAACTCCCCATCTCAAGTGATTCTCCACCTCAGCCTCCCAGAGGGCTAGGATTATAGGTGTAAGACACCACTGGCCTTAAACTCTCTTAATTTACAAATTAAAAAGAGTTAGGAAGAAAACTAAAGTGAGAGGATCCCTGCATCTGATGAAAGGGAAATTACACCTGTCTCCTACTGCTCTTGGACATTGGAGAGCCTGGTCCTGGGAGCTTTGGACTCTGAGAGTTATACCAGCACCCCTCAGCCAAGGTTCATTGGCCTTTGGCCTCACCTCTGACTTAGAGTTACACCATGGTTCTTAGGCCTCCAGAGGCAGGCTGAATCACACCACTGGCTTTCCTGGGGCTCCAGCTTGCTGGCAGCACATTGTGAGACTCCTCAGCCTCCATAACCATGAGAAACAATTCCCATCGTAAATTCCTCATCTATCTGTATACATACTTTTGGCTGTTTTTCTGGGGATCCATGATTAATACAGTCATCACTGAAGGATGCTAGGAACCAACCCTTTATTTTGAAAACTGTCAAGAAAAAACCATTAGGCATTTATCCTGCTTTTTCTATGTAAACTGTACCATTAGGTAAGCAAATAGTAGACAAGGTCAAGTTTCTCTTTGTGGAAATATTCCATCAAATAACTGAAGACAAAATAACAGAAGTCAATTATCAACATTTTTTGCCATCCCTGGTGAATTATTAAATCTAAGTATTGAGTATCGGTGGCCACTACCATTATGCAAAGATGGAAAACCTATTTGATCCCTGGAAAAAACACACCACCACCTATGAAGTGGTCTTGCCAAAAGTCATCATCAAGGGCATCATCATCACCCACGAATGTGACTCAGCCTAGAGAGGCAGGAAGGGGCCGTCTGCTGCAGATTGCAATCCAAGTTACCGAGCACTCTATTTTGAAGCCTGAAAAAGCCAGCTGCTCCTATATCATCCCAGCCTGAGGATAAATAAATAGTTGTAAATAGTTGGTGGCTCTGAAGAGGTAGCTTTATTGAAAAATATGCCCCAGGTTTGGGGGGCATATTTCCTAAAAGTCTTCAAATAGAAAATAAGGGCATACTCACCAGCAAAGATCAGACTTACGAGTGTTCTCTTCCAAATGCCCTGAAGGCAGCCAAGTGTGAGGAGAATGTAGAATGCAGAGCTGGGAAGTAACAGTAAAGGTAAACGTTATATCTAATGTCTGGTTGGGTGAGCTCTCTGTCCAGAGGTGTGGGAGAATACACCCCTTACCTAAACCCCAAGGACCTCCCCCTTCCCTGCCCTGCCCTGAGTGTGTTTCTTCCCCAGTGATTCCTTCTGGAACTTGAATCCATTCTAAAGTCATGAAAGGTGTGTCCTCACACTGAGTCCCCAAATTATTTCTTTTTTAAATAAAGAAAAGCAGCCAGGCGCGGTGGCACACACCTGTAATCTTAGCACTCTAGGAGGCTAAGGCCAGTAGATTGCCCTGAGTTCACAGGTTCGAGACCAGCCTGAGCAAGAGTGAGACCCTGTCTCTAAAAAAAATAACTGGACGTTGTGGTGGATGTCGGTAGTCCCAGCTACTTGGGAGGATGACGCCAGAGAATCTCTTGAATCCAAGAGTTGGAAGTTCCTGTGAGTTATGACACTACCGAGGGTGACAAAATGAGACTGTCTCAAAAAAAATAAAAAATTAAAGGAAAGCTATGTGACAAAATTGTGATTGCATAAAGTCTTTGGCTATGGTGCAAACTGACAGTAGACCAGAAGTCTACAAAGTGTTTGTATGACCACAGTGCCAAGACATTTCTAAACACTGAAAAGTGGCAGTTTATGAATTTCAACCCTTAAAATAATCCCAGCCCTCACAGCTGCACCAGGAGGAAGTTTAGGGCACAAGTTGTGCACCTCTAGGAAAAGCATCTCCCCAAATTCCACCTCGAATGTAACCTTGGAAGTCCACAGACTGGGACCATCCTCCTGCAGTAATCTGTGGATTTTTTTTTCCTCCACATATTTGATCTAAGTTTATTTTGGCAAAGGAAACGGGGTTGCCTCAACTACTGATTATTAATTTTTGAAATATCACTTTTACAACATACTAAATTCTCATATGTATTAGGGTCTGTTTCTGGACTCCATTTCAATTCTGTTTTCATTGATCTACTTATTCATAGACTACTAATACAACTGAAATCCTAAGCCTCTGGAATTTCAGAAACAATGATGCTTCAAGGAATAGGAGACTTGCTTTTTACAAATTAACCAGTAAGGTGACTTGGATCTAACAACTCACGTTCTGGGTGACTTTTATTCCAAAATTTCAAATTTCTTGGAAGATAATCAGCTTAGGCCAGAAACTCTTTTTTGTTTGTTTGTTTGTTTGTTTGTGACTGAGTTTCACTATGAGGCCCTCAGTAGGAGTGCTACGGTGTCACAGCTCACAGCAACCTCTAACTCTTGGGCTTAAGGGTTCTCTTGCCTCAGCCTCCCAAATAGCTGGGACTACAGGTGCCTGCCACAATGCCTGGCTATTTTTGTTTGTTGCAGTTGTCATTGTTGCTTAGCTGTCCCTGGCCAGGTTTGAACCTGCTGGCCTCAGTGTATGTGACTGGTGCTGTAACCACTGTGCTACAGGCACAGAGACATAGGCCAGAAATTCTTACCAAGCATAAAGCCAATACGATGGCACCAGATTTGGTGAAAATAAAGGCTTTATTGTGAGGTTGGCTAGCAAAAAGCTCTTATTTTGAGGCAATGCTCAAATCTGTCTGCCAGATCTGGGTTTAAGGCAAGTTTTATGGGTGAAGGACAGGCTGATATGTGGAAGTGCTGGCTGGGCAGGTTTTAGCTACGAGGATTTCAAACATAACTTTTTATGGTAAGGCATGGTCTTATCACTTGGCATTCCTAGGTAATGGTCTTGCCTTTGTTTATTTTTTTATAGTCATAATAACTATTCTCATTCTTTGATAAGAAAATCTTGGCATAGATAAGCAATTTTCCCAAGATGAAATATGGAGCAAAAATTCAAATGTCTGGCCCCAGGATCTGGCCTCAGTGTATCTCTGTGATCAACACATTTAAATAATATGTTTAAAATCCTATTTTGACCCCTGAAATGCAGCTACTACATCTAATTTCCTTTATTTTTTATCTCAGAATATTAATGAAGGAGGTACACCTGTTTTTGTTACATGGGTATCTTGTATAATGTTTAAGTAAGGGCTTCCCCCTGCTTTTAAAACTGTTCTAACATTTGGGTTCTGGCTGTGTCCTGATCTTTTAGTTACAGGGTAGGCATGGGGGGCAAGACTTTAGTTCTGGGTATTATTTGAAGTTTTATGTGATACTCTGGCTGTGTATCTTGCAACTTCCTAGCTCTGTGCCTGTAAAATAACTGGGAACAGAATCCCAACAGAGTATGGGCAGATAGGACTAGTCTGGAAGTTACAGTATCATTTACCTATTCTTGGGGAGACACATTTATGTGGTATAGACATAACTACCAAATGTCTGACCCTGTGTTCAGAGGGAAATTTTCAAAGGAACATAAAATATTATGAGATGAAAAGCATTCCCCAAACTGTCCTCCTTACTATGTCCACCCACTCTTCTCAGATATCTGACGGTTTCCTATCTCTGCATGCTACAACTCTCCCACACATAATTGCAGCCACCCCTTTAGAAGAGGAGGGGGTGCAAACTCAAACCCTTTATTGATGTAGAAGCAATGTCATAGGACCATACAGCTCCAAGCCGAGGATTTCCTAGAGTGTGCTTACTCCTCTAGTTGTGTCAGAATTTCTTTTTTTCAAATCACCTTGTCTTTCTTTAGGTGAAGTCTTGTTGTGTTGCCCAGGCTGGAGTGCAGTGGCTATTTACAAGCATGGTCCTAACGTACTGCAGCCTCAAATTCCTGGCCTCAAGTTACCTCCTGCCTCAAGTAGCTAGGATTACAGACATTTGTAACTTGTCAGAATTTCTTTATATATTATGGTTGTTTCCAGCAACCCATGAATTAGCTGGAAAATTTAATCACCATTAATACATCCTGAATATCAGTGGTTTTCAAGCTAGGGTGCAAGTTTATTTAGGGATGCATAAATAAAAATGTTCCAAGGGTACTCTAACATGGGAGGTTTTAAGGAAATCAATGTTCAGATCCTCTGCTTCAATATGAATATCAATTCCTTATAATTGATCTGCCTGTGATGTGTTTTGAGTTAGAAGAGTCTTGCCTTCCTCTGCTTCTCCATTTTTTCTTTTAAAACAGACATTCTTTATAAATATGCCTTTTACCATCCTGGAACTTACTATGATGCTTTATCAAGGTGTAAGACCTTAGGAGAACTAAATGACAGGCAGTTTTTTTGTTTGTGGTTTTTTTTGTTTGTTTGTTTATTTGTTTTTTGAGACAGTCTCACTATGTTGCCTTCAATAGAGTGCGATGGAGTCCTAGCTCACAGCACTCTCAAACTCTTGGGCTTAAGTGATTCTTTTGCCTCAGCCTCCCGTGTAGCTGGGACTACAGGTGCCTGCCATAACACCTGGCTATTTTTTGGTTGTGGTTGTCATTGTTGTTTGGCAGTCCCAGAAGGTTTCAAACCCATCAGCCTTGGTGTATGTGGCTGGCACGGTAACCACTGTGCTCCAGGTGCTGAGCCGAAGACAGGTAGTTTTCAGCTATTGGGGTTAAGACATTTTCTTTAATGAATGTTCCATAAAGCCACAAGAAAGCTTAGTGTCTTTCTCTGTCTTAGCCATACTTCAGTCAAGGGTAAAACATGGTGTTAAAAATAGGATATTCTGAATTCAGATATAGTTGGAAGGGGAACAGCAGGAGAAATGACAATTTTTCTTCAATAACTTAACTCTCTTTCATTTCCTGACTCCTGTCAAAGAAGAATTCCTTCTGTGGAAGGGTCCCTCGAAAGCAGAGCCAAGTCCAATGGCAGCACATGAAGGCTCTGGCACCTTATCTCACCTAGGTGACAAACCCATGACAAAACTCTCTGCCTTGTCTAACTTGACTATCCAAAATTGAAGAGACCAAGTTGAGAAATAATCCACTTGTTAGGAAGCAAACTCTCTGAACTCTTGGTTAGCTTGATAACTACTTCTGAGTACTTGTTTATGTCTCTGTTGTGGGTTTTTCCCAAATTTTAAGGAAAAAAAGGCAAAAAGAAAAACACTTCATGTTTACTTTTACTTATTTTTACGTATATATTTTTTAATGGAAAGTTCTTACTCTGTTGTCCAGGCCAGAATCCTGGACTTAAGCAATTCTCCCACCTCAGCCTCCTGAGTACCTGGGATTATAAGTGAAAGCCACTGTGTCTGGATTGTTTAAACATTTTTTTTTTTTTTTTTTGTAGAGATGAGTTGTTGGGATGTTTTCCAGGCTGGTCTCAAACTCCTGACCTCAAATGATACTCCCACGTTGGCTTCCCAAAGTGCTAGGACTAAAGATGCTCACTACCATGCCTAGTTAATTAAAAAAATATTTTGTAGACCAAGTGTCTTATTGTGTTGCTCAGGTTGTTCTCAAACTCCTGGGCTCAAGCTTTTCAGAGTCCTGGGATTACAAGCATGAGACACAGTCCCTGGCCTAGATTCTTTTAAAAAGGAAAAATACACACACATATATAATTTTAGACAGAGTCTCCTTTTTTGCCCTCAGTAGAGTGCCATGGCGTCACAGCTCACAGCAACCTCAAACTCCTGGGCTCAAATGATCCTCTTACCTTAGCCTCCCAAGTAGCTATGACTACAGGTGCCCATCACAATGCCCAGCTGTATTTAGGGACAGGGTCTCACTTTCATTCAGGCTGGTCTTGAACTTGTGAGTTCAAGGAATCTACTCACCTCAGATTCCCAGAGTGCTAGGATTATACTGCACCTGGCATTTGAGAAATTTCTTAGCTTCAAGACACAGTTTCTGCATCTTTCTGGGCAAAATCATCTCTCCCATGACTTTAATTGCTTTCTATATGTGTATGACCTTGAAACAGCGGTTCTCAACCTGTGGGTTGAGACCCCTTTGGGGGGTTTCCTGCATATCAGATATTTACATTACGATTCATAACAGTAACAAAATTATAGTTATGAAGTAGCAACGAAAATAATTTTATGGCTGGGGGTCACCACAACATGAGGAACTGTATTAAAGGGTCATAGCATTAGAAAGGTTGAGAACTACTGCCTTAAAACCTATTTCTCATTATTCATCTTTTCTGCTATTTTCATCTTTTCTCTGGTCCTCTATGCATGACCATGCTATTGGCCACTAGCCAGCTTCACCCTGATGTTCCATATACCCTGTCAGAGCTCACTGTGGGCCCCAACCTGGGGGGGGAGTCGACAGGGGAGACCTCGCTGAGGGAAATGGTGAGACACTACACTAACTTAATGCAGCAAGTCTGGAATCCTGGAGAAAGGCACACATTGACTCACACACCACATGGCCGAGTGAGACAACGCAGCAGCTTTCGGACTTCCCAGAAAACTTTTATTGATCTCTAAGACAAAGCATTCCTGAAAAGATGCAAAGGGGTAAAATTCAAAATAGGATTAAAGGGATCCCAAGACCCCAGGAAGAGTAGGAAAAGAGGAAACAAGCGGGTAATTGGGAACACAGAGTAGTGAGTTGTCAACAGTGGACAATAACATATTTAGAAAGAGGGAGGGGAAAACAAGTTTCATCTCACAGGGCACACAGGACAGCTTCCCTAATCTGACTGCCCATCAGGGGCTCAAAGGGCTCAGTCCCACCTGCCTGCTGATTCTTTTTTGTTTTTTTGTAGAGACAGTCTCACTTTATCTGGGTTCTAACCCACCACCCTTGGCACATGGCCGGTGCCCTACCCACAGGTGCCACCCTGCCTGCTGATTCTTTGCACAGGGATGGTTTTAATGACTTTGCCCAGTCTGGGGAACCTCTGGGCTCCTTTCACCTTTACAAGATTGGAATAAAATTTAGCTTTTTCTTCTTACTCATTAGGTAAGGGCTTATTTAAAAGATGAGCTCAATCATGGAGGATTTTTAAAAAGCCTTATTTTTGTTGCAAACTTGATCATAAAATGATTAAATTTGTGACCACACGGTTAAGCTTATTTTGCCATTAATAAATAATGTGTGTTCGTTAAGGAGAATTTACAAAATTTAAAAATAGAGGAGAAATATCATTTCTAATGACACCCAAACACAATTGCTGTATATTTTTGTATTTCCTTCCAGTGTTTTTTTTTCTATGAGTAGATTTTCATTACATAGTCAAAATCATAATATAAATGTGGCATTTTACTTCTTTTAATTTAATATTATATCAAAGCAGGTTTTGGCCTCTACACATATAATTTTTAAAAGTGTGTATTATCCCATTCATATTTCATTACATAATATCAAGATTAAAAAAGTTTACTTAACTGTTCTTTTAATGCTGTATCATAATACTTGAAGAAAAAGCAAAAAACTATGTCTATGGTGAAACATATACTGTGCATAAAAAGAACAGTAACTTTGATTACTTCTTCTTTTTTTTTTTTTTT
>NW_003852479.1:631030-637497 GCF_000181295.1 Otolemur garnettii
GCTGATGTATTGGTCCAAAGCACATAATAATCTCTAAAAGTGAAAAGTATCACATGCTTTAGCAACCCAGAACTTGCCCATCCAACCAATTTTGACAGTCAGATTACACAGGTAAGCAAAGAGGTAGCTGGTAGATGAGGGAAGTGTCAGTATCCAGTTTATACCACCATAGGTTGTTCCACTAAGTTTTTTTTTTTTTTTTTGAGACAGTCTTAAGCTATCCCCCTGGGTAGATTGATGGGGCATCATAGCTCACAACAACCTCCAACTCAGGGTCAAGTGATCCTTTGCCTTAGTTTTTCTATTTTTACTTTTCACTTTTGGGGTTTAACTTTTGCTCAGGCTGGTCTTGAACTCCTGAGCTCAAGCAATCCACCTGCTTTGGCCTTCCAGAGTGCAGGGTTACAGGTGTGAGCCACTGCGCCCAGCCTGTTCCACTAATTCTTGTACTCAGCATCTTGTAAGACACTGGACTGAATGTCGGCTCCACTTGAGCTGTAAAAAACTAGCTAGGTCTGTACGATAAACTTTCAGACTGAAAAACTTACACAAAGCGTTTGAAAAGGCTAAAGAATGCTGGAACATTGTCACTTTCTTCTTTTCTCTTTTTCATTTTAAAGGATATACAATCTGCCCAGATTGCTTTCCATAAATAAATTCCACAAGGAAATATATATGTATACACACACACACACACACACACACACACATATATGCCTATATATATTCACTTTGTAACAGGCCATATATGTATGTATAATTACAAAATGAATAGCATTTCTTTTCTTTTTGAGATAGAGTCTCACTCTGTTACCCAGGCTAGAGGGCCGTGGGCTCAGCCTAGCTCACAGCAACCTCAAAAGCCTGGGCTTAAGGGATCCTCCTATCTCAGCCTCCCAAGTAGGTGGGACTACAGGCATCTGCCACCACACCCAGCTAATTTTTCTATTTTTGGTAGAGATAAGGTCTTGCTCTTGCTCAGACTTGTCTCTAACTCCTGAGCTCAAAGGATCCTCCTGCGTCAGCCTTCAGTGCTAGGATTGCAAGCCATGAGGCACCACGTGCAGCCTGACTAGCATTTCTTAAATGCTTACTTAACAACAACTCTTTCACTCTGCACTGGCACCAGATTTCTTGGCTGACTCATTTTCCCCACCAGCGGTAAAAATGAGTGGAGGAAAAAGAGTTAATATTTTCCATTTCTGGGGTCCCAAATGACCTGGATTCTGCATTTCACTTTGTTCAGCATAATTAGCCAAAAATATATGCACATGAAAAATAAAATTGAAAGAGAGAAGCGTAGGAATGTATCAGTCCTGTCTTTTATTTGATGACTCAATCTATTCTCTCCTATTACTCACTGTGGTAAGGGGCACACATCATTACACTGGCATGCGTTAATTTCAGGTCGCATGAGTACATTTAATTGCACATACAAAAAGTTAATAGTTGTGTAGTACAACAACTTGTATAATATGTGTGTTCTTAAAATTTGTTTCTGGCACCACAACTTTATGCTGTATATAAGCTTACAGTATCACTTGTTTTAGCACTGACTAGTACACAATTTATTCAATTTAGGAAATGGTTTCAATATGGGAATGTCTAAATAATGACCAAATTTCCTGTAGGTCAATTCTGATTAGGTATGCACATCCAGTTACATTGGAGCTATACTTCAGCCCTATTAATAAGGTCAGCAAAGATAGAATTCTACACATATTAATCAGATCTCTTGTAACAAATTCAGTACATAAGATTGTACTTGTAAATATTTTATAGGTAGACTTCCAGTAATAGAGATCATTCTGTTGATCAATATCAAGTTAACCTCAATATTGCTGTAATTCTGGACTAAGATATAAAATATGAAATTAAATCACCCATGAACTTTATAGTTACCCTATATATTTCTCTGGAGAAATAATTCTGATTTTCAATGTAAAATTTAGAGAACATTTGAAACAATGGGTCATGGCCTGTTCTCTGTCTTCTGCACTGCAGGATAAGCCCATGGGAACGACCAGTAGCCATCATCCATGGGAAATTCATATCTTCTATTCCAGATCTTGGTTTACCTGTGTCTTGTGTTGCAGAGGCCACCCAGTTCCAATTCAACTGGACAAAATTTTTTTTGAGACAGAGTCTCATTGGAAAAAGGAAGTGCTGTGGCCTCCACATAGCTCACAACAACCTCAAATTCTTGGGTCCCAGAGATCCTCTGGCTTCAGCCTCCCTAGTAGATGGAACTATAGGCTCCTGCCACAATGGTCAGATAATTTTTTCTTGCTCAGGCTGGTTTCAAATTCCTGAACTCAAGTGATCCTCTTACCTTGGCCTCCCAGAAGCTAGGCTTATAGGCATGAGCCACCAGACCCAGCCAGTGAAATGTAGTTTAAGATTTTATTTTAATAAATTTGTTTTTAATGAGCAAAGCACAATGCTAGATTATATTAAATAAAGGATCCTTTAGACTCAGGAATAACAGTGCTAACTCAGATTTGCTTATGTGAAGGGTAGTGGTAAGGAGAAGTCTCACAGAACATATGGGCAGCTCAGACAGCTGTCAGACATCTGTTTCCTTTTCCACCTCTGACCCAGACAGCTTATTTCTGTTTTTGTTTTCTTCTAAGTACATGGCATCTTGTCTGTGGCATATTTCTGCTTCGTTCTACTTTCTCTGTGCTCTTCCCCATTCTGGCCCATAGGTATATAGGTTTCTCCACACACAGATATCTATCCATAGACAGATGTATATAATTTTAGGACAAAACAGATTGTGATAAGAGGCACAAAAAAAGTACTTCTGGAGTGCACAGAAGTGATGGATTGAGGCTAGTGTCTTGGAAAATTTCTGTGGTGGAGGATGATGGGGATGCCAGGAACACCTTGAACAGTGGCCTGGAGATACGAGTACAGGGTGGAGTCAAGGTTTTCGTGGTGATGGAAGAAGATACGTGTTAGAGGTGGGGATGGCTTGAGAGGCAGCTTCTTCTACAATGGAGAATCACTGAAGGCTTTTGATCATATGAGTCACACGTTCAAACCTGTGCTTCAGGAAGATGTCTCAGGATGTGGTGTTAGGTGAATTGGGTGTGGTGTAGGGGTCTCCTTCAGGAGCCGAGCAGATTAGGGAACCTGTGGACACAGGATTAATGGTCTAATTTAGGAGGAAGGCCAAAGAAATGAGTAGACACAAATGACCATTACATTGTACAAAGATGGGATAGCTTTGCTGTGGAATGTATGAATAATAATTGGAGTTTGACATGCTGGCAAAATATTACATGTTTCTAGTAAACTATGGCAGGATTTTTAAATAGTCAATGTTTACGTGGAGGAAGGAGGAAGAAAATGAGGATGGAGAAGTATTAACTTGTTTTTAATTTTTTAAAAATGCTTTCTGTTGGTGGAGCATGGTGGCTGATGACTATAATCCTTGCATTCTGGGAGGCTGAGGCAGAATGATTGCTTGACCTCAGGAGTCAATACCAGCCCAGGCAAGAGCAAAACCCCGAAACTCCATCTGTACTAAAAAAATTAAAGAATTAGCTGGGCATTGTGGCAGGCACCAGTAATCCCAGCTACTCAGGAGGCTGAGGCAGGAGGCTCACTTGAACCAGGAGTTGGAGATTTACTGTGAGTCAGGCTGAGGCCACAGCACTCTGGCCTGGGCAACAGAATGAGATTCTGTCTCAAACAAATGCTTTCTGTCAGCTCTGGAAGGCTGCTGACCCACAGGCCTGTGGTTAGGATGAATTCCCTTGCTTGATTAAAGCCGTGTGTGATGGGAACCCAGAGCAGGGTGGTAAAATGTTGACAAGAAAATTTCAGAGAGCCATCATGTGGAGAATTCCCTGAAATGACAGAGTCCCAGTTCTCTGGAAGATGAAGATAATAAAGACAAAGAAGTTGGATTCAGAGGATGCTGGAAGGGGCCTAGGAGAGAAAGCCAGTCCTATAAATCCAAAAGGCGTCTTGTACATATATAATTGCCTAGGACTGGTCTTCCACTGCACAAATTTCAATGACCCTAAATAATCCTGTCCCTTTAACTACTTGACTTTTTGAGTTGTTATCCAGAAATGATGAATTTTCTGCAAGATAAAGGAGTTGAAATTCTGACCTCCCCGGGACAGACTTCCTGACCCCAGGACTCACCACCCTCCTTGACCTCTTCCAAGGTACACATGGAAAAGTGTAACTCCTCAAAAAGCCCATGGTCTCCACTGGGCACGGTGGCTCACTCCTGTAATCCTAGCACTCCAGGAGGCTGGGATGTGTGGATTGCTTGAGCTCAGGAGTTTGACACCAGCATAAGCAAGAGAGACCCCCATCTCTAGCTAAAAATAGAAGGAAAGAAAACTCAACTAGCCAGGCCTTGTGGTGGGCACCTGTAGTCCAGCTACTTGAGAGACTGAGAGGCAATAGGGTTGCTTGAGCCCAAGAGTTTGAGGTTGCTGTAAGCTGTGATACCATACCACTTTACCCAGGGTGACAGAGTAAGACTCTTGACTCAAAAACAAACAAACAAACAAACAACAACAAAAAACCCAGCCATGATTTCCATTAGTGGAAAGATTTGAGGCAGCTTCACCCATTCTCCCAAAAGACCTCGGTCATATTAACGAATTGCTCTTTTCCTTGGCAATACTCACTGGATCAATAATCGGATCCTCCTGTGACAATCCAGGTCTAACCAGCTAGACCTTGATCGAACCCCCTTGCAGTTTAGACAATGCTAGGATGATCAGGCCATGGTCATTAGCCCCGTTCTTGGCCATGGAGGAGGTTCTTAGGGCTCCCTTCCTGATTGCAAAGCACTGGTTCAGACCCTGGGACCCACAAAGCCAGTGGGACAGAGGGGCTGACTTTTTTCCAGCACCTAGTGTTATCAAGGTACATTGCTGGAGACTGCAAATGTTACTTAATTTAATGGCTTTTTAAAGAGCAATTCTAGAACTTTGAAAATTTTGACATAATTAATAGGACATTTTCTCTATCTGATCCCAGGGCTGGCTCCTTCCTTACTTTCTGGCATTCTGTTGAACTGACTGCTCTCCCTGAAACACACAAAGGGGGGAGTACTTTCCTTCAGAAGTCAGCGGTTGGGATGAGGAACTTGCTGGTCTGCAGATCTCAAATCTCACCTAACCCAGGCTTCTGACTCAGTCTTCAGGACCCCGGTGCCTTCTCATCCTGTCAGCTCCTGGCTCTGGCCCTTCCTCAGGCCACTGAGGCCAGCCCTAAACTACGACTGCAGCGTCCCCTCAAGTAAGGGAGCTTTGCCTTCTAAAAATGCAGGGGAAGCACTTTCATCAACCCCCCAAACCCTATTGCTCCCTCTCAAACACAGAATTAAAAAAACCACTAAGAAAACACACTGTACTATTAGTATTTATTCTCTCAAGCCTCACTTCTTTGTGTTTCATTTATTCATTTGTTTATGGAAATAAAAAAAAGTTTGCTCTGGTTACCCTCTGTAATAACTGGCTTCCAGTTTACAAAGTGGAAAGTCATTTGACATTGCAAATAGGTAAAACCTGTGCAAAAGGGAGAGGCCAGAGGATGGGGACCTTTAAAACTTGTTGTGGAGGGATTCCGGGAATGATTTTGCTGTTTCAAGGTTTGCTCTGTGTTGCTAGTTTGGCTGGCAGATAAGTTTTCCTAAAAGTAATTTGAGTATAAAATACAAATCTGGATTTTTTTTTTTTTTTTTGAGATATCTCATTCTGTTGACCTGGGTAGAGTGCCATGGCTTAACCCTAGCTCACAGCAACCTCATACTCCTGGGCTCAAGAGATCCTCCTGCATCAGCCTCCTAAGTAGTTGGAGGCAGGCATCTGTCACACCTGACTAGTTTTTTTCTATTTTTTAGTAGAGATGGGGGAGGGAGTCTCATTCCTGCTCAGGTTGGTCTTGAACTCCTGAGTTTGAGCAATCCACCCACCTTGGCCTCCCTAAGTGCTAGGATTACAACCGGCATGAGCCACTGCATCTGGCTTACCACATTGCATCTTGATCTATAATTATTTTTTCTGTTTCATTCATTTTTTTTTTTTGACAGGGTCTTGCTCTGTCACTCAGGCTGGAGCCCAGTAGCACAATCACAGCTCAATATAACCTCAGATTCTTTGCCCAAGTGCTCCTCTTCCCTCAGACTCCTGGGAGGCTGGGACTATCCATGTGGACCACCACACTCAGCTAATGTTTATGTTTATTTTTGTACAGATTGGGTCTCACTATGGTGCTCAGGCTGGTCTTGAATTTTTTGCCTTTAGGGAGCCTACCTCTTGCCTACCTCGGCCTCCCAAAGTGTTGGAATCACAGGCGTGAGCCACTGTGCCAGCCTCTTTTTTCACATAGACATAGAATGTGCCCTATCCAGCTACAGATTCTTTTATATTTTAGTGACACTTTACTTTACTTTTAAATGTTTTTCCTGTTCTGTTTATTGAGTTTTACTC
>NW_003852479.1:637929-638917 GCF_000181295.1 Otolemur garnettii
CCTGTCTGGTAGACAGTGGTAGTTGCCTACCTGATACTAATTTCTCTCTTCTTCCTCACCAACAGAACCCCATTTTGTTTTGGACAGCCATGCGGAGAGCTTAACAACGTGATTTTTGGTCTTTCTTGCAGCTCAGGTGGCCAATGACATAACTCTGACTGAAGAGCTGTAGGCCCATCACGTGGGATGCTTTGAAAAGCTTTCCAAAAGAGAACCAAGTCAGCTGGCGCATGTCTTTTACTCTAACAGCTATGTGTACCTAAAGTGCAAAGGATCTTTTTATAAATGTGAGGGGATGGCAAGAGCAGGAGTACATTATACTAGCTATTCCAGAAAAAAGTGTCCAAGCAGCACTGCAAGGCGCAGCAAGAGCACATCCTGGTCTTGCTTGTCTGGGCTGGCAGGGCCCTGCGAGGCTCTGTATGTACTGTACCGCCCGGCCAGTGGTCCTCTCGTGGTCACCAAGGAGTCTGTTCACCTGTCACCCAAGCCAATCAATGGAGAACTGGATGAAAGATCAACAGTTTTCCTTTTATTTATAGAAAAGTCAGTAATTTTGGAGAACAGCAAGGATATCTTTTCAAAGAGCTGTTCTGTCTTTTTATTTTAAACATGTTTACACTTGTACAGAACCAACATATATTTGTAGTGCTATATCAATTAGTGTGATATAAATCAAACAGCCCCCCATATGTTACAAAGTCAAAATATCTTTTGTTTTTAGGTGATTATATTTTTAAAGAAGTTTTAGTTAGACTAAATTTATAGTCAATTAACATTTTATTGCGTGTACAGAGTATTCTGGGCCTTTTGACAAGGGCCATGGAGTCTGGTTTCAAAACTATGGATGGCAGTAGGCCTTGAAAGGGAATAAGCAGTTTCTAGATGTCCACCTGTGGGTTTATCAAGGCCTTGCTAGGGCTTGAGCAGCAGGGCCCGTGAAATGGCCCTTCAGGTTGACAGTGGCTGGTCACAGCAGTTCATTAGA
>NW_003852479.1:639333-641217 GCF_000181295.1 Otolemur garnettii
AACAGCAAGCAAATATTGTCCCTATTGATAATTAACAGGAGTCAGTAGGGGGGAACCACAGGAAGGGGCATAGGGCGTAGGGCGTAGGCTGGCTGCGGGCTGTATTCTTTAAAAGGGAAAAGAAAAGCGCACTACATTTTGTCTCTTTCTACCAGGCTTTCAGATTTTTGTTAATGAGAAGTTTTTAAAATTATTGTGTTTCCCACTGTTTTGTAGGGAACAATCCAGCGTCTACATAGCATCCAAATTCAAAAATGTGTGTGAAATTACCTTGATAATGTGCATACCGAGAGAATACAGTGGATAACAAGGTAATTAAAGAAAGAAAGCATAAAATGTGCCACTCATGGAAGGGACTGTGGCCAGTTTTAGCTTGGGATTTAAACAAACCTAGGCCTTTTGTTGTTATTACTGAATTCAAGGTGTCTGGTGGCTCTGCCCAGCTGTTAATTAAGCACTGAGGAAGCCAGTCATTAACTCCTTCAGGTCCCTGGGATACCATTTAGTTATCACTTCAATTTGCTAACTAAGCTCACTAATAGGCAATGCCTTAAAAACACTGAGAATATGTGGCATGTAATACGTTTAATCTTCTGTATGGTTCTATGGAAAAAGCAATTCTAATTTAGTTCCCCATTCATTTTAATTTGGGTTAGCAGATGTTCTGTATGAGCCTCAGTCAACTATTTAATTTATATTACGAAAGAGCCTATAATAGCAATTTACCAATTTTTTTTTTTTTGGTTATACTGTGGTTTTAATTTCCTCCAAAGTGTTACTATAAAAATAGGATGTATTTTATTTTCTAATTCATGTAGAGTATCCCAGGAGCAAAATGGGGCTCATAAAATTCCAGCAATATTTTTAAATTAGTTTTGTTTGAAAATAGAGCGAGGGAATCAGAGGGGGAAAAAGTAAAGCGGAGAAAGAAGGGGAGTAAGTGAACAGGGAAGCTCCCAGCACCAAAGGCACTTGTCCCTGGGAGGAACGGGGGGGGGGGGGAGCAGTGCGCACGGGACACTTATTTCTAGTATAATGCTACTGTTTGAAACGTCCATGTTACCGTTTTCCATGAATATGTGTCTGCTGAGGAGGATTTTTGTGTAAGGCATCATTTGAATAAATGGTAGGGGATGTACATGTCAGCACTTAAATTTTGTAGTCGCACAGATTTTCCCAAGTCTTACTGGGGTTAATCAGACAGTAGGTGTTTGTGGTTTATAAGCTGCTAAATTGGGGGGTTATTTTAGTGTTACAGTAGGTAACTAAAATATCTACATCACAGGATTGTCTTGATGATTGAGAGTGAGTGATGAATACATGTTATTACGACTTGGTCTATCAGAACTGTGATTAGAAACTTACTTCTTTTATATGGATTACACCTATTTGGTTGTTTAGTTTGGTCTTTGACATTTGGATAATTTTTAGTTCTTGTTTTTGATTTTTCCAAATTCTTTTTTTTTTTTTTTGCAGTTTTTGGCTAGGGCTGGATTTGAACCCACCACCTCCAGCAAATGGGGCTGGCACCTTACTCCTTGAGCCACAGGCGCCACCCTACTTTTCCAAATTTTTGAATCAGTCTTCAGTTGAGGATTACAGACATTTCACTTTCACTTCATGTTGGAAATGTGATCCTAAACGTGGGGGGTGTCTTTCTTGGAAATTTTAACTAGTTGTGCCTAATAATTCTGAGATCTTATAATAAAAAATAAGTACATTTTGTTGAAAAAGTGCACGACTCTTCTTTTCAGGCATGTGTGAATAGATAACTCTAGAAAACAGTTCTCCAGCTGGCACACTGAGAAGTTGTTTTAGCAAAGCATACATCTTTGTAAGGATTTGGTTAGAGAGACATTATTCCTATAATCTCCTATATTTGAG
>NW_003852479.1:641516-652804 GCF_000181295.1 Otolemur garnettii
TTTTTTTTTTTTTTTTGCTTTTTAAAATTTATATGGGGGAAAAACTCCATATTTGAAAATATCGTTTCAGTGTTTTTAAATTCTTGTAGATCAAATAAAATACATATATATGGACAGGAGCCATATCCTGGATTTAAAGAGATGAGAAACAAGCTGACCTAAAGTTACTATTTTACAGACAAAGACTGTATCTACTGGAAGAATGTTTCAGAAGCTCCTGCTTTATACGTTCCAGATGCCAGACAACCAATGCATGTTTCCTATAGAGGGGCCAGGCCTGACCCTGCTTCCATCATCAGGCAGATTCAGGATGGAAAGTCTTCTCATCAAGGGGTCTCATTCACACAGACGGAACTAGTTAAAACTTCCAAGACAGACAGACATTCCCTGTATCTATAATCACTTTCCTGTGGGCACACAAGGGCCTGCATTTTGATTCCCTTTTTAACCAGCTGCAAATACATAAATAGAGAAATGGAAGCCCACAGGAAAGGGTTATCTGTCCGCAGGCTAAACTCGTCATCATAAAGGCTAGCAAAGCTGGCACTGTCTCATTACCTCAGCCAGGTCAGCAACTGGAAGGTTCAAAAGACATGTGCTCGACTTTTAACCTCGACTCCTCTTCCTTCCTCGGTGTTTATTGCTTTACTCAGCATGACCGCTCATGTGAAAAGGGAGTCACTGTCCTGTAACCACGATATCAGGACAATTGTAAATGCAGAATTACATAGCAGAGGATGCCTTTGGAATTGTTGGAAAATGAAAAATGATGACATTTTTAGCCTCTTCTAAGTCCGTTTACTTTCTGCTATTTCTACCATATGGATTGTTCTTAAGGCTACTATTTTGGACCTACTATTTTGGTCTTTTGGGTAACATTTATTGCATCCTAAGTTTTGACTTGGAAACTACATTTTTTAATCAATTAAAATAGCAAACAGAATGATTTCATTAATTATGTACATTACTCATTGTATAAAATTTAGCTTAACATCTTACTATGTGGCTGTATTTTCCCAGAAAAGTATTGGTAATAAAATGTTGAGCAAGACCCTAAATCAGTAGGTCAACCCGAGAGGAAGAAAACTGATCATTAACAACAGCCAGTGTAAGAACAGTTCATGACTCTGTTTTAGGCTACTAAGACCATGGACATTTCCATCTGCCTTTTAATAAGAATGCACACATTTAATATTAGCAATTCTTCAAAGACAAGAATTGGATATTTTGTAAAAAGCAAAATTAAGGCATTTCTATACACATTTTGACCCTCTTCATGTTATGCATTCAGTAAGGCTGAATATCTGAAAACGAAGAGTTCATTGTCACCTTCCTTCTGACAGAGAATTGGGAAGTCATTGGGAAGCAGCGTCTATTAATTCAGTCCCTTTGCATATGACAACTATAAATTCTGGGTAACAGTGAACAACTAACTAAAGACATCGGAGAGGAAAGGCAGACAGAACCTGGGGTTACAACAGGAAGTAGGAAATGTCACTGAAGGGATTTCCCATTTTTAAAGAAGGTTGCCTTGAGGCTGCCCCCAGGAAGGGTAGCCAAACTCCTGTGTACAGAATCCCACAATTTTACTGGCTTGAGGAATGAGAGGACAGACTTCAGAGGGAGTAAAACAGCTAGGAAGTAAATAGAAAAATTCTGGAAAGGGGAGAGCAAGAGATGGGGAGACCAGATTCTACGCATAATCTCTGCCCAAATCTCTAGAGCAGCGGTTCTCAACCTGTGGGCCGCGACCCTTTTTTAACAATGAAAATACGTTGCGGCACTAGGAAGGTTGAGAACCACTGCTCTAGATGAACCCTAAACCACATGTCCTGGGGAGGGCGCTAAGCAGTCCAGGCAAGGTGAGGGAAGTGAGCAATGATAGTCCCCACCCACTGCAGGGGACACAAAATAACAAGAGTCAGCAATTTCAGAGGAATGGGGCCAGAACTGGGTCATATGCCCTTGTTCTAAGTGCAGCTGAACTAGGATAGTGATAATTTGCCATTTTGAGTCTCTTTAGTGAAAACCAGGCCCTACCAGAAAGGAAGCAGAGGTCTGGAAAACAGGTAGGTTACCTAGAGCAGCGGTTCTCAACCTGTGGGTCACGACCCCGTTTAACAATGAAAATACATTGTGGCATTAGGAAGGTTGAGAACCGCTGCCCTAGAGAGCGTGCCACATTAGGTAAACGGATAGAGTCTGGTTGGGCAACAAAATATAAGTCTGTTGAGTTGGACCAAGAACCAAAATTTTCACTTGCAATCTGGTAGTCTTCCCTGATGTATATTTTAAAAATGTTATATTGTGAAAATAATTTTCATAGACAAAAATTGATCTTGAGTTCCCGTTACTTGCCTTCAGTAATTAGCAACATTTTGCCAAATATTCTTTTCTTCTGCTTTTTAAATTTTATTTTCCCTAACTTTGAATTGTGTCCATTTAAAGTATACAGAAAAAAGGAAAGAACAGTATGGTAGACAGCCATACATCTTTCCTAGATTTACTGAATGTTAATCTTTTGAAATATTTGCTTTAACTCACCCAAAAAATAAAATATGTATACCTGTATGAAATATTTGGAAGTAAGTTGTAGACATCATTGTACTTTAGCACTGTATCAGCTGACTTTTGCCATAAAACAAATCATTTGGTGTTTGAAAATATAAAATTACAGTTGACCCTTGAATGAGTGGAGTCTAGAAGCAGCAACCCCCCTCAGCCAAAATTATACCTGCAACTTCTTGTCCCCCCAAAGCATAACTACTAATAGCATACTATTGACTGGAAGTCTAACTGATAACATAGTCAAATATTTTGTATATATGTAGTATATACTATATTCTTACAATTCCTGCACAATTCAAACTCATATTGTTGAAGGATCAATTGTATTTTTAAAATGTTGTTATGATTCTGTGAGTTAGTGATCTGAGCAGGGCTTTACTGTGATGCTATTTTTTCTCTGCTCCATGTGGGTTGGGATGGCTTTGGGCAGCATTTGTTCTGAGCTGGCAGGTTGGCTGAGAGATGTCGGGTTCTCAGTGGCCTCGATCATATATCTGGCAGTTGATTAGAACAGTGTTTTTCAACCTTTCTTATCTCACTGCACACTTGAACTTATAGTTAAACTTCCACAGCACACTTAAATTATGTTGATCCAAAAAAAGAGTAAAAAGTAGAATATACTTAACTGTGCTTTGAACTTCTTTTGAAAATAATTTAATTAATGATCTTTAAAATTTTTTGGCAGCACCTTTAAGATCCTCTTAGGGAACACAAGTTGAAGACCACTGGACTAGAGCCTTAGTTCTCCTCCTGTAGCCCGGTGGGTTGTGCTTTGCCTCCCACATGGCTGTCCCAGGGTAGGGTTCAAAGAGGACGCAGGCAGTCTCCGCACCATCTCCTGATGCTGAGGCCCAGAAGTCGTTCACTACCATTTCTACCAAATTCTATTAGTCAAAGCACACAAAAGACTAGATGAGATTCAACAAATGAACTTTTTTCCACTATAGAATCCCTGAAAGACTCCAGGGTCTGCCTAATACTAGGGGTTCAGGCCCAGCACGGTAAGGGGATGGACTGAGATCAGCACACGAGGTAGACGCCTAGTTCTGCTTCCGCGCACCCAGTGAGCCTCCAGGCAATCCCAGGCTTACTTCTGGAGAAACTAAAGAGGCAGGTGCATTCAATCAGCAGGGGATTTTATTTTAGTTCATAGGTTGGGGGCCAAGTCCCACAGGACAGCCTCCTCTTCAGACACCATCCACACCCAAGTGCGGTGTCCTGGCTACTCATACTACAAATTCAGGGGTTCCCACAACATTCCCTCAGGCTTGATAATTTGCTAGAGTGACTCACAGAACTCAGAAAAAGATATTTCTTATTTTTACCAGTTTATTATAATAATAGAAACAACAATATATTCCATAACTCAAGTAGTATATCTGCATGGTAATTTTTTACATTCCAACATTTCCAAATACTGTGCTTACACATCTTTTCTCTATATACTGATTACTAACCTCATATTAAGTCAGACTTATTTTTTTTTTACTTCTTTTATTTCCTTGAAGTAATTAGAATTTTCAGTAGTTTTCATTGATGACTAGAAGTTCAAAAGGAGATTTAATTTTCAACTGGCTTATTGGCAGGAAGTTTGCCGAATGTGTCTAATTTCTGTATCAAAGAAATAATTGCAATGTTGTTTTTCTCTTTGTTAATGTGCCAGAAATTTGTCATTTTTGTACTTAAGAAATTTTTGGAAGTTCCTTATAGATTTTTTGCTTCTCTTTATTCACATTCTAGTTTTATTGATTTTTGAATTCATGTCAGTGAAAATATGTTTTTATTCATTCAACCCATTCATTCACCCATTCAACCCTGAATTATCTCTCCACCCTCAAGTTTATACGTTCTAGTCCCTCAGAATGTGACTGTATTTACTGTATTTGGAGATACAGACTGTGAAGAGATTACTAAATTAAAATGGGGTCATTAGGGTGAGTCTTAAATCCAGTCTGGCTGGTGTCCTTAGAAGAAGAGAAGATTGGGGGGGCAGGGAGAGAGAGAGAGAGAGAGAGAGAAAGCACACAATCAGACATTTACATACACAGAGGAAAGACTGTGAGGACACAGTGAGAAGCAGTCATCTATAGGCCAAAGAGAGAGGCCTCAGAACAAACTACACTTGCCAGAACCTTGATCTTGATCTTCTAGCCTCCAGAGCTTCAAGAAAAATAAATTTCTGCTGTTTAAGCCACCTAGTCTCTGGTATTTGGTTATGGCAGTCCCAGCAAACTAATACAGTCCGTACTGCCCATCCATCTACGTAATTATTTCCTCTGTAGTACTGCGATTGAACTTGGAGTCCAGAGAGTCTTCACATTGTGAAAATGAAGATTTCCCCTGCAGATCATTGTAAGAACATGGTCATGTCTAGAACTTGTGCTCCTGACTGTGACTTCTCTAGCAACCTTCAGGCAGATGGTTGCAGAGTTTTATTTCGAAATTTGTCAAGGAAATTCAGGGTTTTGACTGTATTCCCCATTTGAATAAATTCATGGGTTTTATTGCATTCCCGACCTGTATTCCATTCAGAAAGTAAATGAATAGCTTCTCCTAAAAGTTGGTAAAAGACGTTGACAGATTGATGGTCAACATCTAGTGATAGCCCTTTATGAGACGTGAATGAGTGATGCCAACCTCACCCTGCTTTGAATATTCTATGATCTATTAAGAAAAGTCTGCTAATTTCCTCAGCCTTGGACAGCATTTCCTGGCATGTGACAGGCAGACACTCTGTACTTGGACGTACTGTGAGTGATGGTAGCAAAGACAGCTTTATCTGCATATGGTCATTCCTTCATGGCCAATACTTACTCTACCTAGTGTCCACTAGCTTTCTGCAGCTCTCTATTCTCTATGCTCTTTGGTTCCACATATTGTGACAACAATTTAAGATTAGGACTCTAGGCTCGGTGCCCATAGCACAGTGGTTACAGTGCCAGCCACATACACCGAGGCTGGTGGGTTCGAACCCAGTCTGGGCCAGCTAAACAACAATGACAACTGCAACAACTGTGACATAGTGAGATTCTGTCTCAGGAAAAAAAAAAAGATTAGGACTCTAAACAGGTTAAAATTTAGCCTTGAATGTGATTATCAATGCTAACTCACTACTCAGGTAGCTACTAATAATATCTCACTTCTCTGGTCCTACAAAACCAAAAACCTTTGCTAATTTCTCACGCAAAAGTGTATCTCATCACTTAATGGCGAGTAAGATGCATCTTAACTTTTATATATGAATAAGTATCTCAGGAAAACAAAAGTCTGAAATTTTTAGGCCTTGCTTTGTTTTTTTAAATTCTATTTATTTATTTATTTTTAGAGACAGAGTCTCTAAAAGAGAGACATGGCATCACAGCTCACAGCAACCTCTAGCTCTTGGGGCATTGTTTTGTTGTTTGTTTGCTTGGTTTTGGTGGAAAAGAGGGGATAAGAGAGAATGTTGATTTGTTCCAAAGAGAATTTCATAATAGAACAGTTATTAATTCTGAAACTGTTAATGAGAAAGGTGATGTGTGTATGTGTATGTGTGTTTCTCAATAACTCTGTTAACACTGAGATCATTGCTCAACTTTCTCTGTAGGGTCAGGTGTAAATAAAAGGTAAAATAACATTATGCCAAAGATTATTTTTGTAAAAGACTAAATGGTGTAAAGATGCCCTCTAGTGGAAGATTATGTCCTCTCTACAATCAACTAAAAGTGCAAAAAAATCTACCATCCTTCGTTTTTGTAAAATGGTCATTTATAAATGTGATGAGGGGCTTGTACCTCCAAAATAGAATCAATAACAGAGTTAAGAAATTAATTTCCTATAGTTCATATATTCTTTCTGAATGAACTCAATTTATTTTGATTTCTTTAAGATGCATCATCCTGTAAACATAAAGTCTGGTGTCTTTTCTCTTTAGAAAAGGCATTTGGTCGCTCAGTCTGCTCTTTTTGCTAAGCTTATAAAATACTGACTTTCCCAATACACAGTCTGAATGCAAATTTTATTAGATTCTGCTTTACACTTTATGGACACTTTATGGAAGAAATTTCTTTTAATATTATGAAAGAAAATAGTGTGTAAAATCATGAGGAGATCTAATGGTAAATGTCTAGGAAGAGAAGACAGAAATGCTAATATTATGACTTTCAGAATTAATGTACATGAAAAATAGATAAAAAGAAGAGATTGAGTGTGTGGAGTAGTTTTTCTTTTTTGGTATACCTTAGAGGCTAACTTGGGGTCTTGTTCAGAGTGGGAATCAATAAACATTGTTCATGTGAAGGAAATAGTTATTCACTAACCATCTCAGATAAAGTATCTTTTGGATAAATAAGATGATTGAAGTGGAACAATACCTATAAAATGCTAAATTCCATTTCTTTATTTATTAAAAACCACCCTGTAAGATTCACACATAGTCTCTTAGTTATTAAATACTGAAGTACAATAGTACTTCTTTATTTTTTTCTTTTGAGACAGTCTCACTCAGTTGCTCTGGGGTTGAGTACTGTGGCGTCATAGCTCATAGCAACCTCAAACTCTTGGGCTCAAGAGATCTCTTGCCTCAGCCTCCTGAGTAGCTGGGACTCCAGACACCCACCACAATGCCTGGTTGGTTTTTCTATTTTTAGTAGAGATGGGGTCTTGCTCTTACTCAGGCTGGTCTCAAACTCCTAAGTTCAGGCCATCCTCCACCTGCCTCAGCCTCCCCAGTGCTAGGATTACAGGCACGACACCAGCCTAAAATTGAAAAAAGTGTGTTTTTCAATACCAGTTTTCAAAAATTGATGAAGAAATATTATGTCCATATCAGTATGGACAAGAAGTGGGTCTTAGCTTCTGTCTCATGTCATATACAAAAATCAACTCCAGGTAGACTACAGGTCTAAATGTGAAAGATCAAACAGCAAAGTTTATAGAAAAAACCCTGGGCACTTAGGGGATGGCAAATACAAAGTATGCCAAAAAAAAAAAAAATGCACATTTTAAGAAAGGAACAAACTTTACTAAAATTGTAATACTCAGATCTGTTTGACTTCTGTTATTACAAGAGGTGCTCAAATGTGATGTGTATTCCACTTTTGTTATTGGTATATTTTAAGTATTACAGTTTCTTTTTTTCTTTTTTTGATACAGAGTCTCACTCTGTCACCTGGGCAGAGTGCCATGGTGTCATAGCTCATGGCAACCTCAAACTCTTGGGCTTGAGCAAGCCTCCTCAGTAGCTGCAACTGCAGGCACCTGCCACTACACCTGGCTAATTTTTCTATTTTTCTTAGATATGGGGTCTTGCTCTTTCTCAGGCTGATCTTGAACTCCCGAGCTCAAGCAATCCACCCACCGTGGCTTCCCAGAGGGCTGGGATTACAGCGTGAGACACTGGGCCTGGCCCCACCATTTTAATACAGTTTTTTTCTTTCTTAAAAATGTTTATATATTTTTGGGCACCCTCTATTTCTCAAACAGGACACAAAATGCACTAGCCATAAAGGAAAAGACTGCCACCTTGCACTAAACGAAAATTAAGAACTTCACTATATGAGAAGCAGTATGAAGAGAGTCTAAAAGCAAATCACAGACCAAGGCAAGGTATTAGCAGTGCGTATATACAATACAGGACTCTCGTCAAAAGCACATAAAAAATTCCTACTTATCAATTAGCTAAAAAGCAGTAGAAAAATGGGCAAAAGATTTAATAGGGACTTGCCAAAAATAGCGACCAATACCCTTATGGAAATGTGTTCAACTTTCTTAGCTGAGGAAAGTAAATTCAAATCACTACGTGACCACACAATTGGAGATTTAATGATGTTTAACAGTGAGTCTTCTAGAGGGGGCAGAAAGTTGTGTGAGGGTGTGTGTAGCACAGATTCATAAATAATAATAAAATATATAATGCCTTTTATGGTTTATTGCATATAGCTAATTGATTCCTATAGATGCTTCTTAAATTTTTGCCAAACTCTTTTTAATTTTTATTAGTTTTTATTAAATCATAACTTTGTACATCGGTGCATTTACGGGGCTCAGGGTACTGCTTTGATACACAATGTGAAATGCTTACATTGAACTAAGTCGCACATCCCTCACAATTAGACTCTTTTTCATTTTTAAAGTTATTTTTATTTATTTATTTTATTTATTTTGCTACCCCAAATACTTAAGTCAAATGCTACCCTCCTGTACCTGTATGTAGGGTTGTAATTCAACCGTGCTTTGACGATTTCATGCTAGTCACAACACATCAGCAATAAAGATGGCACTGACCAGTGTGATCTGCGTTATTAACATTTTCTCCTTTACTTTCTTAAGTCTATGTAAGTCAATAACACAATATACAGGATGGTCACAAAGTCTTTACAAACTTTATGGCCACCCTGTATTAATCATTGATTAGTAGCATTTCACAGTTCCTATGGTGTAAAGACTTCCCTGGGGCCAATGTCAAGTCACCCCCATGATATGGCTGAAGAGAGGAAGAACAGTACACCATACCATAGCATTTCACCACATGGATGCAATCACAGGTAATAGTCAAATGTGGCAGGGAGTGATGATTTTCAATACTTATTACCTTTGGTTTAATGTAACAACCAGCTTGCAAAATTTCTGAAAATTTTCCTGCGGGCTACCAGAGTCAGTGTAAACCAAGGCCTGCACACCACTGAACTGGTCAGATTGAAAAGACAGCCCATACCCAGGGAGGCCCCTGCGCTGACAGTTCAGTTCCTAAGATCCATGCCCAAAAGAAATGTACACAAATACTCACCAAAGATATGGGCAGGAATGTTCACAGCAGTGCTATTGCTAATAGGCTTGAAGTGGGCAACCCAAAAGTTCATCAATAATAAAACATAACTATTAATAGATTATGATGTATTCAACAAGAATGAACAAACTGTTGTTGTGTGTACCAGTGTGAATGAGTCTCATAAACCTAATGTTGAGTAAAAGAAGTCACGCGTGCTTGATGTAGGCATTTATAGGAAGTTCAAGGCAGGCGAAAGTAATCCACAATATAAACGTCATGCTAGCTGCTCCTCTTGGGGTGAGGGCAGCAGCGGCCACCTGGTGTCCTGGTTACATTCATTTGTGTGGGTGCTGCGTACAGGTGTGTCCAGTTTGTGAAAATTCATCAAACTGTACAACTTAAGATCTGTGCCCTTTTCCCATGGTGCTGCAACAAAGAGTTTATTTTTTAAAAGCCCTCTGCCTAGATTTAAAAGGTGTAAGTAATGTAAATGACAATTCCATAGTAAAAGGAAGCTAGGTAATTTAATTATGTCTGAAGGAGCAGGGGAGTAGGAAGGAGTAGCTTAAGTAATGGAATACCATTATCGCCCCATGAGCCCTGGTGGAAGAAATTTTATCCCTCTTGTGATAAAGGGATTTCAGTCCCTTCTACCGTAAAACCGAAGGTTGAAAGAAAAAGCTACCAAACATCTGTATTAATCTCAAAAATATTTAAAGCCCTGCATTTAGCTAAACTATGTCAAAGTAACGTGTCCAATAAAGTTCTGCACTGTCCCCATATGACTTTAATGATAAAAGTGAAAAGCCTCGTTAAAAGCTTTCAGAGACATAACCTTGTTCATTTTTTTTTCCGACTGGCCTGGCGCCACAGAGGGAAAACGCTGCAAGAGGCGAGGCGTCTCCTTAGGGAAAAGTGCGGGGAAGGGGGAAGGGAATGCCGGGAACGGAAGACGGGATGCACCTGCCACAGAGGCCGCAGCAGGCCAGGAGCAGCTTTCTGCTGAGGAGGTGGTTTCATGTTATGCATTGTAGATATCAGTATTTCCCAGAGGTTGTGAATTCCCATAGGTCTGTACATGGATTTTCACATTCGTATCACATTGCTTTGGGAGGGCTTCTCCTCCTGTGCACAGCATGTCAAAGTATTACCTACAAAGGGACATTAGACCCTGCGGCTACACAGTCATCTTCCCTTCTAGAAGCTTTGTTGTAACAGCACATTTCACATTTCATAAATTTTTATGTCTGTTTGGCCCTAGACTTTCCTTTCTATGTGAGTTGGCAGAACTTATTTTAAGAATATGTGGAAATATCTAAAAGTAATTCTAGATGAATGTGAGAGAAAGAGCGCCTTCCCTGAAGGTTCCCGTGCATCTCACGCTTTGTTCAGGGTGAACACCACTGCTGGGCATTAGCTTGGTGATAAATCAACCTATCCTTTTTGAAAGGAGTCTTATTCATCAATCAAAGTACTTAGAATTAATGTAGGTATTTGACTCTGCACATATTCTACTTTGACAAATGTGAATAGGCTCAGATTGACTGAACAGCCAGACAAAGGTATCAGTTGGCTAAATGAGACAGGGCTCACAGATCTAAATGTGCGCAGGAAGTCAGAGCATCTCGGGTGTGTATCAGAGAGGTCAGCTCTCAATCCCTATTAACACTCCAGGATCCTTCCCAGACAGGACACAAGAGCAGCTACACGGTTGGGCAGTGTGAGCGAGTGAGGTTCACATCAGACCTTTCAAGGCTCTACTGTCCCCTTCAGAACTAGTCTCACAAACGTGGTGCTGAAGGAGCTTGCACAGGTGCATGCTGGTGACATCTCAGAATATACATGCTACACGTTACGTTTGGGTGGAGTCCGTGGTGCCTGCCAGTGACGTCTCAGAATATACATGCTACATGTTAGGTATGGGTGGAGTCCGTGGCGCATGCCGGTGACATCTCAGAATATACATGCTACA
>NW_003852479.1:654165-660283 GCF_000181295.1 Otolemur garnettii
TGGGTGGAGTCCGTGGTGCATGCTGGTGACGTCTCAGAATATACATGCTACACGTTACGTTTGGGTGGAGTCCGTGGTGCGTGCCGGTGACATCTCAGAATATACATGCTACACGTTAGGTATGGGTGGAGTCCGTGGCGCGTGCCAGTGACGTCTCAGAATATACATGCTACACGTTAGGTATGGGTGGAGTCCGTGGTGCGTGCCGGTGACATCTCAGGATATACAAGCTACATGTTACGTTTGGGTGGAGTCCGTGGCGCGTGCCGGTGACATCTCAGAATATACATGCTACACATTATGTTTGAGTGGAGTCCATGGTACTTACACATCTAAATAAACTTTCATTCACTATGCTCAACTTCTCCAAACTAAAACAGTTTGGGTCAGATTTAATCCTGAATTCCCCACTTTGCTCCCAGGTGGTCCTGGAAGTCCTGGCAATGCACCGTTGGAGCAGCTCTAAGCCTTAATCTGCAGACTGAAATTTACTTTATATTGATGTACAGGAATCACGAGTCTGATGAAGAATAACAAAAGATTGTGCAAAAATATTCCCCATTGTTGACCACAGTTACTTGGCATAAAAAGACAGCAGGTGTACACTATTACTTTGTATCCTGTTGCTCATCTCTTTTAACCTTCTAAACCTGTGCATTGAGATATGAAGGGATGTACATGGAGCATCCTTTCAGCAGGTGAAACCCCCATTTGTTCAGGGCATGTCCTTCCTTTCAACTCAGTTTTAAATAATAGGATGCCAAGTTGTAGAGTCTCAGTGAAATCACAGCACTTTGGTTCTAGCCTTGTCTTAATTTATAATTTTTGAGCCCACCCAATAGTGCTAGCAGTTATACATTTATGCCTAAAGCACAGGCTACCTTAACTACTCTCTCACACTGAAATTCTCAGCCTAGATCATTCTGCTGAGCCAGAGCACTGATTTGGATCTGGAGCCAGAGTGAAAGCCTAGATTTACAGTTCCGCAGAACTTTGAACTTTGCTGTCCTTACCAGTGAAATGGGATTAAATCTACCCCGTGAGTTCATAGTGATGGTTAAGATAATGTTTGTGAACTTGTCTAGAATTGTGCTTGACACACAGTTTGTGTTTGGTAAATATCAACGGATCCTAAGTCTGACTGATTTAGTCTTCTGGAATTTACTGTGTGCAAACATTCTTCACTGTCTAAATGCCACTGATGGGTTTTATTTTAAAATATATCTAAATTTCAGCAATAAATTAATTGCTAGGATTTCAGAGAATGGATTTGTTGTGTCCTGAATAGAAATGAAAAATTCCTGCAGCTAAAAGGATTTCCTTGCATGTGAAATTAAGCCTTGTGACTATATGCCAAGCAATTCAGGAATGAATATCATATTCTGGGCTACCACTTACCCTCTTGGAAGCTTTCTGAGAAAATTAATGAGTTTATTCAAGAATTTGTTGAACTCAAGTAAATTTTCCCTGAGCCGTTTGATTGCTCACTCTTCTGGGTGGATTACAGGCTGGAGAGGGGCCATAATTGACAGTGCAGCTGATGGACCAAGAAACAGTGAGCCTGCACAGGGCAGGGAAAGACAATCATCCTTCCTGGGATTAAAATTTTAATTGGTTTCTCAAGATACTTACAGACTCTATTCAGGAGCTAATTCTGAATTTTAAAGTAATACTGGAAGAGTGCAGTCATGACTGTTTAGGATTTTCAATTTTACATTCATAAATATTAATTGGACACATTACCAAGGTCTAAAAATGGTCTAATAAATATTTACCAGGAACAGCTGGCTATTAGATTTCTTAGTGCTTCCAACTGGGTTAATTTTGGCAATGAATGTGCAAATTACTAAGATTTGGGGGGATTCTAAACTTGGAAGAGGCAAAGGTGGGGGAGTAGGAGGAAGTTATTTGAAAATTAGCTAGAAAGGGAGAGGGTAGAGAAAGGTGAACTCTGCTACACTGTTGGTGGGAATGGAAATTAGTATAGTCATTAAGGATAAGAGCATGGAGGTTCTTAAGAAAACTAAAAATAGAACTATCCTATGATCTAGCAACCCCACTGCTGGGTATTTGCCCAAAAGAAAGGAAATCAGTGTATCAAAGAGATATCTGTGCCCCCCCCATGTTTATTGCAGCACTATTCATAGTCGCCAAGATACAGAATCCACCTGTTCATCAATGGATGAACAGATAAAGAAAGTGTGGTACATACACATGATAGAATATTATTCAGCAATAAAAATTGAAGCCTTGTCATTTGTAACGAGATAGATGGCACTGGAGAACATTTTGTTAAATGAAATAAGCCAGTAGCAGAAATACAAATATAACATGTTCTCACTCATACGAGAGAACTAACATGGTGGCTCACACCTGTAATCCTAGCACTCTGGGAGGCCAAGGCAGGTGGAGTGCTTGAGCCCATGAGTTCAACATCAGCCTGAGCAAAAAGTGAGACCCTCACCTCCACTAACAATAGAAAGGGGTGCTCCTAAAGATGACACATGTATTCATCTAAAATTATAACCAGCCTGGCATGGTAGCTCACACCTATAATCCTAGCACTCTGGGAGGCCAAGGTGGGTGGATTGCTTGAACTCAGGAGTTAAACATCAGCCTGAGCAAGAGTAAGACCCTGCCTCTACTAAAAATAGAAAAACTAGCTAGGCATAGTGCTGGGTGCCTGTAGTCCTAGCTACTCAGGGGGCTGAGGCAAGAGGATTGAGCAAGCCCAAAAGTTTGAGGTTCGGGTGCGCTATGATGCCACAGCACTGTACCCAGTGTGACAGAGTGGGATTCTGTCTAAAAAAAAAAAAAAGAAAGAAAGTTTAAAAAAAATTTATAAACAGAAAAAAGTTGAAGAACCCCCAAAGGCAAAATACAATGAAGTAATTTAGCAGCCTGGGAGGAGGTTAAGGACATATAAATATCTTAAGACATTTTTAGGCACCTTACCTTTGCTAAATAACTTCTCTGAGCTTTGGTACTTTCAGCTGTCAAATGGGGAAAAATATCCACTTAAGATTATTATGAAAGTTAAATTATGTGTGTAAGGTGTTAGGATATAACGGGTAAACAAATATTTATCCTTTATCTCTTTTTTTCTAGGAGCTTAAGATCTAGTCAGGAAGATAAGCTGTAAACCCATGAAGAGGTAAAAAATTCCAAGAGTTAAGCCACAATTCACGCGCACTGAGGTCGCTGGAGCAGATGATCTCTGAAGTCCCTTCCAGCTCTAAACATCGATTATTGTGTGACAGCTATAGGAGAAGAATCATGGGGCAGTGCATGGTGAATTGGCAATTGAGAGGGTGCAGGCAGTAAGTGCTGGGAGGTTGAGAGGGGAGAGGCGGTCCTGGGCAGGAATGGTTTAGGAAGACCGTTAATTTTTTTTTTTTTTTTTTTGAGCCCAATTCAATTAGGAGAGTAACTGGCAAGCATCTGATTATACACATAATACAAATTCAGGTCAAGCTGAAGAGAATAAGAAACACCAAATACTGATGGGCGAGAGGAAAGGAAAAGGGAGCATCAGCAATTAGGTTTAGCAATTAGAAGCACACAAGAATATTAAGCGGCTCTGACGCTTTCATCCTCAAAACAGTCTTGTAAGGTAGGAAAGGACATTCGCCCTGCTGAGAACCTCCTTTGCGTGTAAGAATGTGTTGGAAATGTCTTTGGCAACAAATAATAGAAAATCTGGCCACCAGAAGCTGAAACACTCTTTTTTTCCCTTACATAGAAGGAACCAAATGGTGGGCAGCCCAGGGTGGCTGCGTCTGCATAAGGACACTGGTGAGACTGTCCTGCTGTCTCTAGCTGGGTTCTTTCTAGCTCTCTGCCTTACCATGGTCAGAATGATGCTATTTGCCCTCATTGCTTGTTGCCTGTGGCCATTTGATGGTGGCTGCACCTCTGGATATTATATTTGTATTCTAGACAGAAAAGAGATAGGAGCAAAGGAGCCAAGGAGCCAAGAGTGAGGGCGAAACAGCATATCCAACGTCTGAGCCTTTGGTTAGGAGAGCAGAAGCTCCCTGGGAAGACTGCGCAGTAAACTTTCTCTGGCAGTTTTCCGCTGGCCAAAATTTTGTCACACGGCTGCCCCTAGTGGGAGAAGGGGGAGCTGCGGGTGGGATTAATCAGCCAACCAAAGGCGGTGACAGAATTGTCGAGGCTTTGTAAAGATAATTATTATAGAAGATAAAAGCGGGGAGTTGCTGTCTTAATCAGAAATTTTCACCTTAGTTTTATTTTAAATTAAACTTTCAAAATTCTGAAATAATTGCAAATCCAAATGCAACTGTGAGAAATAATAGATGGCGGAAGGTGAAGCCAGATGGTGAAATGGAAACCTCCGGCAACGGTCCCTCCCCACAGACACCAAGTTTAACAGCTATCCCCACAAATGAGCACCTTTAGAAGAACCAAAAAATCAGGTGAGTAATCATACTACCTGGTTTTAACATTATGTCGAGGAACGAGGCACTGAAGAGGGCAGAAAAGACAGCCTGGCATCGGCTCCCTCAGCCTCTGGCCGCAGTGCACTGAGTGCGTGTGGGTTGGGGGGAGACAGGGAAGTGATTGGGGGAGGACACAGCACAGGGCAGAATCCTGCAGGTACCCACAGAGGGAGCATTTAGACCAGCCCGGCCACAGAGCATCCTCCGTCTGAAAACCCAGGCCTGGCTGGCCCTATTACTGTCTTACAAAAAGCAGGCTGGGACCTGGACCAAATTTGCAAGGCAATTGGGGTGCAAAAGATGCAGTCCTTGGGCAACTTCTGTAGCTGTGCTGGCTCAAAGCCAGTGGACTAGGGAGGCACATGACCCAGTGAGACACCAGTGGTGGAGAATAAGCCAGGGCCTGTGTTACCCCCAGAGTTACAGGCAGTGTGGCTCAGGGAGTCTTCTTCCATTTGGAGAAAGAAAATGGAAAAGTCAGAAGACTTTGTTTTGCAACTTGTATACCAGCTCAGCCACAGTAAAATAAAATACTGAGCAGACCCCTGAGTCCAGGCCTTCGTCCTGGATGGCATTTCTGGACCCATGCTGGGGCAGAAGGACGCACACTGCCCTTATGAGCAGGACTAGTCCTGGCAGGATCCATCATCTGCTGACATAAGAGCCCTTGGGCTTTAAACATCAGAGGTAGCCAGGCAGCAGGCATCACTGGCTTAGGGTGGGACTGGTGGCCATGAAGGAGTGCCTGAGTCATTTCTCTTCCAACTCCTGCAGCCCAATAAAGACAGTGAGACACTTTGGTCATTCAGGGTATTTTCCCATATTTCACCCAAGTCCACCCAGGTGGTACCACGCAGAGTCTGTAAGAGTCACAGCATTACTGGGCTTGGGGCAACCCCTGATATAGATCACAACACTCAATTCCTCCGATTATATGGAATGCTTTCTCAGGAGGGATCAGTTCAAAGGAGCCCAAACTGCAAAGATTAAAATAAATCCCTAAGTCTTTGATGCCCAGACATTGATGAACATCCACAAGCATGAAGAACATCCGGGAAAACATGACCTCACCAAGCAAACTAAGTGAAGGTGCCAGAGATCAGGCCCAGAGGAATGGAGAGGGCTGACTTTTCAGACAAAAATACAAAGTAGTTGTTCTGAAGAAGCTCAATGAACTTCAAGGCAACACAGAGAAGGAACGTAGAAGCCTATCAAAGAAATTAGCAAAGAGACTGAACTAAAACCAATTAATTCTTAATCTGGAGATAAAGAATTCAACTGATAAACTGAGAAATGCATGAGTCTCTCAGCAGCAGACTTGACCACACAGAAGAATTAGTGAGCTCGAAGACAGCAGTTTGAAAATACAAAGTCAAAAGAAAAGGGAATTAAAAAGAATGAAGCACTCCTACAAGATCTAAAAGAGTCTTCAGTGGCAAATCAAAGAGTTACTGGCCTTAAAAAGGAGGTGAAGAAAGAGATTGCAGTAGAAAGTTTATTGGAAGAAATAACAAGAGAACTTTCCAAACCTAGAGAAGTTATCATTACTCAGGTACAAGAAGGTCATAGAATACGAAGCAGATTTAACCCAAACAAGTTCCCAAAGGTTACAGGTAATAAAAAGTCCCAAGGGAAGTCAGGAAAAAAAAAAAAAA
>NW_003852479.1:660353-690318 GCF_000181295.1 Otolemur garnettii
TTTTTTTTTAAGTGTGTGGGGGAGGGTGGTTTGAGAAAGAGTCTTCTTTTATTATCCTGGGTACAGTGCCATTGTGTCATAGCTCACAGCAACCTCAAATTCTTGCTTCAGCCAAGTAGCTGGAACTACAGGTGCCCAGCTCTTTTGAGAGATGGGTTCTCACTCTTGCTCAGGCTGGTCTCCAACTCCTGACCTCAGGCAATCCACCCACTTGTGCCTCCCAGAGTGCTAGGATTACAGATGTGAGCCACCATGCCTGGACAAGATTAACATTTCTGTGAAAGGGAGTAATTCTAACATCTTCTAAGGTTGGTCCCTGACACAGCATCATTCACTCTGCAGAAAAAAGATGACCTTCATCACCTCTTGTAACCCCTTCCTGCATTCCAGCTACACTAATAAAAGCATCTTGAAATTGCATGGCAGCAAGCTGACTCCTGTTCAGACTCCACTCTGTTCCTTTTTCCTCCTTTCTCTGCTAATAAAGCCTTTCCTTAATCCCTGGACTGGTCTGCTTTCCTTGCAGACCCTCACACAAACTCTAGCCCTAAACCTCACAGGTGGGCCCACTGACACCATAAGTGCTCTTGTAAGAGGGAGGCAGGAGAGTCAGAGAAGGAGATGTGACAGCTAGAAGATGGGGGCCACAAGTCAAGGAATGTGGGCAGCCTCTAGAAGTTGGAAAAGGCAATTCTCTGGCAATTCTCTCCCAGAACCTCCAGAAGGAATCAGCTTTGTCAATCCTCTGGAACTGTAAGATAATCAATCTGTGTTTTTTAAGCCAACCAAATTTGTCATAATTTGTTAGAGCAGCAATAGGAAGCTAATACAGGCTTGATCATTATGGCAGAATGTCCCAGGCATAAACAAAGGTAGATTATTTCCCCCAAGGACCTGCCCTTGATCTGCATGGCTGGGGATTTGAGATTGTGACAGGGCATGTGGCAGTCAGATACTGAAAGGTGCTTTTTTCCATGCAAAGAAACTGGAAATAATCCTCAAGGTGATGAGAGGCACTGAAGAATTAAAATAAGGGAGTGTGACAAAGGAGAATTGCATTTGAGAAGGATGGACTGGAGTCTGCAAGTAGGGAGAACAGATGGGAGACTACTTGATCTTCTCGGGCAAGAAATGATGAGAGCTCTTCTCTTATCACCTTCTAGAAAAATGCCCTTGCTTATTCCTTGAAAGTTGGGGTGAGAAGATTTAGGGAAAGAATGGTTATGCTCTTCAGATAATTTGAAATGCCGTCATAAGAGCAATTAGATGTGGTTTCTGTGCTGTTATAAGATCAAGGGATAATGTCATAAGGAAGTATTAAATGGACTATCAGGAAGCACATTCGAATAATTAGTTTAAAATGACCGAGACTTCTTTATAATTGTTCTGTTATTTTTCATCTATTCAACAAATATTTGAGCAATGAAGCTATGGCAGGCATCAGAAATATAATGGTGAACAGACACAGAACTAGGCTGGCTTTGAGTAAACTCTGGACAGACGAAACCAGCGAGATAACTCAAAAGCAGCGACCATAGACAAAGCGCCCGGTCCCCGCGCCGCGGGACTTGGCTCCCGCAGCCACCCCCTCGCCGGTGCCCGCCCCTTTCTCTTTGCTCCGCCCCCACCAGGCCCTCTCGTGGGCGTCCCCGAGGCCGCGGGATTTCTGTCTCTTGTATCGCGAGAGCTCCGCTGTGGCTGTCCGGTTGCAGGGCCCGCTGACAACGCTGCGGAGAGGTTTGTGTTGTTGCGGGGTTCCCGCAAATCCGCGGCTGGCCTGGAGGCTCTGAATAGCTTCCGGAGGCCGGGAACTGGGTTGTCCGCGGGCGGTGTCCCTGCGAAGGGGGTGGGGTGGGCTCCCTGGCTCGGGCCGGCCTCGGCCCGCGTGCGCGCTGTGTGTGCGCCTCCGGCCCGGAGCCTGCCGGGGGCCTCCCGTGGGCTGCGGGGCTCAGGGCCCGGGCTCCGGGCTGGGGCTGGGGCTCGGGCTCCGGGTAGGGCCCGTGGGCACGGTGATGCCGTCCGGGGAATCCTGTAGCTGAGTTTCAAGAACAGGCAGGCGTCGGGGACGGTCAGGGGCACAGTGGCGGGTGGCGGTGGTGAGCCCGGGGTGGGGCCCCCGCGAGGTCAGAGGTCGGCTGCAGAGCTTGGCGGCCCGGGTGACTGTGTCGAGCCGGGGTGGGGCCCCCGCGAGGTCAGAGGTCAGCTGCCGAGCTTGGTGGCTCTAGGGTGTTGCGGATGGGAAACTCTGGAAATGCCTTTTAGCCCTGGTCCTAAAGCAGTTGCTTTCCCCGAGGTTTGCGAGTGTAGTTGGTTTTCTTCATTCTCAGGTTTCAAAAACTTCAGGTATACAGAACCATGGAGTACGTGACAGGAGCCACCGACCGCAGCCCTGGACACATGTGAGTTGCTGCTCTTCGCTTAAATTGAAGGATCTTACATGAGTCTGTGAAACTTTGAGGGAGTGTTCTTTTTTTCATAAATGGGAAAAAAATGAAAGTTATTTTTATAGAAAGTTGAATTCATTTTTAGTTATAAAGTTTTTTTTTCCCTAATAAACACGTACATGCTTTAAGAGAGTAAACATTTTCACTGTGTATCCTTCTGGATTTCACTGTCTACTATGTAGTCATTAGCCACATGTAGCTATTTACTTTTATTTGTTATTATTTTTATGAGTTATAATGTAATCTTAAAATGACTTTAATTTTTAAAACTTATTTAAAATTTTTAATCAGAAACTTACTTAAATTTTTAATTTTTTTTTTTTTCCAGTTATTTGGAGGGGGCCGGGTTGAACCTGCCACCTCTGGTATACGTGTCCGGCGCCCTACTCCTTAAGCCACAGGCGCCATCTAAATTTTTTAATTACTAAAATATTTATTTTTGAAAAATTTTAAGATTTGTATATTTAAATTTAAATGACCTTTTTCTTATGCTGATCAAATAGTGACTACAGAGAGTTTTAAACTATTATCCTGAAATATCCAACCATGTAGCCAGGTAGCCAAATTTAATTAGCCAGTGCACATTGCAGCCCTTCTCTCCTAATTGTTTTTAATTTCACATGAAAACAGTTATTATTAGGGAACCGGAAACTTAGCTTTGTGGCCAAAAGTAAAAACCAAAGGAAAAATAGCAGTTCAGCAGCTGTTTGGTGAGAGCAGCAACTCCTCATTAGACCAGAAATAGTACATTTCTTACATTGCATGAAGTTCTGTTGGACAGTGCTGGCTCTAGACCATAAGGACATTGGCCTTATTTTGAGCATGTTTGGAATTGTGGCCGTCTTTGGTCTTTTACCGCACTATTATGAGTTTGTTCTTCATCTGTTGCATCTTTGAAGATGGCCTTGTTGCTAAGTCATTTTTTTTTAAAGGGGGCAAGAAATACTGTGGCCTAACTTAAAGGCTTTTATTTGTTTGGTGTTTTTAAAAAATGTAACTAATATGCTTATAAAATCTAATTTGAAAAACTTATTCTTTATTATTCAAGCTTGTGCTGTGAGTGTGGTGTTCCAATTAGTCCAAATCCTGCCAATATTTGTGTGGCCTGTTTGAGAAGCAAAGTAGACATCAGCCAAGGTATTCCGAAGCAAGTCTCGATTTCTTTCTGCAAACAGTGTCAAAGGTACGGTGTGTTACCATATCTCTCTCCTTCAAGTTGGAATTTACATTTAGGGAGCCAACTGACTATGCTGAGATCACACCAAGATGTGTAGATTAAAGCGGCGCTTTTGAGATTTTTATATTTATGTTGAATTTGCAGTTATCTAGTGTACTTTTCTAGTCTGTCCTGCTCATCTGGTAAAGATAGTGTAAAGGTAATGTAATCCGTCCTTTTTCTGTGAAAGGATAAAGTGTGATGTATACATGCGTGTAGTTAATAGATAGGAGTTGGTGTTTGTAAAGGTGAGAGCAGATCATGAAGGACCTTGTACCACCATTGTCATGAGTTGTCTTTAGTTATGAGAAGCTGTGTGTTTTAAAAAACACTTCATGTTTGAAGTAGCTTAGCAATGTATTTTAAAAACTATATTGTTTTGAAAACCATCATCGGGGGAGAGGGGAGAGGTTATGGATGAGAAATTACTCAGTGGGTACAATGTACACTATTTGGGTGATGACTACATTAAAAGCCCAAACTTCATGCAGTATATCTGTGTAACAAAACTGCATGTGTACCCCTCAAATCTATACAAGTAAAAAAAGAAAACTATCTATTAGTGCTCACGTGGAACTAAAATGACTACAGTTGGTGGAAGGGAAGCTTTATCATATCTGGAACGATAGAAATTTAAGATTGGATTTGAAGGCAGAGGCGTTTTCTGGAAGTTAGTGTTTCATTCCTCTTTATCTTTACCATGTTTCACCGAAAATAAGACACTGTCTTACTAGGGCTTATTTTCAGGGAATGTCTTCTTCTCTGCACTGAAATGCATGGCTTAAGTCTTATTATCGGGATACGGCTTATATTTAACAAATGCATAGAAATCCTGTTAGGGCTTATTTGGGGGATAGGTCTTATTTTTGGGGAAACATGGTAGTTGTTGGCATAAACAGGTTATATATATTAGGTTAGTGGTGCTCAATCTTTTTGACACTAGGACCGGTTTCATGGAAGACAATTTTTCCATGGATGAGGTAGGCAGGAGGGTGGTTTTTATATGAGGGTGCAAGCAATTGATTTATGGTCTCTGTATAGTCAGGCCTCTCTGCTAATGATAATCTGTATTTCCAGCCACTCCCCAGCCTCAGCTCCTCCTCAGATCAGCAGGCATTAGATTCTCTTAAGGAACTCACAACCTCCATCCCTCTTGCATGCCCAGTTCACAGTAGGATTCAGGCTCCTCTGAGAATCTGATGCCACTGTTGATCTGACCGGAGGCAGAGCTCGGGGGTGATGCAAGTGATGGGGAGTGGCTGTAAACACAGATGAAGCTTCCCTTGCCTGCCTGCCACTCATCTCCTGTGGTGCAGCCTGGTTCTTAACAGGCTGCAGACTGATACTGGGTAGGGGACTAGGGTATTAGGCCATTGACTAACAAAGAGCTGCCTGGTAAGTGTAAAATTATGCACCTGTGATTTCCCAAATGGGTTAAAACTCTAGTACTTTATTTTTGGGGGAGTGGGAATTGGCTTATGACCCCTTTGAGAATTTGAAAACTGTCTCCCCAGAAAAAGACTTACATGTACACATATACAAAGACATGAAACTTGGTGTACTAGCTCAGGGAATTTACAATTTTCAGGCTTGACAAGAGTGAGGTCTTACACAATTAACAAAGAGGTGGCCATTGTAGAGAGAATTTTGTAAAATTATATCATGAATATTTTGTAAATAAAGGTACATTTAGATAAAATTTTCCATTTTTCTCACATGGTGACTTTAGGGGCAACTTTTGAGACACCCCGTATGATAAATACTTGCTGTTCTCAAAAGCGTGGTGGAGTTAAAAAAGTGCTGGACAAAGAATTAAGTTCCCTAATTTGTCTTTGCTTTCTCACAAAGTAGGGTTTTGAAACTCTTGGCCATTTTTCATCTCTGGGCCTCAGTTTCCACCTTAGAATGAAGGAAGGGATTTTATTAGTTGATTTGTGAAGCCCTTTCTAACTCCAGAAGTGTGCTAATAAGCACAGTGAGGCTGGTGTAACATTTTTGATTGAACCTCGAAAAGCAAAAGTTAGAACTTGGAGTTATTTAACAGGTATGGCAAAAAGGCATTTACATACACATCGGGAAGTTCTGTGTGTTTAACAAACATTCATTCTGCACCTCAGCCGGTGCCAGGTAGGCTGGCTGAAAACTTTCAGGCACGTGCATGAGGGCTTTAAATTTCAGTTTATTTATTTATTTTTTTTGAGACAGAGCCTCAAGCTGTCCCCCTGGGTAGAGTGCTGTGGCTTCACAGCTCACAGCAACCTCCAACTCCTGGGCTCAAGCGAGTCTCCTGCCTCAGCCTCCCAAGTAGCTGGGACCACAGGCACCTGCCACAACGCCCGGCCATTTTTTGGTTGCAGCCGTCATTGTTGTTTGGCGGGTCCGGGCTGGATTTGAACCTGCCACCTCAGGTGTATGTGGCTGGCTCCTTAGCCACTTGAGCCACAGGCACTGAGCCTTAAATTTCAGTTTAGTCAAGCCTTACCTCAGATTTTAAAACTTGAGTTTTATAATTAAAAATTTGAAATTTAAAGAGAAACTTGAAATGTAGATGTATAGGCTGACCTATTGTTGATACATCGTATTGTGAGGTACCGATTTACCATTTTTGTGAGAAATGAACAGTTCTTAAGCAAGCATTTTATTAGCACATAATACATCATTTGAATGCCATTTCGAAATGATTCTTACCTGGTTTTTAGAGAATAGCTTCAAGAAACCCTTGGGTATTTTGTCATCTTCACTGGACTTTTTATTTTTTGCTGGGAATAGAAGTGATACGGCCACTTTCATGGTTATTTAAGATTGGTCTTCTCAGAATTTTATATTTTTAACTAAAGCTGCTGCTGACGTTGAAAGTTTTCTGAGACTGCCAAAATATATTTGGGTTAAGTGCTGTAGTGCTACAGGCCAGCCCTGGATCCTGCCTGATGAATACACAGTGTTGTATTTGTATATCCAGATGGAAATTTCTGTTTGTCCTGAGAGATGTTGGATTTCAACATGTTCATTTTCTTTCAGATATTTCCAGCCACCAGGAACTTGGATACAGTGTGCTTTAGAATCTAGGGAACTTCTTGCTTTATGTTTGAAAAAAATCAAAGCCCCTCTAAGTAAGGTAGGTGAAAACAGCTGAAGTCAGTGTTTGTGGCTATGTTTTCATTAGTACAATCATTTTCAGAAAATTTGTGTAAGCAGGTTTTTCAAAAATAACTGTTACATTTTACTGTTGTTATCAGTAGCACTCTACTACAAATGATGTTTTCATTTTTAAAGTTACATATTAATATAGTCTTTATTGAAAATGAAAATATGTTTTTGCTTTAAAAGACTGACAGAATTTTTTTCATTATCGAGGACCTCTTACATACATTTTTTTCTGAAAAATCTTTATATAAAAGCATCACTAAACATAATTGAGGCCATTGTACTGTCTGGTTACCCAAGCTGGATGCTTGAGCTTCATTCTAGAGTCTGTTCTCTTTCTCCTTTCTGAATCTAGTTATCATTAAATCTTACAGATTTTATTTCCTAAACAGCCATTGGATCTGCTTCTGTCATTTCCAGAGCCTCTCAGCTCCTGTCCACATTAATACAACAGCTCCCATTCTTGTTCTCTTAGTTGCCCCCAACCCTTGTCCCCAAATACCTATTCTGGCCATATTGGTTCACATTCATGGCCTCACAATATAGCAAACTGGCTTTCCCCTGTGTAGATGGCTGCAGATTTAACAGTGGGTTATGGCTGTGAGCTTAGCAGCGCATGAAACTTCCTCTAGTGAACGTCCATTCTGAGACTACAGAGTTAGTATAGAGAGAACGATCCAAGTTTGTCACCACGTCTTTGTTTTCTAATGGAAAACATAATTCCCTTTCAAAGAACTGTACTTTTTTTAGGGAAAGGGATTTTTTCCTTTGCAGATACTTGAATTTTTGCTTGAATTATATCAATTGCTTAACATAGTCGTTGGATTGTCCTTTTATTTGCTGCTGTTACCTCCCCTCTGATGATAAGTCTTTTTTGTCTTTTGTGGCGCTGGCATGTAGTGATGCCAGCCACAGATGCCAGAAGCATCTTTTGAATCTGTTTATTAAGGAGGTGTTCTTTCATTTTTTTTCCCACCTTAGTTAATAACTGATATTTCTGTATGTTTTATTGAAGGTACGGCTTGTAGATGCGGGCTTTGTTTGGACAGAGCCCCATTCTAAGAGACTTAAAGTCAAACTGACTATTCAGAAAGAGGTGAGTGGTGCCCAGTTTTCTCAGCATGGCTAAAATGTAGGTGGTGGGAATGAGGCTTAGTGGTAAGTCGTTTTATGGCTTAAACAACTTAAAAAGGAAAGAATGGCTCTTGATTTTAGTATTTTGTTTTCTTTTGATCATCTATGCAAGTAATGAAGTCACTAATAAGAGCAGCCCTTGCTCATGATTTTTATTAGGAAAAAGACTAAAGTAAAAACGTGGGCTTAGGCATTAATTCTCACACTTGGCTGATGATTATAGTGTCTCAGAGTAACTGAGTCAGAATCTCTGGATGTCAGGTCCAAGAGTCTGTATTTAGGTTGAGTATACCTTATCTGAAATGCTTGGGACCAGAAGTGTTTTAGATTATTTATTTATTTTTTTAATTTTTTAATATTTGCATTATGTTTACTGGTGGAACGTTGCTAAAGAATGTATCCAATGAATGTCTCCTTTTAGTGTCATAATAGACACTCAAAAATTGGCGTTTGGAGCTGAAATTTCAGATTGCGGGTTTTTGGATCTGAGATGCTCAACCTATCTTGAAGAAACTTCCAAGTGATTTCTGAACCCTATGTTTGGGAACGACTGAATTAAGTAGTAATTTCCTTTTGAGAGTTTTCCTTGCCTTATATTGAATGACATAAGTATGAGTTCTGTATATTTACATATACACTTGTAAGTTCTTTGGAGAATATCCTCACCACCTTTTCAACTAGAGGCAAATTTAAAAGGTTAATCTGGTAAATCTTGGATTAAACCTGCATACATTTGTTGAAATAGTGTAACTTATTGTCATGACTTTGTTTGACTGATGTCCTCAAGGCATTTTTTATTAAAGCACCTTTAAAAAAAAATTGTATTAAACAGAACCATAAGAAAGAAGGCGTATAATTGTTTTCTTTACCAGGTGATGAACGGTGCTATCCTTCAGCAAGTGTTTGTGGTGGATTATGTTGTTCAGTCCCAAATGTGTGGAGACTGCCACAGAGTAGAAGCTAAGGATTTCTGGAAGGCCGTGATTCAAGTCAGGCAAAAGGTAATGAGAGAAAGGTGCTGAGTGAGGCCTGCGGCCGGTGTTCCATCTTGGCCAATTACAGACACTAGGAAAGCTACTCCTTCCCTTCTCACCATACCCTTCAGATGCTGAGGGTATCCAGGTGCCTGAGCATTCATCCTTGGGAATAGGTCATTATTATATTTCAGATACTCGTTTTTGTTTGAAAAATGAGTGTGCTATATCTATAGGTGATATGTGTGTGCTCTAGAAGTGGCCTTCTGGGGGCATTTAGTGATCTAAAAATGTATTTATATTTAGACTTTGCACAAAAAAACCTTCTACTATCTGGAGCAGTTGATTCTGAAATATGGAATGCATCAGAATACACTTCGCATCAAAGAGATTCATGGTGAGTTGAATTTTAAAAGCATTGAAAATGATGTGAAAATTATATTTCAGTTTATCTGAGTTATCTCCTTACTGGTAATGTCTGGGTCAGTACTGTTAAAAAGAACTTTTTGTTAGAAAGAAAAAAAATCTTAGTTCTCTGTACTGTTCAGTGTGATAGTCACTGGCCACATGTGGCTATTGAGTACTTGAAATGTGGCTAGTGCAGCTAAGAAACTGACTCTTTAATTTCCTTTTATTTAAATTTACATGAAATAGGCATATGTGGCTAGTGGACACTCTGTTGGACAGCACGTATCTAGAACTAAGATTATTTTTCTTTCTTCTCCTCCTTCCCCGATTCAAGCTATTAAGTATCTAGTTTGTGACAGATGCTATTCTAGGTTTTTAGAACATAATGATGAAGTCATATTAATTCCTCCGTGGATTACTCATCACGCTCCCAAATGGGGCTGCCAGATTTAGTAAACTGCATTAAGAGTGTAAGTGCTATCAGTTCATCAAAAACTCGGTTTATTAGAGGATGAGTTTCTGATTGGAAGAAGGTAATTATTTGGGGATCCGCAAGGTTTTGTGTAATGCTTTCATGTTTTTCATATGCCGAGGGGCTTTGTGATAGATAAATTCAGAAGCCTAAACTTGTTATAACAAACAGTGATACGCAAATAATATAGTTAGATTTCTTTCTTTTTTAAAATTTTTATGTATTTATTATTTATTTTTTTTTTAGAGACAGAGTCTCACTTTATCACCCTTGGTAGAGTGCTGTGGCATCACAGCTCACAGCAACCTCCAACTCCCAGGCTTAGGGGATTCTCTTGCCTCAGCCTCCTGAGTAACTGGGACTATAGGTGCCCACCACAACGCCTGGCTATTTTTTGTTGCAGTTTGGCCGGGACCAGATTTGAACCCAACCACCCTTGGTATATGGGGCTGGCACCCTACCCACTGCCCCAGGCGCCGCCCTAGTTAGATTTCTTAATGATGGAATTTTAAACTATTACATAATTTCACAGTTGTTCATTAGAACTTGTTCTGTCTTAGCACTTACTGTTTGATGATGATTCTTTTTTCTTTTTGAGACAGAGTCTCACTTTGTCCTTGGTAGAGTGCTGTGCTGTCACAGCTCACAGCAACCTCAAACTCTTGGGCTTAAGAGATTCTCTTGCCTCAGCCTCCCAAGTAGGGGGAACTACAGGTGTCCACCACAACGCCCAGCTATGTTTTGGTTGTAGTTGTTTTTGGCAGGCCCGGGCTGGATTTGAACCCGCCAGCTCTAGTGTATGTGGCTGGCTGGCGCCCTAGCAGCTGAGCTACGGGTACCGAGCCTGTTGATGATTCTTAATGCTACCACACTGTCATCACTGTTGTTTGTAGTCATTTCTACTGTCTGGGACTTAACGGAAGTTGTTTTTCTTTTTTTAATCTTAATATGTGATTTTTTAAATGAATGTTTTATGAATATTTGAAAAAATGGGTATTCTTTCTTGGGACAATATTCTGTAATCTTAATCAAATCAACCTTGATAGTTGGTTATTCAAGTTCTATGTATTGTTACTATTTTTTGTCAGTTTGATCCTTTTGGTTTTGAGAGAATCTTATGCTAGGCCCCCTCAAGGGTTATGCATATGTTAATGTTTTTAATTTATTTTTCTTTTTTAAAATAGTTTTTGTTTTCTATATCTCAGATGGATTCTTAATATCTTGGGCAATTCCTTCATTTATTACATAAAATATCCTTTGTTCTTTGTTTTTATTTCCACCTTCACCTTGAATTTTATTTTGTCCAGGGTTAAAGTTATAAATCTTGTTTTTGTTTGTTTTCTTTGATGATTTTGTCTGTCATTTTGTCACTCTAGTCTGAAGTAATATCCTTAATCCATTTACTATATTTTGTATCATTTCTAATTGATTTGTTTAATATGGATTTAATTTGTGATATTGTGATTGTAATTAGCAAAAAATCTTGTTTTGCAGAATGATTTTCATGTGGCTTTTTATTTTTTTTTTAAGATGGCCTGGATTTCTATTATTCCTCAAAACAGCATGCTCAGAAGATGGTAGACTTCCTTCAGTGTACAGTTCCTTGTAGGTATGTCCCGAACCTAAATGTGACTAAGTCCAAGGACGTAGGAATGGATGTAGACCACATCTGTCCTCCAGCCTTAGACAGCTTCTTTTAAGTTAAAATACTTAAAAGTGTAATAAGACTACTTACATAATCAGGAGCGTTTATTGGGTTAGCCCCTTTAAGGGATATATTAGCCAAGGACTGTCTGCTTGGGGAGCTAGACCTAGCCTATGATAGTAAGCTTGTGCTCCAAAGATGGGGAAATTTTCATAGGTGGAGTTTGTATTGAAGGGTGAGATAAGTGTGAGTGAAGACTTGTAGCAGGCATTGCTGTGGCTCTGATGGTTGCTGCATATAGTAGATTGGTGTGAACCAAGGCTATGATTTGGAAGTTTTTAGTGGATAAGGTAGAAAATAGGTAGGGTGTAGTTAGAGTGGTGAAGGTGTTGAAATGCAAGTGGCAGGAATGAGACTTTATCACAGCAAGCATTAGGAAACTGTTTCAGACCTTGGACAGTGATGATTTGATTTGTTGAAAATGTATATTCCTAACCCCTGGCAATGGGCAAAGAGGCACCTCATTGGTGGTGTTCCTCTTACATCAGTCAGGGGCAGAGTAGACGGACAGCCCTTTGTTCATCCTAGCTTGATGCCTGGGTTGGTGGCCAGAGCTGTTTCATGCCTAGGGCACAGAAAATTATGATACTGGATTCTCATTTTCTTTCTGGGTCTTTTTTTTTTTTTCTTTTCCTCAAGACAGAGTCTCAAGCTGTCATCCTGGGTAGAGTGCCATGGTGTCACAGCTCACAGCAAAAAAAAAAAGAAAAAAGAAAATGTATATTCCTGAGTCTGTATAAATAAGGACCTTTGTCTTTACTGTTAACTTTTTTCTTGATAGATACAAAGCGTCACAAAGATTGATCTCTCAGGATATCCATAGTAACACATACAATTACAAAAGCACTTTCTCTGTGGAAATTGTTCCAATATGCAAGGTACTTTTATGTCATTCAATTAAGAATACAAGTGATTAATTGCCTTATATGCAATTTGTAGCTATTGGTTTTCTCCTGGGGTTAGTTAAAAATTTTGAATAACTTTCTTAAATGATTTCTGACATATTCAGCTGTGTTAAAGATATATTTTAAAGTAATTATTGAGAATCTGTATAGAAGAATATGTAGTGAGGATTATATAGCTACAGGTCTCCACCATGTAGGTACTTACATGTTGATATTCAGTCCCTAGTAAGGATAACTGCCATATGACTATGGTATCTTTTTCTACCTTGTTTACATCTCAAAATAACTGAGGTAAGCCGTATTATTTTGAAGATGAGGAAATTGATGTTTGGGAAGGTTAGACAACTTGCCAAAAGTAACATAACCACAAAATGATGAAGCTTGTTATTGTTAATTTGTAGTATAGTACAGTATTAGGGATAAAATGACAGCTTAAAATGGGGCCAGCAGACTTCTTCTGTAAAGGGCCAGATCATAAATACAGTAGAACCTCTGTCACTTGACCACCCAAGTGACCGTAACAAACTGGTCAACATGTGGAGGTGCCCTACCCTGATATATTTGATGCATGTCTGGTCTATGAAACTAGGTCAGCGTAAGGAGGTGGTCAGTGTACAGTCAGCTGTGGAAGTTCTACTATATTTTCAGTTTTTAGGCTATTTACTCTCTTTTGCAACTACTGAGCTCTGCTGTTACTCAAAAGCAGTGTGGATAATAAATATTTAAGCATATGGCTGGGGCTGTATTCTGGCAGTACTTAATTTATATAAAAAGGCCATGGACCAGATTTGTCCTGAGAGTCCTATTTTGCTGACCTCTGGTTTAAAACAGTCATCTTGTTTTTGGCACAAAGCCTGAGAGATAGGAATTTAGGTGTGAGGGTGTATTCAGGTCTTGTGTTTTAAATGCTTTGACTAACTTAATTGTGTAACCCGGGGACACAGCATGTAAAGAAGTGTTTTCATTTGTCTTCGGAAACTCTTGAGTTGAAAACCAAGTAGTAAACTAGGAGCTGTTCTGCTCAGAGTATCCCCATAGTGGAGAAGCTTAGGATTGTGAGTAGATACACCTTAAAATATAACTCTGATCCTTTCTGTATTTTAATACAGTTTAAAAATAGATGATTTCATTGCTGGTTAGTATCTTTCAGTATTCACATAGACATATGTGACTTTTTTAGGCATGAAATCTTTGATTACATACTGGTTCATGTAGCCATGTAAGAGAAACATGTTCTCTTGAAATTTTTTTTTTTTTTTTTTGAGACAGAGTCTCAAGCTATCACCGTGGGTAGAGTGCTGTGGCATCACAGCTCATAGCAACCTCCACCTCCCGGGCTTAAGTAATTCTCTTGCCTCAGCCTCCCAAGTAGGTGGGACTGCAGGCGCCTGCCACAGCGCCCAGCTATTTTTTGATTGCAGTTGTCATTGTTGTTTGGCAGGCCCAGGCTGGATTCAAACCCCCCAGCTCTGGTGTATGTGGCTGGCGCCTTAGCTGCTTGAGCTATAGGCATCAAGCCTTGAAATTTGTTTCTTATGGAGATTGAAAGAAATCATAAATGAATTAGAAAATCACTCTCCTACTAATGTTTATAATGCTTTGCTTAGCGTGCATACTATATTTACATGTAGAGTGATAACCAAGAATTCACACTGTGTAATAAAATTGAAATAAATTGTATAATAGCTTGATGAATGGGCTCTAGTGATCTTTAAAGCATTTTTATTAACATAAATATTCCTGTCTTTAAAAAGTAGAGCTTTATTTTCATTTTATTTAAGGTCTGATTCTTTCCTTAGCCCCTTTGCTGATAAATAGAATTAAAAATAACTTCTTAGTTGGGCAAGTGGGGTTGGAATGGGTTCACATTGATTAGTGTTTATTGGACTGTTATTTAGGGTTTGCCTCACTCTAAATATTAGTCTTGATTCTAGGATAATGTTGTCTGTCTGTCTCCAAAACTGGCACAAAGCTTGGGAAATATGAACCAGATTTGTGTGTGTATTCGAGTAACCAGTGCCATTCACCTCATTGATCCAAACACCCTACAAGGTAAGTTGTGGGTGCTATTTGCCTTGACAGTTGGGTTCTGTATGGCAGGCAATAATAATTTGTATTCTTAATTTTATCAAGCATTCTTGATAATATTTTGAAGGGGTAGTTAAAATTTGTTATTGTTTAATACTTGAAAAGCACTGGAAGGCCAGGCGCGGTGTCTCCCACCTGTGATCCTAGCACTCTGGGAGGCCAAGGCAGGAGGATCACTTGAGCTTAGGAGTTTGAGACCAGCCTGAGCAAGAGTGAGATCCAGTCTCTCCTTAATAATAGACAACTTAGTCACACATCATGGTGAGTTCCTATAATAATCTCAAGAGTGAGATCCAGTCTCTCCTTAATAATAGACAACCTAGTCTCACATCATGGTGAGCTACTCGGGAGGCTAAGGCAGGAGGATCACTTGAATCCAGAAGCTTGAGGTTGCTATGAGCTAGGCTGATGCCAGGACACTCTAGACAGGGCAACAGAGTGAGACTCTGTCTCAAAAAACATCCCAAAAATAGCAACCAAAAAGAACAAAACAAAACACACTGGAATTACAAAGCTTTTAAAAAAATACCCTTGTATATCTTACTTAAATAATTTTCTGTACTTTTACAAATTTACTAGTTTATTCCATTAATTTTTAGTGAAATGGATTTATCTACTTCACTTAATTTTTGTGACTACTAAGTTCATTGCTAAATTTTGTTGTATAGCAGTTATTATCTAAATTTTTAGAATATTAGACTTTATGTCATCCAGTGGATTATTTAGTTTGAATATGAATTTTAATTCCATCATTATAGATCATTTCTAAATATTTCCTTTATAGAATAAATTATTTTTTAAAAGACCACATTTTAATAGGTATCTTAGTATTTGGCTGATCCCCTACTTCTTGGTCTTTTTCATTATTATTAATGTAATTTTTCTAGTGTAATTCTTTATTTTGATATTTTTCAAAAAGTCATTCATTATCCTTTTCAGTTAGAATTCATCAGTGAAAGGCCTGGTTGTAGTATTAGGATGGACATTCTTTATCTGTCTGGTAGAACTGGGCTTTATCTCCTATAAGCTGAGTAGCTGATTGTTAGGTTTCTAAAGTGAAATGCCAGGACTTGGAACAACTGTAACTAACTGGATCTGATTGTAAATTTATTAATAAAAAGTATTGAACACTGTGGCATTCTTATAGCAGCTGATTAAGGTACATTTAACGTCTAGTATTTCTCTTTTGCTTTGAGAAATTGGGATTGATTGATAGGAATAAATGTGACCCCAGAAAGTGGGTGGGTCCAGTGGTTCTGGGTGACCTGCTGGTGTGTATGAACTTCTTCCTGCGGAACACATTTGATGACTTCTAGAAATACGTGATTTCTCTTGTTCTTTAGTATTCTGTGCTTATTCTTAGTTGCAGATATTGATGGGAACACATTCTGGAGTCACCCTTTTAATAGCTTATGCCATCCCAAACAGCTAGAGGAGTTTATCGTGATGGAGTGCAGCCTAGTCCAAAATCTGAAGCGCGGTGCGGGTGCTGGGATGGTATCAAAAAAGGTAAGCTGTAGCCTGTTTGTGTTTTTTTTTTCCTCTAGCTTATTGTTTCAGTTCTTCCTTTTTAAAAAAAAAATTAAAATGTAGAGTCCAAATAAAGCTAGTACACATTAGATTAAAAATGCATTGTATTTTTTGCTTTTTAAAACATGGTTATTGTGAAGATCATCTGACTTACCCTATCTGATAAGTTAATTTATTCTCATGTTGGAAAAAATATTAGAAAGGTTTATCCCATTATTATAAAAATATATTTCCTCATTTTATTTTTGTAGAGAAAGACCAAAGAACCACCTAACCTTTTGACTTTTTAAATACCAAATACTCAGCATATATTTCTAAAACAGAAACATTTTTCTGTCTAATTAGAGTATAGTTATCAGATGTATGAACTGTCCAGTCTACACCATAGTCCCGCTTACCCACAGAGGCATGTATGTTCCAAGACCTACAGTACAGGCCTGAAACTGCAGAAGTGCTGAACTCTGTGTAAATGCTGTGTTTTTTCCTATACATACATAACTATGATAAAGTTTAGTTTATAAATTAGGTAAAGTAAGATATTTAACACCAACAACTGATAATAAACCGAACAAAATAGTGACAGCCAGATCCTTCCATTTAGTTATAACAAAATGCTATAATAAAAGTTATGTAAATGTGGCCTCGCTTTCAAGATACATAGTATCTTATTATATTGTACTCACCTTTTTTTGGACAGAGATGAACTGCAGGTAAATGAAACTATGGAAGGTGAAATCATGGATGAGAGGGACTCGGGTTTCCTCATTTGTCCCCAGAGTGTCTTTTGTGCTTTGTTCAAATTGGTATCTGGTTGGAGAACACAGATTATTGTGACTATTGTACCTTTTTGGTCTTTTTTGGTCTTGTTCCCACATTCTTGAAACAACTAGGGCATTATTTATTTGGTGGAGCACTCCACCTTTTCAATCTTCCTTTATTGTTTCCTTGTGATGTCATTTAACTTACTTCTTAACCTCTTGTATTTCCAGTAAACTGGAAAGTTGATCTAAAGGTTGGTTAAATTCAGGTTAAATTATTTTCTGCCAGAATCTTTCACTATGGTATCACATCAAGAGACAAGTCATATCTATTAAAATAGTGATAGCAGATGCTCCCGTTATAACATTGTGGTTTTTTTCCTCTTGTGGCCAGCAAGTAATCTGTGGGGTCATACTGTAATAATATGCAAATAGTAAGTTCTTATTATCTTATTTTTTCTGGCTTTAACATCTGTTGATAGTTCTTGCCCAAATAATTTTATTTAGGATTACAAAAGAGTGAACTTTCTATTTCTATTCTGTGCTTATTACTGGTATTATTTATTAAGGAAGAGCTTTTTGTTTTCAATTAGAGCTTCTTGGTTTTCCTGAAATGTTTTCTGCATAAATTCTTTTTTCTTTTTGCAGTTTTTGGCCAGGGCTGGGTTTGAACCCACCATCTCTGGTATATGGGGCTGGCTACTCCTTTGAGCCACAGGCGCCACCCTCTGCATAAATTCTTGATTCTTCTCTTTTAGTACGTATTTTCAGAGCAAGAGTTGATCTGAGTCACTTCCAGTGGTGAAAATTAGTTTAGACTTGCTTTTGTATTGGGTGGTGTCTCTTTCTCTGCGGTTATTATTACGATCTCAGGAAGTATTATGTCTGTATTGTATTTCCTTTCTCTCCTTTCTTCTTTTCTTCCTTCCCTTACTTCCTTCTCTCCATCTTCTAAATCTTCGTATTACCTCAAATTTAGCCAGTGGGACAAGGGTTTCTCCATCCTTCAGACGCGACTTTGCTGGTCTCTGAGAGCATCCTTATTTCTGGCACAACAGCACTGATTTTCAGTGTTCTAAAAACTCATCATGTATACTTTTAAACCCATGTCTAAAATCAAGTATTTCTTCAAGGATATAAGCCTGGCTTCTTTTAGTGTGAAATAATTTAGAGACCACTCCTCCAGAAAAAATCAGGATAAGATACTAAGGGTGTTCATTTCCTTAGCGGTAATACTGCTTCTTGACACAAAAATAATTTGTGATAATTTGGGAAAAATCAGTGGAAACAGAGTGAAGATTACTTTCTACATATTTAAAATTAAAATAGTTAAGAGCAAATTTTTAATTTACAGTGTTGAACACCACATCCCCTCAGAGAGATATAAAACCAGATAATATATTTATTTGACTTTTAAAAAACAGCTATACAGGTTCGTAAGTCTCTTATAAATAGACACAGTCTAATAGTTAGAAAGTAAATCCTGTTAGATATTTAGTCTTTTCCTGGTAATTTACTTGTTCAGGTCTTTCCTGCAGCTGAGACCTTTTCTTTCTTTTACTTCTTTTCTTTTCATCTGTTTATGTTGATGTGATGATTCTACTGTAACACTTAGTATTTTGGTCTTGATCTCACTTTACTAGGTCGGTCGTGGTTAATATGAGGTGTTGGCGTGTGCTGCACTTACTTCAGCCGAACTTTGAAATGTCAGTTACGAGTGCACATCAGTATTATGTGGGAAAGGGAATTAACTGTTTTTTAGTTTAAAAATTCAAATTTGGGTGGTTGTTTCTACAACAAATAGTTCTTTAAAAAAATTCTTCAAGCTAGTAGATAGTCGAGAAATTAATTTCATAAAGATTTGGCATTTTTACTGGTTTACTACTGGAATTTCTAGGCTATTATGTCAAACAAGGGTTTGCTTGGAATATTTTACTGCTTTAAGATTTCCCTGCCTTTTCAGTTGTTTCGTTTGCTCAGGTGGTCTTGGCCCACCTTCCTGGGAAACATTTCTTGTGACAGTTCTACATATATCTACTTTTAGGGATATTATTATTTTATAAAAGACTTGAATAAAATCTTAGCAAAAATCAATTATTTATTCTTATGAATTTCTTGTGTGTCTTTTTCTATACTCATGATTTGGTAATTTGTGATTTTGTCAGTGTTTCAGAGATTTGGAAAATACAAACAATTTCCATCTTCAAAATAAAAAGTAGACAAGCAGAAATGACTATTGTATGTAGTTTTTCTGTATGAGATGCTTTCTAAGTTACGTCTACGTAACTGAAGAGCACATTTTCTTTCCTGTTCAGCACACCCTCGGGGAAGTCTGGGTGCAGAAAACGTCTGAAATGGACACAGATAAACAGTATTTCTGTCGCACTCATTTGGGACATCTGCTAAATCCTGGAGACCTGGTGTTGGGGTTTGTATTATTTCATAGTATTTTAAACTGACAGTTAGCTTTGTAAATTTTTTTTGATAGCCAGCAGAGCTACCTAAATACTAAACTTGTTAATTCCAAAAAGATTTAAGAGTACTTGAGAGCCTTACCACTCATTTTTATTATTGATAATTAATTGAACTGTGGATTTGGACAGAACCTTATAGTTATTCCATTTTGGCCGTCATGCTCAGGGAGTCATTTTTCTAAGATTTTGATAATTGAACACGGAAGTTGTATGAATAGGTGCATATTTACAGCTTTTTTGAGGAGTAGTTTTTTTATTGTATATATGATTTTACTTTTAAGGTAAAGTAGCCAAGCCTGGCACAGTGGCTCACACCTGTAATCCTGATACTTGGGAGGTAGAAGTGGAAGGATTGCTAGAGGCTAGGAATTTAAAACCATCCTGAGCAAGGGGCTGAGGTCTCATTTATACAGAAGTTTTTAAAATTAGCTAGGCCTAGTGGTGCATTCCTGTAGTCCCAGCTTCTCGGGAGTCTGAAACAGGAACACTCTTAGTTATTAGCCTCTTAGCAAAAGAGTTAGACTGTTTCATTAAAAAAAGAAAAGATATTGCCGCCATATATGCAAAGGATTTATAAAGGCCTAGCCCAGTTCTTTTTGAATCAGAGCCCATCAGTGTACCTTAAATCCTTAAACGTTATTTTTTGTTCTTACAATTTCACTTCCTTTTACTAGAGAATGAGGGGCGGTTTTGATGTGTTTCGTTTGCTTTAAATAAACTAGATGGAACCATCTGACTGAATCCTACAGTTAGGCAGATATCTGTTTTGCTTTTACGAACATGTGGTAAGATGGACAATAACAATAATATTTGAAATTCAAGAGTTAAAAGCCTTATTATCTTTACCAGGGTCTGCAGAAGCACGTTCACTGTGTGAGAGGTGGCAAAACTTTTAAAGTGGGAAGCATATTAAATGTTTAATCTCAAGAAGGAATTTTAGTGATAGCCATAAAATAAAAAGTTATCCACGGAGGGTTAAATGGTTGTTAAGCTTTCCATTGTCTATGTTTCAGGTTTGATTTGGCCAACTGTAACTTAAATGATGAACACGTCAACAAAATGAACTCAGATAGAATTCCAGATGTGGTAAGGTTTTAGATTTTTACTTTTTCTGTATGAAAGAGGATTGATGTAACTCATGGGTAAAGTGCATGAGTCACATTTTCGAAAGTAACAAATCAATTGGGAGGTTTTTGAAACTGTGGAAAGGTATAATAGCACAAGTCTTACACTGCATTTTTCTTGGGGGGGGGGTAAATTCAAGATTTATTGAGATTTTTTGGTTGCTCTTATATCAAATTTCCTTCACTGTCCAAATATTTGATACAATCTATAGAGCAAAATTAAACTTACCACTAAAAATGGTGACCCTTAGAATTTATTCAAGTTCATTCTTTGGAGGCTCAGCTTATTTCGTGTATATCGTTCAGTTAGGAAGTTATTTAGAGTTAAGACCATTATTCAAAGTTAGAAATCTTTGTGATATCAAGTCTTGGAGAAAGATTATTTGCTTTAAAAAATCTGTTAAGGCTCCTTAGGTGCCTGTGGCTCAAGTGGCTAAGGTGCCAGCCACATACACCTAAGGTGGTGGGTTCGAATCTAGCCTGGGCCTGCCAAACAATGATGACTGCAACCAAAAAAAAAATAGCGAGGCGTTGTGGCGGGCGCCTGTGGTCCCAGCTACTTGGGAGGCGGAGGCAGGAGACTTGCTTGAGCCCAGGAGTTGAAGGTTGCTGTGAGCTGTGATGCCACAGCACTGCATGCAGGGGGATAGCTTGAGGCTCTGTCTCAAAAAAAAAAATCTGTTAAATTCTAACATGACAAGTTTAGGAATTAGGAGCAATAGTGAATGAAATCAGTGTGGAAAACTATTTTCTATTTCCTTAATCTTTGAGCATAAACATTGATTATTTAGCTGTGGATAAAAGTAAAGTCGTGATTGAAGAAGAAATCCCATTTCTCCTGCCCCTACCAATTAAGGTTTTATTAATTTATAAACTAAGAAATGGAGGTATGATTTAGGTTTAGGTCAAAATAGGTGTTTTTAACAAGGTCCTAAGAGGGGATTGTGACAATATTACATTTTGTGTTTTGTAAAATTGTTTTTATTCATTCATTCAACAGGTTATTACATAGTGTTCTAAGATACATTGTTGTGGAAGTTATGTATAGTTCTGTAAATGCTTTTTAGTGAGACTAAAAGAAAAAAACAGCCTGTGACATTCAGAGTGGTTTTATATGTGTGCATGGAGGCTGCCGCAGGAAGTTTGAGTTACAAAACAACCTGAAGTTTTTAGTATTTAAAAAAATTTAATATTCAGTAACTGGAAATTTTTAATTAGTTATTTTAATAATTATACAAATAATGCCCAAAATGCATTCTTGTAAGAAGTTAAATATGTGGAGAACAATTTTCAAAGCTCGCTTGACACTGACTCTGCACCCTGCTCCGCTCTCCTGGGGTAACTTCCCGGCATTCCCAGGACCTTTCACGTTTAACTTCATCGGGTTTTTCTGCTGCAGCTGTGTAGTTCCCATTTTTTTATAGCTGTGCAAATACTTCTGCTGCAGGTGTTAATCAAGAAGAGCTATGACCGAAGCAAACGTCAGCGTCGTAGAAACTGGAAACTGAAGGAGCTCGCGCGCGAGAGAGACAACATGGACACGGATGACGAAAGGTCTCGCCCTCTTTCCAGTTCCCTTTATCTCACACGTTGTCTCAAAGGAAATCCCTGTGATAAGTCGTTTTTGTGTTGTAAAGAAACAGGTATCACATAGTTGGTCCCTTGCACTCGGTATTACTCTTGGATGCCTATCAAGATATTGGTGGAATGGTATGAAGGGATGTTGTGACGTTTAACACAGAATTGGGAATAAATTCCTGAGTTATGACTGGGCAGTAGTGGTGTTGATGTAAACCATTCAGTTGGAAAGTTGAAGTACAGTCTTACATTGCTTAACGACAGGATACGAGGTCAGGGATGCCTCAGTAGGTGACTTTGTTACGGTGTAAACATTGTGGAGTGTACTTCTGCAAGCCGAGGTGGGAGAGCCTTCTGCACACCGAGGCTGTAAGGTGGGGCCCATTGCTCCTGGGCTATAAACCTGGACAGCAGGTTACTGTACCGAGTACTGTAGCAGTGGCAAGTTATATTTAGATATCTGTATATCTAAACATAGGAAAGTTGCAGTAAAAAATACGCATTGCAGTCCTGTGGGATCATTGTCGTGTGTGGTCCATAACTAACTGAAATATTGTTAAGCATCACGAGACTGTATAATAGCTGCTAATTCCATTATGGATATCATAAGTAGAAGTGGAGTCTTACAACTTGAAATAGAAAGAAAATAGCTCATTGACATCAAGTATGTTATTTTTTGAACAATTTAAGCATAATGAAGAGAATGTGTTCTAAAAATGTTTATTGAGTGGTGCTAAAAGTGATCTTGATGATGGCGAAAACACCACCGTCTAAAAACAATCTGAGTTTATATAAAATTTTTTCATGAAATAAGTTATAAATAGTATTTCTAACATACATTTTCATGAAATAATTTAAAATAGACATTAATGTGTTAAATACCGTAAGTACATATTTGACTTTTTCATCTGTGATCTTAAAAGTGTATATATTTTAGCTTGACCATCAGACTTCTTTAGGGGAGGGGAAAAGTGGGTTGGGCATCTTTTCATTATCTTATATTTAGCTGTTTTTCATGACATAATGTTCAAAGAAAAGATTTTTTAAAACCTAATGAATATTTTTATTCGATCTTCAGATATAATGTTTTAAGATTTTAATACTTAGAACACATTTATCTGATAGTGCAGAAAATGACTTCATGCTTTCTTGGTGAAGATGATATGTTTAAATGTTCTTTACCATATAGACAGTACCAGGATTTCCTTGAAGATCTTGAAGAAGATGAGGCAATTAGAAAGAATGTCAACATTTACAGAGGTTGGTGTTTTAGAATTGTTTGGTTTAAGTCATATGTTTTGTATATAAGTATAGTACCTATTATGAGTATTTTGATATCTTAAACATTGATTTCCATAGATGACTTTGTATTTTAAACTACTCTAGTTAAACTTTTACAAAAAAAACTTGCAGAACAGTGAAACTTATTTTTAGCTATGCTACATTTGATAGCATGTGCATCCTACTTTGATCTCTGAAATTGTTCATCCCTATAATTGTATGAATAAATTTTCTTGGTGGAAATTTATTCACACAGTTAGGCAGCTCATTCACTCAGTGAATATGATTTGAATTCCTGCTGTGGATAAGATACAAGCGCTTCTAAAACAACATCAATAATACTAACAGTAGTGGGGTCTGGTATATTTGTGTATTTTCAAATATACATATACTTTGTATACATAGAAATATTTTGTATTTTATTTGAAATCCTTTCTATATTTTTCTTAGATTCAACCATCCCTGTGGAAAGTGACACAGATGATGAGGGAGCACCTCGAATTAGTCTGGCTGAGATGCTTGAAGACCTTCACATTTCCCAGGATGCCACTGGTGAAGCAGGTGCCGCAATGATGACGTGAGATGGAGCTGCAGACTCCACGTCTGAGGGACCTGGTAGCTGGGCTCACCAGTACTCCTGTCTCTTCCATGTGTGCCTCCATATTGTGAGAGGAGAAATTTAGTTTTAAACTGAATAAATAATGACTATTTTGATGGCTCACTCAAAACACTGAAAATGATTGGTGGGTTTGAACTTTTAGATAGTAAAAGATTATGGAGATTGTAATTATTACTGACGTTTAGGCCATTTTATGTGTGGAATTTTATCACTGTGCTTTTTTATACAAGGCTCTGTAGTATTTTTACATACTATGGTGTTGGATATAAAAGCTCAAAGCTGGGGTTCCTTGGATGTTAACTAAATCTTTAAGCATAAAGCAAGTTTTTAACATTCTGTTTACATTAATTGCTTCAGTAGAAGAGCATATGAGTAATCATTTTTAATATTAATTTGCTAGGCACTTTCATCTACTTAGATCATTTTTATGGCCTTGGGTAGTTAGGGTTCAGCTGATCACTGGACTTTCATGAAGAAAATTAATCTTTTTTATTTCTTCATAAAATTAACATCTTCAAAAGCTATTAAAATGAGGGTTATCCTCATGATAGCAGAAAGAAATATATTTAAATATTTATGGATTTGAAGCAAACATAGATCAGTTATTTAAAGGTTAAATAACAGTTTGTTCTTGCCTGTATCTTCAGGTATCTTAAACTTTGATGCTTTAAGCTTAAGTCAGTAGCTGCTTATAAAATGTCTTCCTATCATGTCAAGGATTTTGCTTTTAAAATTTTGATTTACAAATTGAGGAGGAAGGAATTTTCTCTCTGTAAGTTTCTACATTGAACACATCATCATGAAAAGAAGGTTAGGTTACAGCATAAAGATGATGAAATAATAAATGTGGTGTACATCCTTTATGAAACCATGAATCAGATTTGAATGAGGAATGCCTTCTACATTCTTGAAAAAAAAGCTTGGGTTTTAAAGTCTTCTGAGAATGAAGTATTATTAAGATCCTGTTTTTATAAGAAGATCAGACTTATTAAGTGTGCCAAAACTAAGAGCTAATTCATTCATTCTGCATATACCACTAAATAAAGAGATTGAGGCTGGGCACACTGTGGTGGACACCTGTAATGCCAGCACTTTGGGAGGATCACTCAAGGCCAGGAATTTGAGACCAGCTTGAGCAACACAGCAAGACCCTTTATGAAAAATAAATAAGCCCAGTGAGGTTGCATACTCCTGTATTCCTAGCTATTCAAGGAGGCTGAGCCAGAAGGATTGCTTAAATCTGGGGGTTTGAGGTTGCAGCCCCCGCACTCTGGCCTGGGCAGCAGAGTGAGATCCTGTCTCTGAAAGGAAAGAAAAAACAAAAACCAAAGAACAAAACATTGAGTAAGTGCTGCTGCATGGGGCGTTTCTTTTGTTAAGGTTAGACTCCAATTTTCAAGTTATAAATAAAGGCCTATTTCCATAATGGCTCCTTTTCTGTCTGCATGATCAGTTAAAGTGTGGGTCTAAAAGCTACATCCTGTCCCTGCAGCGGTCTAGTAGGAATGGTTATTTTGGTTCTTCAAAGGTGAGCATGGCCACAGGCGGTTCTCACTTCTGATCTGTGCTTACCTCTATTATGTCAAGATTTTAAAAAGCATAAAAATAAAAACATTCTTGCTCCTTTTTTTTGTTGTTGAAGTGGTTACATCAGTGTCGTATTTATAAGAGAGGGTATCTCATTCAGTTTTTCAAAGTGCAATTATGTTACTTAAATACTTACATGATTTTCCCACAAAAAATATAGTTTCCCAGTAACTTTATTTAATTAATCTTACTCCTTTTGATGGTGTATCTTTATGAGTATTAAAACCTGTTGTTCAAAAAAGGCTGTGATAAGGCGAAGGAAAATGTAGCTAAGTGAAAAACTGTCATCCAAGAATTACATAGAGTTGAAACAACCTCAATAAATTTGCCATTTCACAGTTTGGTTCCCATGGTATAGAGGCTCGTGGTCCCACAGTGCTCTCTGATGTCTGAGAGTGGATGTGGGCTGAGAAGGCTGGTATCAAGTGCACAAGAAGCTCATTTATCGCTGATTTAGAAATAGGACTGATTTACACATCAGTATGATCACTGTTTTTTGTGGCCAGGTCTGCACTTGAAGGTGCTGTTCTGTAAGTAAAAGTCACTGATGAGCAAGGAGGGAGTTAAAGGAGAGAATTGCTCGTACAGTTGAGATGTTTAATAGCGTCAGGCTTACTCCTCGTCATGGCGGAGCCCAGAAACTCTAGGCTGTGTGCCAGGACCACACAGCTCCCTGGCCAGTACTCTCTGGCCAGTTGTGCCAGAGTTTCTCCCTAGGCTTTTTTTTTTTTTTAATTTTTCCTAGAGATAAGATCTTGCTCTGTCACCCAAGCTGGAGTGCCATGGCTTGGTCATAGCCCATTAGCTGCTTCAAACTCCGGGTTTCAAGCAGTCTTCCTACCTTGGCCTCTCAAAAGTGGTAAGTGCCTGGGCATGAGCCAATGTGCCTGACTGAGACCCTTAATTTTAGTAAATGTGTTCATGTTGAGTCAGTCTTTAGGTAAGTTTGTGTGTTATTTTTTTTTTGTTTTTGAGACAAGAGTCTCAAGCTGTCACCCTCGGTAGAGTGCTGTGGCATCACAACTCACAGCAACCTCAAACTTTTGGGCTTAAGCAATTCTCTTGCCTCAGCCTCCCAAGTAGCTGGGACTAGAGACACCTGCCACAATGCCCAGCTATTTTTTTTTTGTTTGTTTCAGTCGTCATTGCTGCTTTCAAGCAGGCCGGGGCCGGGTTCGTACCCGCCAGCCTCTGTGTATGTGACCAGTGCCCTACCCACTGAGCTACGGTATACTATGCCACTCTGGTATGTTATTTTTAGCTTACTTAGTTTATTTCTAAATAACAAGGAACATTTACTTTTTAAGAAAATTTATTTTCAATTTTGCCATGATTTCAGATTTACAAAAAGGTTGCAAGATTTCCTGGATACCTTTTACCCACATTTGCCCAGATTGCCAAAAGTAAACATTTTCTCTCATTTGCTTTATTTCCCTCTCATTAAATATTTTTTTTCCTAAGTATTTAAGAGTGGAGAACAGATGTGATGCTTCTATACTCTCAAAATATTTTAGTGTTTTGAGTGGTGCCTGTGCCTAAAGGAGTAGGGTGCCAGCCCCATATGCCGGGGGTGGCAGGTTCAAACCCAGCCCCAGCCAAAAACTGCAAAAAAAAAAAAAAGAATTCTTTGTTTCCCCACCACCCAAGAAGAGATTCTCTCTAATCATAGTTCAGTGATCAAAATCAGAAGTTTCACATTGACACAGAACTGTTGCCTGATGGATAAGAGTATATTGTGAGTTTCTCAGTTACGCCAATAAAGCCCTGCAGGAGGATAGTCTCGGGCGTTCCACATCCTGTGTTCTCCCACCTCCTTAGTCCTCTCCAGTCTGGATGGTTCCTGAGTGTAAGTTTCATGTGTGTGACATGTTTCTTCTTTTTTAATTCCTCAGACTGGGGGTGTAATTGAATTCTATAGAGTTGACGTCAGTTTGGGTTTGGCGTTTTCTCGTGATTCATTTTAGGTTTGGCCCTTTTGGCAGGAGTGACAGGGAGTGACGTCAGATTCTTAGTGCGCTGCCTCAGGAGGCAGGAGCTGTTGGTGCGCGTGGGTGTTCCCACACTTCTCTGGGTTAGTAGCTGGTTTGTTGTCAGGTAGAGATTTTCCTTTTCCTTTTCTTTTTTTTTTTTTAATGAGACAGAGTCTTGCTATGTGGCCCTGGGTAGAGTTCTGCAGAGTCACAGCTCACAGCAACCTCAAACTCTTTGGGCTTAAGCGATTCTCCTGCCTCAGCCTCCCCAGTAGCTGGAACTACAGGCGCCTCCCACACCTGGCTATTTTTTTGTTGCAGCTGTCACTGTTTAGCAGGCACGGGCCAGCTCGAACCCGCCAGTTTCGGTGTATGTGGCCGGTGCCCTGACCACTGAGTATGGGTGCTGAGCCGAGATTTTCCTTTTTTGTGTATCTGCTTATTCATCTGTTTTTCATACCAACGTGGACTTCTGTATTTTTAACTCAGTAGGATTTAATCCTTTATGACTGTTATTTTCACTGACTTTTTGAAAAGTTCATTTTCAACTTACACAGTGGTATTTACTCTTTGATTTACAGGTCTATAAGTTTTAACGCACAGATACGTAATCACCACAATTAAAATACAGAACAAATCTATCATAGCCCCCCCAATACCCTTGTCCTTTTTCCCCAAACTCTTCTATTGTCCCTAACATCTGTCAACTCCTGATCTGTTCGCTGACTTTTATAGCTTGCTTTTGCCAAAATGTCATATAAGTGAAATCACACAGCACCCAGCCTATTACGTCTGTTTTCTTAGCATGGCACACTTAAGGTTCATAAAAGCTGTATATTGAGAGTTTGCTCCATTGTATAGCACACCCCAGTCCATCCATTCCTGTGTTGAGACAGATTTGAGTAAAGCTCCTACGAACATTTCTGTACAAGGTTTACTTGCTTACGTACCTTGAAATGGGGTTGTTGGACCCTAAAGTAAGTAAATCCTATATTTAACTTTTTTTCTTTTGTTTTTTAATTTCAGATTATTATGAGGGCACAAACGGTTAGGTTACAATATTGGCATTTGTCAGGGGAGGCCCCTGCTGTAGTCATGCTCCTCTCCAGGGCAGGCCCTGTACCCTGCCTGCTTTGTGCCATCAGGTGGGGGCACAGTCCTCCCCGTCCCCCTTCCTCACCCTACTTCACTTTATAAAAACCCAACAGACTGGTTTCCTCAGGGGCTTGTACCTTTGTGCTTTCCGCCCAGTGGTGGGTGGTTCAGTCACTTTGTCACCTTGTCATTGGCTGGTGGTGTCAGTTTTTTTAAAAAAGCACGCTAACAAGTGGATAGTGGTGTCAACTGTGTGTTAATTTGCACTCCTAGTGGCTAACAACCCCGCTGAGCGTCTTTTCATCTGCTTATTTGTCCATAGGTCTTTTTTTGTAAAATAGCTGTGCAGATCTTTCTTTCGTCTGTTTTTAACATTTGAGTTGTGTCTTAGTTTGGGCAGCTGTAACTGTAATGAGTACATAGACTGGGTGGCTTAAATAACAGAAACTTAGGATTTGAAGTTCTGGAGGCTGGGAGGTCTGCCATCTGGGAGCCCAGGGCCAGGCTCTGGGGAAAGCCTTTTCTGGTTTGCACCGTTGTCTTCTGGCTGTGTCCCCACACAGTAGAGAGTAGAGAGAAGAGGCGAGCTGGCTGGTATCTCTCACCCTTCAGAAAAGCACCGATGGCATCGGATGGCTGCACCTTCCCAGCCTAATCACCTGTGAAGTCTCTACCTCTTAATGCCATCCATTAGGGGTTAGGGGCGTAGGGGTTCAACAGGAATTCAGGGGGTGAGGAAATAAACCTTCACTCTGTGGCAGGTGGGTTGCTTTCTTAGTGGGTTACTTGTTTTGATGTTGTGTTTTTCCAGAGATAGTGGGTGTTCCTTCAAGCTGGGTCCTCCCTCTGTCCTTTTGATAAGAGCTTTTTTTATTAATACCCAAAATAAATTAACTGGGAAAAATTAAGGGTCTACATAGCTTCTGAGACGGCGTATTTTAGTTTTTGTGGCTATTCAAATACTTCTGCATTTGCAGGTAGGACCTCTGAGTTCATTTAGCATTTCTGTGCCAGGCATTGCTGAATGCTCAGTGTTTTTAACTCACTGAATCCTCACAACCAGGTAGGTAGGTGCAATAATTAGCCCATTTATGGGTACAGTAATTAACCCATTTTATGAACTGAGCCATAGAGAGTTAAAAAAAATCTGGCCCAAAGTCCATGACTAGTCAGTCACAGTGCCACGTTCAAACTCTGAAGGAGCCGTGGAGCCTACGACCATCTGTAAACCACTGTCATGCTCCACATGCCTGCTCAGACACCCACGGCCTCCAGGCCCCACACACATGCTCAAACACAGTGCATGGCCCCCAGGACCCACATGCCTGCTCAGACACAGTGCACAGTGCACGGCCTCCAGGACACACACGCTGCTCAGACACAGTACACGGTGCACGGCCTCCAGGACCCACACGCTGCTCAGACACAGTACACGGTGCACGGCCTCCAGGACCCACAC
>NW_003852479.1:690338-739101 GCF_000181295.1 Otolemur garnettii
ACGGTGCACGGCCTCCAGGACCCACACGCTGCTCAGACACAGTACACGGTGCACGGCCTCCAGGACCCACACGCTGCTCAGACACAGTACACGGTACACGGCCTCCAGGACCTGCAACGGTGCCGCCACCTTCGTATCCTCCCATGTTAATAAGATCTGCATTTGTTCAGGACGCTGATGCTGTGACCCTTGTTCAGACTTCGCATGCCCTCTACTCGCCATTTACTTTACTTCATGACGGACCCATATACTTAAGAATAGGGTGTGTTAGCAGAGTCATCTCTGACTTAAGGAATCGTGAAACGGTTTTGTAAAAAACCAAGATATCAGGGTTTTTCCTTCTCAGCTTATCAACTCTGTCACATGTTGGAATAACTTGATCAGTGGAGTAGCGAGCCTGATGAAGGCATGAAATTGGTCTAGATGGCTTTTACACTTCAAAGTGGTGTGTTAAGAATATTCAATTTTAGTTCTCTGACCTGATACATTTTGAAAGAACTGCCTTATTAGGGCAAAGGCATGGTTCAGGGTGTCTTTTGACAAAACAAGATCTGTGTAGTAATTAAAAGTTATTTGGGGTCAGGCGCTGTGGCTAACACCCATAATCCTAGTACTCTGGGAGGCTGGGGTGGAAGGATTGCCTGAAGTCAGGGGTTTGAGGTTGCGGTGAGCTATGGTGATACCACTGCACTCTAGCCTGGGGTGGAAAAGAAGGGATTTGGAGTGGGTCGGGCAGCCACTGTGTTTCTGTAGTAATGTGGTCTGTGTTTTATCCAGTGGAGGTTGGTTTGTTAGTTGGAGTCAGCATTGCAGTGGTGCTTGTCACATTTGCCTTCAGCCTTCTGACACAGTTTCACGTCTGGGTCTTTATAACCTGTCCCACTGCCCTGCTGTGAAGTAGTTTGAGACATGTATGTACTAGTAGTGCTGGTTTACAAAGTGTACAACAAGTGATTCTCGGGAGGCTGTATGATACGGAAATAAAAATGTGTTTTGGAGTCATTTATCTGTCATTTGTTAGCTGTGATTTTAACTTTCTGTAACATCTGTTTCCACATTTTTAAAAGGGAAGAATGCTGTTCACTGCACTGAGTATTGCTGAGATTGTTAGCATAGTCAGTATGCAGCAAATTCTAGTTGTTGAATCGGTAGTATCTGTTGTATTGTTTAGTGTTTACACAGATGAGTAACGCCCGCACTTTGTAGCCTCTCACGCACACACACCGTTCAGAGCAGTGCAGAGTTCATTGTGGAACACGTGTGTGGTGCAGGGAGTACCGTACGATGACCTCAGCAGAAGTCACCCAGAATCTCACTGGAAGATGACCACTGTTAAAATTTTGCTATACACATTACTTTTTGTGATAAACTTTATTTTTTAAGTGTTTTAGATTTACAGTAGCGGGAGTTCCTGTGTGTGCCATGCTTAGTGTCCCCCATTAACGTTGGTGTCGGTCCGATACCCTTGTTATGTGTGTAACTGACCAGTTGTCGAGTCAGTAGTGACACACTGGTATTAACTACTGCATTTATCTTTCCGAGATTCCATCCAAGGCCCCGCACCTCACAGTTGTCATGTCTCCTGTGCTCCCGGCACCGTGGTTTTGATAACCCTCGTTTTGAGGAGTACCGGATGCTCTGGTATGGCAGTTTGTCTGTTATTTTTCTCTTGATAAGACTGGGGTTGTAGGTTCTAGAGAGGAAGAGCCCAGAGACAAAGTGCCATTTCAGACATCATTCCTTTTTTTTTGTGGCGGTTTGGCAGGGGCCAGGTTCGAACCCGCCACCCTCAGGATATGGGGGCCAGAGTCCTACTCACTGAGCCACAGGCACTGCCGTGTTCCTTTTTTTTTTTTTTTTTTTTTTGAGGCAGAGTCTCACTTCAACACCCTGGGTAGAGTGCCGTGGTGTCATAGCCCACAGCAACTTCCAACTTTTGGGCTCGAGCAATCCTCTTGCCTCAGCCTCCTCAGCAGCTGGAACTACAGGCGCCTGCCACAATTTCAGGCTAATTTTCCTATTTTTGGTAGAGATGAGCTCTTGCTCTTGCTCAGGCTGGTCTCACACTCCTGAGCTCAAGCGATCCTCCCAGCCTCCCAGAGTGCCTCACCTGGCCAGATCTGTCTTTTATAATTATTTTCTTTCATTCTGTGCTTTGCTTTTAAAAAGATCTATGAAAACAATTTATGTAGGTGAATTTTTTTATATGTAATAAACAATTCCTTATAGATGATTATGTAGAGGTGAGCTCACACATATATGCAGTTTTAAACCTTCTTTGACTCATTAACATTCCATAGGGCTTTTCTAAGCCATTAAAAATTCTTAACAAACATTTAATAATAAAACGATATTCCACTGGTGGATTACAGAAATAGCCCCGACTCTTCACTCCTCCTGTCCATGCCCTTTGTCCCATGTGCCTGGTACAATAAAGCATTTAAGGCTGTGCAGGTCACAGTGGTCCCCGTTACGGCTACTCAGCTCTGCTGGGGTAGCATGAAAGGTCCATAGATGAGATAGAAAGTACCTGCATCCCAGTAAAACTATTTAAGAAAACAGGCAGCAGGCCTGTCACCTGATGTCACTTTTTCATGCCCTTTTACTCTGCCCCTTGGGGATTAGAATGAGGTGGAAGTTGTGAGCCCATATGTCCAGACAGCTTGCATGCTTCCTCTCGGGCTTCTGTCGTAGCTGCGGGAACATGCTTAGTTGATCTGAGGGAGCATGAGAGACGGGGACACAGAGCCAGGTTGCCCCAGCTGCCTTGCCTGAAGCCCCTAACCCCCAGACATGTGAGCAAGCCCAGTGAAGACCAGCAGAGCTACCTGCCCAACCCCAGCTGACCCCAGACACACAGGTAGAAAACTGTATACCACTGAGGGTTCATGGATGACACACAGCATTGTTGTGGCCTTAGATGATTCATAGACTGATGCACCAGTGTTTAATCAATCAATCTGTTCATGTTTCTCATAATTTTTTAAGAATATATACTTAGGAATGAAATTACTGTGTCAAAGAGCCTGTAAAAGTATACAGTATTTTACCAAGGATACAATTTATGAAAATGTCCCCCCCCACACTTTTTTTTTTTTTTTTTGCAGTTTTTGACCTAGGCTGGGTTTGAACCCATCACCTCCGGCCTCTTAGGGCCTGCACCCTACTCCTTTGAGCCACAGGCTCCACCCGAGAGCATTCCTTTTATAATCTTAGCCTTCCTGAGGCTAGGCCTATTCTCTTTTTTCCCTGGAATGTTTTCTAGGCCCAGCTGAGATGAGGTCCAATCTGTAGTCACCTGTTGAACAGTGAACCATCTGTCATGCTTGGTTAGTTTTTACAAGTTTCTTGAGTTGTCATTGCATTTTATATGTGTTTATCTTTCTGTCCAACTAGATTAGGCAACACAAATACAGAGCAATGCACAGGTCCTCAGACGTGGATTCTTGATACATGTCATAGGTTGAGGCCTGTGCTGCCCACTATTTCAGACAGACAGTTCACCTTGTAAAGGCATAAACTTATGGTATTGATAAATACAGTACAGGAATGTAAATTTTTCCTTATGATTTTCTTAATAACTTTCTTCTCTAGCTTACTTAATTGTAAGAATACAGAATGTACTGCATCTGACCGTGTTAATTGACCATTTATGTCAGTAGTGCGGCTTCCCAGCCAACAGTAGGCTGTTAGTTAGGTTCTGGGAAAGTCAAAAGCTACACACGTGTGTTCATCTATAGGGGCCTGGGGACCCTTAACTCCCCTGTTGTTCAAGGATCAACTGTAAGTTTTAAAAAAAAATACTGTGAATCTGTTATTTAAAAATAAAAAGTTAAAAAAAATCATTAGCATGTGTCATGGCTAATGTTAGAGGAAAATAAATTATTCTTTCTTTGCTGTTGACAAGTGATTTATTTAAATAAGTGAATGATAACATTTTGTTGAATGATCTAGTCGTCCTTGATATCTGAGTTTTTTTAGAGAAAAAATGTGACAAAAACAGTGTATATGTGTTTATTAAGTTTCGTCTATTGAAGAATTCCACAAAAGGACTTTTTGTTTTTAGTTGTTACTGTGACGATAGCAAGAGGGAGGAGGAGGATCTTAGGTGATGGATAAGAGAAGAGAAGATCCTTATTTTCTGTGTGTTATTAGGGAGATGGCAACTAACGGAGGACTAGTGATTTGAATCTGGCTGATCCAGAAGGATGTCTATGATAGAAAATGAAACAAAATTTCTTTTCATTAAGATTATTCAGAACTATAAATGTTTATGATAGTGAGCTCACTTTCCGTCAGATATTTGGGAATGAACTATAGTCATAGGGTTTGGGAGGAAACTTCGCAGGTCAGGGAATAAGATCATCTGAGAGTTGTTAGTGTTGGACTTTAACCTACTTCACTGATGGTGACATCAAACGTCCTCCTCACCTCTGCTTCCCTCTACCCTTGAAATGGACCATATTAGTCTTTTATTCATATGGGCATGTAATTGTTTATATATTGATTCCATATTAGTATGGAGTACATTGGATATTTATTTTTCCATTCTTGAGATACTTTACAAAGAAGAATGTGTTTCAACTCCATCCACGTAAATGTAAAAGATGTAAAGTCTCAATCCTTTTTAATGGCTGAATAGTATTCCATGGCATACACATGCCACAGTTTGTTGATCCATTCATGGGTTGGTGGGCACTTAGGTTGTTTTCATGACTTTGCAATTATGAATTGAGCCGCAGTAAACATTCTAGTGCAAATGTCTTTGTGGTAAAATTATTTTTTTTTATTAAATGATAGCTGTGTACATTAACGCAAACATGGGGTACAGTGTAGTGTTTTCATATACAATTTGAAATATTTTCATCTAACTGGTTAACACAGACTTTATGTCATTTACTTATTGTGTTAAGACATTTATATTCTAGTTTTAGAAAGATTCACTTATACCCTTATAAGACAGACCATAGAGGTGATCTTTCCAATCACCCTCCCTCCACCCATCTGCCCTTCTCCACTCCCCTCCCCCAACCCCTCCCCATATTCTTGGGCTAGAATGAGGTTGTAGCTTTCATGGAACATACTCCAAAATCGATCACATCTTAGGCCATAAGTCTAACCTAAGTAAATTTAAAAGAATAGAAATTATTCCATGCATCTTCTTAGACCATCATGGAATAAAAGTTGAACTCAGTAACAACAGGAATCTGCAGTCTTATATAAAAACATGGAAGCTAAATAACCTTATGCTGAATGATAGGTGGGTCAGAGATGAGATCAAGAAGGAAATTACCACATTTTTAGAACAAAATGACAATGAAGACACGAGTTGTCAGAACCTCTGAGATACTGCAAAAGCAGTCCTAAGAGGGAAATTTATAGCTCTGCAAGCCTTCCTCAAGAGAACAGAAAGAGAGGAAGTTAACAAGTTAATGGGACACCTGAAGCAACTGGAAAAGGAAGAACAATCCAATCTCAAACCCAGCAGAAGAAAAGAAATAACCAAAATTAGAGCAGAATTAAATGAAATAGAAAACAAAAGGATTATAGAACAGATCAATAAATCCAAAAGTTGGTTTTTTGAAAAGGTCAATAAAATAGATATTTGACCAACATAAAAAAGAAAAAAAAATAAAATCACTAATATCATCAATCAAAAACAGTAAATATGAAATAACATCAAACCAACTAGAAATTCAAAAAATCCTCGATGAATATTATAAGAAACTTTATTCTCAGAAATACGAAAATCTGAAAGAAATCGACCAATACTTGGAAGCACGCCACCTCCCAAAACTTAGCCAGAATGAAGTGGAAATGTTGAACAGGCCTATATCAAGTTCTGAAATAGCATCAGCTATACAAAATCTCCCCAAAATGAAAAGCCTGGAACCAGATGGCTTCACGTCAGAATTCTACCAAACCTTTAAAGAGGAACTGGTACCTTTATTATTCAACCTTTTCAAAAATATTGAAAAAGACGGAATAGTACCCAACACATTCTATGAAGCTAACATCACCTTGATTCCCAAACCAGGAAAAGACCCAAGAAGAAAAGAAAATTATAGACCAATATCACTAATGAATATTGATGCAAAAATATTCAACAAGATCCTAATGAACAGAATCCAGCAACACATCAAAAAAATTGTACACCACGACCAAGTGGGTTTTATCCCAGGATCTTAAGGATGGTTCAACAGACGTAAATCTATAAACGTCATTCATTACATAAACAAATCAAAAAACAAAGACCATATGATTCTCTCAATTGATGCAGAAGAAGCTTTTGATAATATCCAGCATCTCTTCATGATCAGAACACTTAAGAAAATTGGTATAGAAGGGACATTTCTCAAGTTGATAGAGGCCATCTATAGTAAAATTCACAGCCAATATTGTAATCAATGGAGTTAAATTGAAATCATTTCCACTCAGATCAGGAACCAGGCAAGGTTCCTATTGTCCCCATTGCTATTTAACATTGTAATGGAAGTTCTAGCCATTGCAATTTGGGAAGAAAAGGCGTTTAAGGGTATCCATATAGGAACAGAAGTGGTAAAATGATTTTTGTTCTTCTGGGTAGGTACCTAGTAATGGGATTGCAGGGTCAAGAAGGTCTACTTTTCGATCTTTGAGAATGCTCCATACTTTTCTCCAAAAAGGCTGTGTTAGTTTGCAATCCACCAGCATACACTAACCACCTCCTTAAATTGACTTAATTTCCATGAACTAGACACACACCACATGTACTTAGCAGTACAGCAGGCCTAGTTCCTTATGTTGACCACTTCCATATGTTGACCAGTTTTTTACAGTACCTTGGTTGCTCACCTTCTAGAGGTTCTCCTGTATTTAGTTGTGTTTACCATATACTCACATTTCTTTCTTTTAATATAGCACCATGTGGAAATGTAATTTTACCTGAGTGTGTGAGAAGTGTAGAATATAGTTAAATGCATATAACTATGTACATTATACTATATACTAAATGCATATGAGTGCATCTGGCTCAGGAACCAGTAGGTCCTGGGTTCCAATCCCAGCTCCTACTTAATAGCTGTGGCCCTGAGGCAACTTGCCTTCTCTGTGAGTCAGTGTCATGTGTAAAACAGGAATTTTATTGTTTAAAAATGTGAAGTCCAATTATTCTGAGGTTAATAGAAAAAAAGAATTTTTTAGATGGTCTGATATTGAAGGGCTGGCAATGCAAAAAGAAAGTGGGGCTGGAGCAGTGCCAAGGGAGCAGTGACTGCTGAAGAAGGGCACTTAGCCGCAGGGTGCTCCTGGGCCCCAGCACTCACCTGGAGTCACCTCACCTCACAGGGGCTCCCGGGCCCCAGCACTCACCTGGAGTCACCTCAGGTCACAGTGGTTCCCGGGCCCCAGCACTCACCTGGAGTCACCTCACCTCACAGCAGCAGGGGCACATACCAGCCACTGTCAGGCGTTTGGAGCCAGAAGCCCTTCTCTTCAGCCTCCTCCATTTCCTTCGGTATCTAATAACAAGCCACCTGGTAAGAGAGCCTGGAGATGGGGTCTGGTCTCTCAGCCCCGTGTGTTCAGGGAAGGGCCTGGGAGTGTAGGTGGGCTGCAGAACGACAGGTCAATAGGCTGGGGGAAGACTTCACACACACAGACACACACAGACACACACAAACACGCGCGCATCTTTCAGAGTCAGTGACTGACGTCTCTACGAAGGGGAGCTCTGGAGCTGGACAGGGCAGTGGAAAGGGGCATTATTTTTAATCTTTGGTTTTTGGGCTTTTGTTTCCGAGGCTTTGAGATTTGATTAACCTCAGATCGTGGCACACTGACTGGTCCTTCTGAGTCATCATGCCCATTCCTGGCTCCCACTGTCCCCTGTTAGAGGCGAGAGTTCCCTTCTCGGCCGTTCAGTGGACCTGGTTCAGTTCACTCAGCAGAACTAGCCACTTAGGCTGATTCAAAGGGAGAGCAAGAAACTGGGGTAATGGAAACTGAGGCAGCTGGGAACCCCATGGAGCAGAATGGAAGCCAAGTTTTAAAGTGAAGGAACAGAGTAAAAGGCAGGTAAGTAAAGTGAAGGGAAGCAGAGATAAACAGGCTTTTCCAGAGAGTGGCAAAGGGCCCCTCTCAAGTGAGAGGAGACGCCACACAAAGGCCATGCACCAGGAAGCCCTTTCACCCCAATGCCTCAACATTCTTCTACAGGAATTCCCAGGGGTGCTGCCCTGGCGTCACTGGTTGTGGATTACTTCAGTTGTCACATGAGTTCCATTTTCTTTACTCTGGACAGTAATTATTAACTGTCATTTACTAGTGGGGGTACGGCGGTGTCCGTCAGTCTCCTGGTATTTGTGGCAACCATAGTGTGCCTTGTTCTGTGACAAGGATCATTATCTTTGTTGTATGGGGGGATCATTCATGGGCTAGAGGTCATGGGTCACAGGCTAGAAGTTACCTTTCACGGGAGCAGCACATACTTGGTTAACCAGGACACGCCCACACGCAATTTCTTGTTTTGCTCTAGGGCTCTTTCTAAGTTTCTCCTCTAGAAGGCCAGTCACCCCTTTGACCTCCTTCCACCCCTACACATCACCCATGCCAGGGAAGTCTACCTCCCACACTTCTGTGGATGTGATGATGTATGATGTTAAAGCTATATGATGTTCTTCATGGGTTAAATTTAAATAGCATTGTGCCAAAATTTTTATTCTTTATTACTTTTTAATAGTGGCCACATAGGTTTTTTGAGATGCCTCCATGATGCTGTGTGTATCAGCTGTATCTGGCTCACTCTCATTCAGCGCGTAGCATTCTACCATATGTGTACACCACATTTTCTCATCTGTTTTCCTATTTGGGGCATCGACGTTGCCTACAACTACCTGTGTGATACAATGAGCGGCCTCCCCTCTGCTTTCCTGAGGATCAGCTGAGAGTTTCTGGGATGTGTGGTTTAAGTACCCAGGGCCGTAGGCAGCCTCGATGACGGCTCCCAGCAGTCCCTGCCTCACATTCCTGCCTTCGTTTAATCTCTTTCTTTTCAACATGGATTGGCTTTTTTAAAACAATATTTTTGAGGCAGAGTCTCATTTTGTTGCCCTGGGTAGAGTGCCGTGGCATCATAGCTCACAGCAACCTCAAACTCCTGGGCTCAAGTGATCCTCTTGCCTCAGCCTTCTGAGTAGCTGGGACTACAGGTGCCTGCCACAATGCCCGGCTAGTTTTAGAGAAGGGGGTCTCGCTCTTGCTTAGCCTGGTCTCGAACTCCTGAGCTCAAGCAATCCACCCACCTCAGCCTCCCAGAGTACTGGGATTACAGGCATGGGCCGCTGTGTCCGGCCCTTAATGCGGACTGGGTTAAATGGTTCTTTCTTTGCAAACAGAATATGGGAAAAATGATGAAGTGTCACTTCCAAGACTGGTTTCAAGCAAGACTATGACTCTGTCCTGCTCACCCCGGCTCATTTTCTCCCGTTTGGAGCCGTTGCTCTGCAGGAAGCATGCTGCCGTGTCCTTCCCTGAGAGATAGAGATGCCGGAGAGAGATAGAGAGAAAGTGTGTCATGTGGCCGGGAACTGATGTCTCAATGGTTTTAGGTTTAGTTAAAATGGCCACCAGGTGGCACCAATGCCTGAAAAGTATTTCTGAGAATCAGAAGTATTATTCTCGCACATTAAAATCAGTTAAAATAAAAATGTATTGCTGGTATAATTAAAGAGATAATTCTGGCCTCCTACTAATTAGTCTTCAAGAGACAATTTTTAGGCTCCAGGTGGGACGTGGTGTCTTTCCTCTGTGATCCCGTAGCTAGTAACACTTGGCGAGGTCTCTGTAATTATTCCCTTGAAGCCGTTTCTTCCACTTAAGGCGGGATCAGGACATTCACAGGCTCACTAGCCCCTGCCTGGTGCAGCTTCTATTTCCTAGTTTTCTAGGAAACAGGGAGTGAGGAGGGAAAGCCAGGGTTGGGAGAAGTAAAATCTGAAATGGAGGCTTTCTGAGTTAAACTTGTCTTTGAATGCTTATAAAATCTACAGGTTAGGGAGGTGCCTGTGGCTCAGTGAGTAGGGCGCTGGTGCCATATACCAAGGGTGGCGGGTTCAAAACCAGCCCAGGCCAAACTGCAACAAAAAATAGCCGGGCATTGTGGCAGGCACCTGTAGTCCCAGCTACTTGGGAGGCTGAGGAAGAAGAATTGCCTAAGCCCAGGAGTTGGAGGTTGCTATGAGCTGTGACTCCACTGCACTCTACCGAGGGCGAAAAAGTGAGACTCTGTCTCTACAAAAAAAAAATCTACAGGTTAGAGAAATAATGGAAATACACATTTCATTGCTTAAATTTCATGTATTAAATGGATCATGAAAAAACAGCCAACCTTATCTACCTCATTCACAGGCCTGGCTGACAGATCCTATCTCCTTTCAGGAAACAAATACAGAGACATTAATGGCCTTTAAAAATAAGTTTAGTTATGAATGGTCATGTCTGAGAACCGTAAAGCTTACTTCAAAGCTATAGTCTGGACTCCAAATATGAAACTTAAAAAAAAGCCATTTATCCCGAATGGCCATGTCTGCAGTATCTGAGTACACACTCGGTTATGTATTATATCAGGGGAACGTTTCTGTCAGCTCTTCTCTCTCACCTTCTTAGAGATGCAATCTTTTCTGTATTTTTGGTGCATTGAGAGCCTCAGCCAAGGGTGGCACCTGTGGCTCAGTGAGTAGGGCACCGGCCCCATATACTGGAGGTGGCAGGTTCAAACCTGCCCCTGGCCAAAAACTGCAAAAAAAAAAAAAAAAGCCTCAGCCAAATTTCCATCCATGGAAAACATATTTCCAGAACCTTCTTATTGCTGTCCACTTGTGATGGATACTCACTATGCATTCTCGGTTGCAGACACTTTAAAAATGATCAAAACCAACATCTCTTAAAGTGTGATTAGTAAAGCGATAGTCCGTCAAGAAACTACCCGTATTTGGTAAAAAATGTGATCTGTCCTTGTTTCTCTCTTGACAGCTTATATTATTGCTAAAGACTCTCTGAAGCCCCGCATAGCAGAGGTTCTCGGTGGAGCTGTACAACCCTCCAAGGAACATTTTATAAATTTGTGGTAGTGTTTTTGTTGTCACACCCATTGTCCAAGAAGCCATGGAAAGATGCTAGGTAGCATGCGGTGTACACAACAGTCCCTTAAAAGCAAGAGTTGTCACTCAGCTCCTGGGACTTTTCACTTGCCCTGACAAATCATGGAGCTGAGAAGTCTGTATACAATTAAGCCTACTATTATTAACTTAGTTCTACCTACCAATGCAAAGTAGTTGAGTGTCTTAGGGATATGATGACACTGTCATGGGAAGATTATAGTATTAAAACAATTTTTTTTAAAGATGGAGTGTCGCTGTATTGCCCAGGCTAGAGTACAGTGGCTATTCATAGGGTGGGTCATGGCGAGCTGCAGCCTCTAACTCCTGGTCTCAATCGGTCCTTCTGCCTCAGCCTTCCGAGTGGCTGGGTATATTTTGCTTTGTTTGGAGCGTTACCCAAAATTGTTCATTATCTGAGAAAGGAACATCAAGAGCAAACACTGCTGGTTGTCTTTGAATTGCTGATACAGCACAACTCTGTAGCCTGTACAAGCTGTCACATTTGGGATAATTCTTCATGTGGGTGCAAACATCTAACTACTTGTGTATTTTAGTCTAGTCATGCCCAGGCATTTACATATTACATTGTTGTTGTTCTGCTTGGAAATTTTTTATGTAGGACATAGCTATAAATTTGTCCCAGGATGATAAAGGAGGTATTACAAAGGTACATGTTATAAAAGGCCCTGTTAGGGCTGGGTATTCTTAATCTAAGTGAAACACCTGGGGAATTTTCTTAACCTAGTTAAATTTATTTCACAAGAAGACATTTTTCTTTGATTCCTGCTGTCATATTTCATTAAGTTCTTTGCTGGGCTTTCTATTTGCCCCTCTGATTTAAGTGTAAATTTATTACCCGTCCAACATGTGGGCCCATGGTTCTTTCCAAGTTTGTGCTGATTAAATAAGGAACAGACCTGGAACTCAGGCAAAAGAAACCTACAAGTAGAACAGTGGGTAAGGAAGTATGGCACATGCCCTCCTGTATTACAGGGGTGAACAGAGGCGAGGTGCAGCGAGACCAGGCTGGAAGCACCAGTGACTGTGGAGGGTCTGTCTGGGCACTCCCCATGAGCAGGGTAAGGACTTCAGTGGCATCCTTCTGTTACTGGACAAAGGGATCCAGCTGTCTGTCACTGTCTAGCCAATATGCAGAAATAGGGGCTGGATCTACTGAGCTTAATTATGAGAAGGGCAGCAATTCTGTAGGTCAGGGAGAGTAGTCTCTTTAAGACTGTTCTGCCTCAGTTACAATTTTAATAGTTTTTATAATGGGATACAAAGAAACAAACCTAGAAAATTTTAAATTTATCTAAAAGAATCATCAGGCCTGGCATGATGGCTCATGCCTGTAATACCAGCACTCAGGCCGAGGCCAGTGGATTGCCTGAGCTCACGAGTTTCAGGCCAGCCTGAGCAAGAAAAAGACCTCTTTTCTAAAAATAGCTGAGTGTCGTGGCAGGTGCCTGTAGTCCCAGCTATTTGGGAGGCTGAGGCAAGAGGATCACTTGAACCCTAGAGTTTGAGGTTCCTGTGAGCTAAAGATATCGCCAAACTCTACTGAGGGTAACTAAATGAGACTCTGTCTCAACACACACACACACACACACACACACACACACACAGAGGTACATATACAGGCATAAAGGAATCATCAAAGAAACAGCATAAAAGTAGCCTTTACTGTATAGGCTACAATTGTTACTCTATAATGTAACAATACTTAAACACCATAAAGGTTACCTTTAACAATGTAACAATACTTAAGTAACATAAAAGTAACCTTTAACAATATAACAACATTGTCTCAGGCAGTGATAGTCAACTGGGGCCATGAGAGGATCTTAGGTGTTCCATGACAAAAAAAATTTTTTTTTTTTTTTGCAGCTTTTGGCCGGGGCTGGGTTTGACCCTGCCACTCTGGCATATGGGGCCGGCACCCCACTCCTTTGAGCCACAGGCACTGCCCAGTGCCATGAAAATTTTTAAAAATCATTAATGACATTATTTTTGGAAGAAGTTCAAAGCACAGTCAGTATATTCTTTTTTTTACTCTTTTTTCTGATCAACATAATTTAGGTGTGCTGAGGAAGTTTAACTGTAGGTCCGAGTGTGCCGTCAGATAAAAAAGGCTGAAAACACCGGGTGTTTTTACCTCCCCATAGTCTTTTGACACAAACCTTCTCACACTCGCGAGGAAGGTGTGTGGGGATAGAATGAAGGCTCAGGGCTGAGCAGACCGGGTCAGCCACGCTGCCTCACTCAGCTTTGCAGACTCCACCTTGGAGGCTGCTTCTCTGACTTCGCTTCTTGATTCTTTAACACAAAGGAGTATGTGGAAATTTCTAAAAGCCTCAGTTGTGATGAATTGTTCCTACAGTTGTCTGAATCAGGATTTTGGACATTAAAAGCTTGATATAATTTGCTTTACACTTCTCTTCATAAAAAAGGGAATAAAAAAACCAGAAGGGAACATGTCATAAAGAAAAAAAAACAAAGATGAGGATCATTGGCTTCAAACATTTTCATAAAACATTTTCATGAAGTATGTAGTAGATATTTAGAACTTAGGGGCTTTTGATGCTATGCCGAAAGGGGTTTGTTCACAGGAGTTTGTTACCAAAGAAATTCTGATGTAAAAACCTGAGAGAGGAGATCTGGAGGTGACTGAATGCAGTTAGTGGATTGCAGAGGTCTCCCCAGTGACCATGACCAACTAGGATTAGAAAACCACAGGGTTCGGACTCAGCCTACTTGGGCCTGCCTTCTGCTTTGACGTGAAACCTGGGGGTGCAGGTGTCTTCTCTACCTCACCCGTCTTACCTGCTGGTGCCACCAGGGATTGGGAATGTCATTTACAATGATGGATGGTAAAATGTCTTAAAAATGGAAACTTCTGTATGGCTTCCTTGTAGTTACTAATTCTGGTTCATAATGCAAAGAGTTTAAATGAGGTTCATTTATTTCTTAGCAAATGAATTCTTTCTTCTGTCAATGAAATGAACATTGATTCAGCCATCAGTGTTTATTTCATTAACCAAAACATCATGATTTGTCCATAAACAAGTCACATCAGTAACAGGGCTTCTGCTGACGTCCTGGCCACCTGATTCACAGCCTGGGTGCTTCCTTGGGCTTTTGAGGTCACCTGAATTCAGGGCTGATTGGGACCTCACTTCCTCTTTAATTTTACATAACTAGCCTCTTATTCAGTAGCATTGCTGTTTTCTCTTCAAAATAGTCAAGAGAGATGACCTTCTGGCTTTAATACCTTCCTACAGCTTCCTCTCATTGGCCATGGTCTTCTTTCCACATGGGCATCAGCATCAACTAGGGGACACCCTCTTATCTGCAGCCACCTGGATATCAGCCCAAACACTCTGGGGTGGCAGGAGATATAGCAGGAAGAGGTTTTGGAGCCCATGGAACAAGCGGCAGATAAGAGGGTGAACAACCTGGCTGCAGATAAGAGGGTGTCCCCTAGTTGATGTCAATAGTTACGTGTGTAGACCAGCCTGGATTTCCAGGAAAACTCTGTTCTCTGGTGGCTTTAGGAGTTGGAAAAATTGCCACAGGAGATCCCTGCCTAGAAGAACCACAGAAAGCCAGCCACACTCTCGAGGCTCAGGTGGCTACAGGCCTTCTCTTGGACATGAGACCTCTCCATCTGGGTTCTGACCCACATAGTCAGAAGCAGATCCCCCGCCCATCCAGAACAGCCCAGAAATCCTTGAGGGAGACCTTGCACTGACCGATACCCTGAAGCATCTTCCAGGCTGAGCTGCGTGAGCCATCTTGGGGAAGGGCTGCAATTGTCATAAGCCACCTGCCCCTCATCTGTGTCCCTGGGGTTCTTGTACTGTGGCCCTTCTGTGATAGAGGACTGTGCTCAGCAATTAGCTGTGTCTGCCAGGGGGGAACTGGCCACTCTTTTCTGAGGCTGGGCTGTCCTTCATAGAGTTCCAATTGTCAGGTCAATTTCATTCTTATCCTTCTAAGTTTTGTGAAGTACTACTCAGGAAGGCCCAGGGCAAATGTCATTTTTATTTCTTTAGGTTTCCATCTTGAGCAGAATAAATTAGTGCATAAAGTGCAGTTTCTGTGCCATAGCATTTAACCTGGATCTCTAGTGAAACTTATGAGTAACACACACGCATCTAAAGCACATCTGCCTATGTGAATGATACGTCTTTATTGCTTAATTCCCTCAAAGGACAGGAAGGTGGAGATCAAAGATGGAGCTACTGTATTCCTAATTAAATTTATTGAGGTCCTCCTAAATTTATTGAGGTCCTACCAACATGTCAGACACCGGCAGGCCCCAAAGATGCAATTATGAGTAACACACATGTATTTTTTTTTTTTAACCTTCAATGAAATTACAGTATTTTCCACTGAATTGGTTCTTCAGTTCATTTATGCTGTTCCTGATTAACTGAGTGTAGCTTCAGGAGATGTTGAGCTGAGCCAAACCACTCCTCCTTACTTAGGAAAAGGCAAATAGATTCCCACGGAAGGGTGCTGCTGGCAGTGATGGTACAAGCAGTGAACAGAAGGGCAGAACGGTGTCCTGCTGCAGCCTGTACTCACCATGATTGCAGCATATCCAGTTTCCCCAGTTCTCCCCAAGGGGAACCTGAGATGAGCTTCTAGATGGCAGCCTGATGTATCCAGCTAATGACAGGTTGGGTTCTGAGAGCCTAGGCTTGATCTAAGATAGGCGCCCAGGATGGATGGAGTCCAGGGGTAATGGGAGAGCAAATTACAGCAGTTATGGCTATTTCAGATCCAATGGAATGAACAATGAGGGAGAACTTCCAGATTTGGAGGTGACGTTGGACAGGGACGAAGCTATAGGTTAAGCGTTAGGTAGTTACTGGATTCGTTTTGTGGTGAAAAGAGCTGGGATGCCCAGAGCTCTCTGTTTTTGAATTTCTTGGCTTAAAGATACAGGGCTGGGCCAGACACTAGTTTCTAGTTCTGTGGGTTTAAAAAAAAAATCATAAATTGTAGTCCCTGCACCTTAAGGAAACTATACCCTAACTGTGAGAGAAGAATCACATTTTTAAAAAGAATGAATTAAGATGAGATTGCATTTAGTGAAGGATGGGAGGACCAGGTAAAGGCACAGGTAGGAGGTTGGGTGCGTGTGACACAAAGGCTTGGGGAGGCCTTCTGGGTGTCAGGGCATAGGCAAGATTCAAGGATGCTGGCTTATTCACAGCCAGCAATAACCTGTGTCACCCTTCCACCCTAGAAACCACAGCGAGTCTGTGCTAAGGACACAGCAAACACGAACAAAAATAAGGACACCAGCCGAAAGCTCAGTAGAACGCAGCCTTGGCCTTGGTCAATTCAACTCTCTCCCTCTGAGTACCTTACGAAAATATCTCACTTATCATGGAAATATTTCCAGCTCTCACACTTGACCATGGGAGAGCCAACTGCTCCCCAAACTCTATTGTTTGGCAAAGCAATGGTGGACAGAAATGGCCACTGCAGGTGCAAGGTGGGCATTCAGCTGCATCACGATGGTACAGGGATGGGTCTTTGGAACCGGTCAAGCTTCCCAGCTGCACCTGGGGCCTGACTCACGGCCTGCCTCTGGCGCCCTTTCTGTGGCATGTTTTCTGTTCTGCTAGATTACCTTTTTCTGGTAGAACAGCTGACCTGTCCCTGCCGAGACCTGTGCAGGCATGCATCTCCCTGTGTCTCTCCCCTCAGGCTCTGCACACTTCACACTCACTCTTGCATTATGAAGCATGGAATTTTGAGTTTCTCCAAGACATGGAGTAAACTGTCCTCATCAGTAACTGACTTTTCCTGTCTTTGGTTTGCTATAGGTGAGAACTGGGTAATAAAGCTTGTGATTTATTTGGACAGGCTGCATGAAGAATTAACAGTAATGACTTGACTTTGGCAAACATCCCTCTCCATGGTGACTTTTTCTTCTAGCTCCGCCCTGCTGTAAGTGGCTATTAATCACTAATCGCTTAAAGAGTATAAAACAACATCACCTAAAATCTCAAGGGAACTATCTTTATCACCACAAAATTGTGTAAAGCTTTCAAAGTCTCTGAATTTTTACCAGAAGTTTGAAAAGTCCAGAGAACGTACTGGCTCACTTTTTAACTGACTGACTTATCCTTAAACAAGTGTTTTGGGGGAGACCCTACAATTGTCTGTAAAGTGGTGTTTGTTGATTGACTGACTGATGGATTCATTCTTTCCACATGTTTGTTGGGTGTCTTCCCTGTGATGCTCTGTTCTAGCTGTTGGGACAGAGCAGTGAAGAAAACAGAAACATACTATCGTTTAGAGGAAGGCACAAGATAAACAAAAATCAAAGATACAGAGTAATTGCTTATTTGAGCAGGAGAAGTGTTGTGTAGAAAGATTAAATTCAGAGCAGGAGGTGGAGGCGGCTAGTTTGTGGAAGGAAGTAAGAAAAACATTTCAGTTTTAAATACTGTTGTCTGGGAACGCCTTGCCCAGACACTGACATTAGAACTGTCAACCTAAATAACAAACAGAGAGAGGCTCTCTTAAAAAAAAAAAAAAAGGTATTTATTCAGGAATTGGGCTGTGATGTGAACACACCTGCCATGGTAAATTACGTGCATGCCCAGGGAGGTAGAGGAAGACACAGGTTTTTTAAGGGGAAAATGAGGAGGATTACATAATTGTTTTGAGATAATTATTCTTGGCTACAAAGACCAACAACGAGAGGGACAGCAGTCTGGGGCTGGCCAGGCAGGTGCAGGCAGCTGTCCTTGCCGGGGAGTATTTCGTGTGAGGTCTTTGTGTGAGGCTGTGCCTGTCTTTGTGTCTGGGTTCAGCTTTTTGTCTTTCGGGTGCTTCTCCTTCTCCGGCGCACAAGCCTGAGAGTCGTCTCTTCGCGGCTTTCCTGGCTCCTTCCTTCCTTCCTTCCTTCCTTCCTTCCTTCCTTCCTTCCTTCCTTCCTTTCTTTCTTTCCTTTCTTTCTTTCTTTCTTCACAAGTGATCCCATTTTGACTCTGACAACGTTCACAGAGCACAGGCTTGAAGGAGGGGAATGAGTGAGCCTGTGTACCCTGGGGGGAGAGTGTGCCGGGCGCGGTAGGTACAGAGACCCCGAGGCAGGAGCCGGCCAGCTGCACGGAGAGGGCTGTGGCGACATCAGCGCACACGGCACTGCCCATGTGCCAACACTGTTCTGAGGCTTTACTCTTATTATCTCACTTAACCCTCCGTGTTTTCCCCACTTACAGATGCAGAAACTGGGGCGCAGACAGGTTATGTAACTCTCCCAAGGCTACTTGGCTAACGCGGGGGAACCAGGCAGGCGGGTTCCAGAGTGTGTGGCCTGGACCCCTCTGCCTGGCGTCTGCATCTAGTCGTCTGGGGATGAGGCGGCGTCGCCCACCACGTTGCACTGTGCCACTTCGCTTTTGGGAGAAAATATTTTTCTGATCTTAATATTAGCATTAGTTGTGCTTGTCTCGAAGCTCTGGTTTGTTTTCATCTAATGAACACTGTGGTCTGTGATGATTGTGGAGCCGGACTTCCCACATTGTTGTACCCTGTTCATCATTTTAACTACCTTCTCCTTTGAGAAATAGGGAGTCATACAGGAATAAAAGTGCCGTTTAAAAGAAAGTGCAGGGCGCTTAGCAGGTGGGAACCGGGAGCCAGCAGCCTGGCTCTGGGAAAAGCCACCCTTGGGTTTGCAGGGTGAAGACACTGTTTCTCCACTCTCCACCTCGAGTAGAGTGCTATGGTATCATCATAGCTCACAGCAACCTCACTCTCCACTCTCTGTGGCCGGGAGACCTGGGCTTTCCTCTGCAGCCAGGCAGAGAGGAGAGAAGCGGGCCTCTCCCTGCCTGTGGCCGCAGAGCATGGTCTGAGATCAGACAAGCAGTTCACACCCAGCCCCCCCTGTCTGGGCTCTGGGTCCTCAGCTTCTTCATCTGTAAGATGAAGATTAAGTAGCAGCCTACCTCTGCGGGTCCTGGGGAGGAAGCAGGAGAAAGCCCACATGTGACATGGACAGCATGGGCTGATGCACAGAAACACTGTGGGGCAGGAGGCTGCTGTGGTTACTATTTAACATTCTTTAACTTAAAGAAAACACCACGGGACCTGGTTGAGATCTGGGTTGTCATCATATCCATCAAATGCCCTGTGGGGACTCTGTGGCTCTGACCCCTGACACCTGGACTCCTTACTAGAAATAAAACCAACAACCACAGCCAGCTTTCAACTTCCTAAAAACCTAAGTGATGCTGAGGACGGGACTTCACAGAGATGCAGGGACGAGGATGGTGATGAGGCAGCTGGTTCAGGAATGGCCTCTGTGTTATAAGCTGGGCTCCTTCTCCCCAGTGACTTTCAGTTGCTCAAAAATAGTCCAGGCATCTCAGAAAATTAACATTTACTTTTTAAAAAAATTTTTTGAGACACAATCTCTCATCGCTTCTCAGCATTTTGGCTAAGATCAAGTGAGTGGAGACACAGTCTCACTCTGTCACCCTGAGTAGAGTGCTATGGTATCATCATAGCTCACAGCAACCTCAAACTCTTGGGCTCAAGCAATCCTCCTGCCTCAGCCTCCCGAGTAGCTGGGATGACAGGCATCATCAGCCACAACGCCCAGCTAGGTTTTCTATTTTTAGTAGAGATGGAGTCTCACTCTTGCTGAAGTTGGTCTCAGACCAACTAACCAATTAACCTGCTTCAGCCTGGCAGAGTGCTAGGATTATAGGCGTGAGCCATGGCGCCTGGCCAACATTCACTTTTAAAGGATTGTTTCAAGTTGTGCAAGAAGAAAATGATCTGGCTAAAAAGGCTTGAAAGTCCAGTTAAAAATATTTTAATTAATTGTGTTAGAATAAAAGAAAGGCTGTTCCAAATAGCCTATGTGCTTGATAATTTTTTTCAACCTATAAACATGTTGAGCCACTGACCTTTGTGGGGAGAGGTGGTGTGGCAGATAGAGTGTGCCAGGCCCGACTCCCAGCTGTGCAATTGCAGGCTGTATAAACTTTGGTCAAAGCTCAGTTTCCTCATCTGTAAAACGGGGAGAAGGCATTCCTCCAAAGGCTGTTAAGGGAACTGAGGTGCATGCTATGTGGGAAGGCTCCTAGCATAGGACAGGCTTTCAGTCATGTTAGTCTGATTATTTTGAAGTCTTTTCTCTTCAATTATTTCAGTTTTTGCCACCTCATTAGAACTGTTTAATTATTCAGAATTTTTGAATCTAGTTTGTGAATTAGCAAAACTCTTTGCTAATAGGTTCTCTTTCCTGCTGACTTAAAATCGCAATAGAACTTCATATCACTGTGTCAATTATGGAAAAAGCAGATGATTCAACATCAATATTATTGCTGAATGCTTTGGTAAATGGTTTTATGAAAATGAGTTTGAAAGGATAGTGAAAATAAAGCTGGTTTTAATGTTTGTCTTATCTATGGATGGGATTTAATAAATTAATAGTTTTCTCATGTCCAAAGTTGATTTTTTTTTCCTGCTTAGGCAATTATCACAAAAATGTGAAGATCAGGATGGATAACCCTGAAATAACCACTAGTAAATTTTAGTTTTTCCCTGTGATATGCATAGTTCTTTATGTCCTAAGTATTCTCTGGTGATGCTGAAATCTAAATTACTTTCATAATGGACATACTGGGAGCTACACAGCCATCTTCCTAATTTAGACAATAGAGGTCTCCTAAACCTCCCCACAAGAAATGGTTTTGAATACAAGCCTTTGTTTGCCTTTCTGATTAGTAGCCCAGATGATAATTTTCTAGAAGGGAAGTTATTGGGTCAGTCTCAGGTATGTGTCACTGTGTCACAAGCCACCTTAACACCCACTGACTTAAAACAGTAGCAGCCGTTCATTTCTTCACAATTTTGCAATTTGGAAAGGGCTCCTTGGGGACCGTTTGTTCCACATGATGTTAGCTGAGGTAGCTTCAGTGGGGCTGGAGGTCCATGTCCAAGGTGGATCACTGATGCAGCTGACAACCAGTGCTGGCTATTGGCTGGAGACCTCGGGTGTGCACCAGATGGGCTTCCCGGCTGGACTCCGGCAGGAGGAAGTGGGCACTGCCAGGCCCCAGGAAAGGCACAGAATGGCCCAGAGCCTCTTCCACCAGGCTCAGGCCAAATTCCAGAGGGTGGTTAAAATAGGCCACACCCTTTCTGGGAGGAGCGACAAAGGAACGTGTGGCCTTATGAATTTACCGCCGTTAAAGACCAGGTTGTTTGAGGGTCTCTATACACGTCCCCAAATCACTTTCCCCAAAGATTGTGCTGAGAATGCTCTTAGTCATCACCCTCATCCACATTAAATACTGTTAAAATTTCTAAAGGCCTCTGCTAATGTGCTAGGTAAAAGACGAGACCTCCTTTTTATTTTGAATTTACTTGGTATGAGTGATTATCTTGATAAACAATGTCTACTTCTTCGAACTCTGTGAATTGTCTGCTCATTTAGGGTGTCAGTTTGGGGTTTTTTGTGTGTGTGTTAAAAAAAATCTAATAAAGTTACATGAGTTGTATTATTGACATTAAGAAGAAAGTGTCATATTTGTTCAAATATTTCTTTCATTTTAGAAATCAAAACCTTGGCTCGGCGCCTGTAGCTCAGCAGCTAGGACACCAGCCAGATATACCAGAGCTGGCAGGTTCAAACCCAGACTAAGCCTGCCAAACAATGACAACTACAACCAAAAAATAGCTGGACGTTGTGACGGGCGCCTGTAGTCCCAGCTACTTGGGAGGCTGAGGCAAGAGAATCACTTCAGCCTAAGAGTTTGAGGTTGCTGTGAGCTATGACACCACAGTACTCTACCGAGGGCAACATAGTGAGACTGTCTCAAAAAAATAAAATAATAAAAAAAAAAGAAATCAAAACTTTTTTCCTTTTAATTGAGAAAAAAATGGACAAAACTGTTTCCTATTAAATTAATGTGATTTTCCTGAGAGCTGGGTTGCCATACATTGATCTCAAAATAATGATATATTTTACATTTTAATAAAAGATTTTTAGTCTATTTCAGTTTTTACATATTGAACATACCAACGAAAACCCAGAAACGACTATGATTTCTTAATTTTCTCTATTCTGAAGGAACTGATTGCAACAGAGTTTGGATTGGATGGCGTAATCACACCAAAATGGGGGGACAGAACTGTGTCATCATCTCTTGATTTGGTCTTTGCACCCTGGCTGCTGGTGGTAAAGCCCCTTAACCTTCTTGAACCTCCCTTTTCTCAACTGTAAATGGGGTAACGGCAGGATGCAGTGATGAGGGGCCTAGTACCAGTGGTGTGTAGTGGGCACCATCATTACTCACCTAAGTTGGCCCCTGTGAATCCAGAAAGCCCTTATTTTCACGATATCAGAGTGAGTTCTATGGGTGGCGTTCCAGCCTGGATTGGGAGTGTTGTGATTCAGCTAACTTCAGTCAGCGGGGATTGCTCAGAGGCAGAGAAACTCTCAGCAACTTGGCGTCCAGTCTTAACGCTCTGAGAGTCCTATGCCCGTGTTGCGGCTAACGATCCCTTTACACCTGACAGTTCTCACAGCACTTTCCTGTGTTCTGTATCCTTGGATCTTACAGCCTCCCTGGGAAGCCAGCAGCTCAGATGTTACTCCCTTTCACCCACGAGGAAGTCAAGGCTCGAACGGGTTCCAGCTTACCTAGAGTTACAGGGCTAATGAGGGCCTGGCTGCAGCAGACGGCTCCTACAACCCCATGCAGAATTTTCTGATTTGGGAGTATGCTGCCCGGCTTCCCACCAAGGACATTGCAACAGATGGTTTTAAAATAAGGAGCCAGACAGGATGGAGATTTTTTTTCTGTCTTGCATTAAAATGGTAGCAAAAATGTTGCTGTATGAGATGTAGTAAATTTTGAGCCCATGTCTTGGTTTCTCCACGTGTAAAGTGAGAATAGTATGGACGGTTGGCTCGTGACTGTGGGGATTGAGATCATATATGTAAAGCCCGAGCACAAGACCCCTGGGGCTTGGAGTGGGCTGTGGAGACAGTGGCATGAAGGCATCTTTTGCAGGCATAAGAATTTATTGTAATGGCTTTTATGGGACCAATGATGACTTTCTTTTCTTTTTTTTTTAAAAGGGAGTTCCTATTACTTGGTGAAGTTTTGTAAATAAATCATGTGACAAAACAATCACCACCTATGACTGGGTATTCTTTATACATTGCCAAGTATCTTGCCAAGTATGAATTAGGAATGAAAACATTCCATAATGCATGTACAAATTCTTCAGATTTTCATCTTGTACAGCTGAATATTGAGTTGATATATTACTTTCCTTACTTTCATTTGATTGATAAAAAGCTCAGTCTATCCCTTGCTAACCAGTTGTGTGAAACGTAACATTGGCAGGTGAAGAGTCAGAACTACAGTTCCCAGCTCTCCTCTGTGAGCCCTGACCACATCTCTGCTATGAACAGGAAGGGGTTTCATGGAGAGACCTCTGTTAGTTGAAGGTGTGGGGACTGCGGAAGGACAGTCGGGCATTCTTATCCCAGCGTCTCAACCAGGTTCAAGCCAGCAGGGCCCAGGCTGGGTCAGATTCTCAGGCTCACTCTCCTGTGGCAGCACTGACTTCACTTTGTCCCTGGGAAGTCTGGTCCTGTCCTGTGGTTGACTCCACAAACCCCACTGGAACTTTAGATTCTTCCTATACTTGTTGTGTGGCCCCGAGGCTGTGAATCTAGCCCGGAATTTAGGTGTCTGGCTATTTTTTAATCTTGACAGTAAATGCTCAGAGAGGCAGTACTGTGCTGCCTCCGTGAGGTCTGCGCTATAAGAAATGTAAACAAGTGTAGTATTCTCTGCCTTTAAGGGACTGATAGTCTTGTTTAGGAGATGAGATGTGAAGTTCTTGAGACATTTAAAGTATATTTACCAGTGTGAAAAATGCCCTTCGTGGAGATTAATTCATTATGAAAATAAAACATTGCCTTAAGCTTAAAAAAATAAAAATAAAAAAATAAAACTCCCAGGAGGGATTGTGATGAAAACTGAAGCTGCCTATTGTGACTGTCCCCCCAGATCAATCCCTCTGATAAGAGACAGTTACCAATAGTTAGCGGGGGCCTGTCCCAGCCTTCTAGGGGGTGTGGGTCCCAGGATCCTTGAAGGGAAAGCTCCAATGTATGAGGCTCATCTAAATAAAAAGTCACAGGGCCTCTTCCACATGCCATTTATTGTCTAGCTGGATTCAATTTTAAATCATAAAATTGTGATAAGAATAATCTGATCAATGTCTAGAATCGTAAACCTAAGTCAATTTGATAAAGGATATATGTACACTGAAACAGCAAAACTAAACAGCAATCTTATAAAATATTGGCCTCCATGTTGTGAGAAATCTTGATACTGTTAATGCTCAGAAGTGATAGCTGTTTCAAGAAATGCTGATATTGAACAAACGTTGAAGAAGACATATTGATTATATAAGTAAGTAGTTCCATAATGCAAATATACCACAAGAAGCTAAAAATTCTATAATTTCACGTTGCATTTGGATATAACGATTACTCTTCATCGTTGATTTTAAATGATCTAGTTCACGTTCCTGGCAATCTTAGAAGAGGAGGCATACGAAATGATAGTTTTAAATGACGTTGAGAATACTTTACCTTTTATAGAGTATAGTTTATAGAATCCATCCTCCCACTGGAGTATAATGGCCATACTTTGGTGCAGGCATTAATGATACAGATGAAGAATCGGAAACCCAGGGAGATTAAAATCTAGGGGAAAGCCACATAATCAGCAAGTGAGTTCTCCAGGTCTCACTCTGGGTCTGCCGGGCTGTTGGCTGGCGCTGTCAGCTCTGACTGTGTTTACTCTGCAGAGTAAGAGCAGGTTTCAGGCTCGAAGCCCACCACCCCCCACCCCACCTTGGGGTTTTCCCGCTTGCAATTCCTCTGCCTGGACTATTCATAAGAGCTCGTCACACTCCCTCATCTCCGTTTGTTCTGTGCTCAGACAGTGTTTTCTTTGTGAGTTCTGACCAGTTAAAATATAAATGTCCCCTCCCTTTCCACACACACCCAAGAATTTCCACGCCTTTTTCCTGGCTTAACTTTCCCTCGGAGCCCGTCTTGGCCAAGTCAGCATGTCATATTTACCCACTAATGCTAACTGAGGCCCACATGGACAGGGATTTTTATTCTGAGCCCTGCTGTGTCCCAGACAGAGCAGTGGCTGGCGCCCAGAAGGCATTTGTAAATATTTGTAGGATGTAAACAAGTTAAAAAATAAATACACGCACTTTCCAGGTTGAACGTGTGGTAATTGAACGGGTATTAGTATTACAACGTGTTGGGATGGTACAGAAGTCAAGATGAAGCTGGGTGTGAGCAGAGGACAGGAGGCTGAGGGAGGGAGATGTCTGTGCGGGGCAGCCCAGCAGGGAGCAGGGCACTGTGGAGGTGAGAGGGGGAGGCTCTCCGGCAGTGCAGCCCCAGCAGCCTGAAGCTCTGTGCTCTTATTCATTCATGCATGCATGCATTCATTCACACTGCTGTGCTTTGCTTCATATCCCTTGTCACCACCTAAATCTTGTTCTGTGTTTATTTACTTATTATCTTATTGTCTCCTTCCCTTATTCTAATATATCCTCCAAGGGGGCAGGGACTTTGTCTGACTTGTAAAGTGTCACTTGTAAAGTGTTCTTCTATTTCCACATTGACAACAGTGTCTGGCATAAAATAAGAATTCAAGAAATATCTTTTCTTTTCTACTTTTTTTGTTTTGACAGAGAGTCTCATTATATCGCCCTGGGTAGAGTGCTGTGGCATCACAGCTCACAGCAACCTTACACTTTTGGGCTTAAGCCATTCTCTTGCCTCAGACTCCCAAGTAGCTGGGACTACAGGCACCCACCACAACGCCCAGCTATTTTTTTGGTTGCAGTTGTTTAGCTGGCCTGGGCTGAGTTAGAACCCACCACCCTCCATGTATGTGGTTGGTGCTGTAACCACTGTGCTATGGGCACCAAGCCAGTCTATTCTAAAATAATAAATTAAGTTCATAAATGTAAAAAACTATTTGCTGAGAACCTGTTATACTCCTGGCATGATCTTTTGTGTTTACTCTGATGAGAGAGAAACAAGCCGACAGAAAACAGAAGCACAGGAAGGTTTGCTGGGGACGGGGACACCTCTAGAGGGACTCCACACCCAGCTGGGAAGGGTATGGGGCAACCATTGATATGACCAGGGTCTGGGCCTCAGGGTCGGGGGAGAAGGGGCAGAGGAGGCTGAAAGCTGAGAGCTCGGGTGACAGGTTGGGCTGCTGGACGTATTCGGAGGTCGATGGAGGATTCTAAGCTGGAATTTGACATGAACAGATTTTCTTTATCATCCCACTCTCAGCATTTGAGAGGAAAGACAGAGCAGCAGAAATCAATCCTCATGTCAGATCCACAAAGTCAGCAAACTGTAGGTTTGACGCGGCTGAACTCTTCAGCTGGTTCAGCACGGGCATGAGATGGGGCTGTCCTTCCCACTTAGCGTGGCCTGCTGCTGAGGAAACCCACTTACAACCCTGTCCTTCCAGAAGTGGAAGACTGGAATGTCTTATGGCTCCATGGAGACACTCGAACCCAACCCAGCTCTTGGTGACAATTTATGGGTGTCTTTGGAAGGCTTGCAGAGGCTTCCTCTATGGAACAGAAACTGAAATTAAGTGAAGCTGGGACAAGTGAAATATCTTGATAAGCTGTTAATTCACACTCTAATTCTAGAGAGTAACAGGAAAATAAAAACACTCCTTTCTCCACTTAAATCATGCGTAAAATTTTAAATGGAAAAAGGATTTTTATAAAATGTATAAATGTATAAATGAAATTTTTATAAAATATAACAAGTATTACATTTAATACTTGGATGAGATGTTTAAAATAAGGCAGCTAAGCAGAAAATAAAAGCGATAATGTGAAATTGACCAAATCTCCCCCCCCTTTTTTTGAGGCTTTATGCCAATTTGTTCCAGCAAAGCTAGTCTCCACCTGAGGGCCCTGTGAGTGTCCAAAGGGGCAGGAGGACCATATCTGTCAGGAAAAACTTCAGCACAGCAAGAGAAAAGGCCCGGCGAGGAGCAGGTGTCCACGCATTCAGCCCCCATCCATTGGCCTTATAGGAAAAGTGTGGTGTTAGCTACGCACCTACCGCATTCAACTCTGTGTAGTGTTAACTAGACTCACACAAATGCATCCAACTACTTTTCTTTTCTTTTCTTTTTTCTTTCTTTCTTTTTTATTTTTTTGCAGTTTTTGGCCAGGGTGGGGTTTGAACTCGCCACCTCCAGTATTTGGGGCTGGTGCCCTACTCTTTTGAGCCACAGGCGCCACCCCCAACTAATTTTCTTACAGAGAAACAGAACACAAAATGTGACCATCTTAACGTGAATACTCCTGTGGCATTTGGCCCAAGTGCGATATTGGGCACTGCCTTCTCCGTCTAGTTCTGCACACGTTCATCATCTCAGAGGAAATTCTGCCCCTGCTAAGCAACTGCACCACCCTCCTTCTCTTCTGCCCCCAGTAGCCCCCAATCTTCATTCCATCCCCATGGATTTACCTTTCCAGATGATTCATGTAAATAGAATCACACAATATGCCACCTCTGTCCGGCTTCTTTTGTAATGATTTTGAGGTTCATCCACCCTGCAGCCTGTATTGGTACTTCTTTCCTTTTTATGGCTGCCGAATATTGCATTATACATTCATGCCACAATTTGTATTCATGCGCTGATGGACGGTTGGGCTGTTTCAGTCTTTTGGCTTTTGTGAATGGCGCTGCTACGGGGATATGGGTACATGTGCTCGTTTGGGTTCTTGCTTTCAATTCTTGTCAGTGTTGGGCAATCAGTGACTGCCCAACGGATAGTTTTATTTTCGTGAATAGGGCTGGAATAATTGGGCATCCACCGGCAAGAAAATAAACCACGACCCGACTCTGACACCTTGTACCAAAATTAATCCAAAAGGGATCATGGATTTAAACGTGAAATGCGAAAGTACAGAAACTCCTAAAAGAACACCTGGGAAAAATTGTTCTAGACCTAAGGCCAGTTGAACAGTTCTTAGACACGACAGCAAAAGTACTAGCCATAAAAGGGAAAGTGGATCAAGGGATCTGTGTCGGAATTTTAAACTTTTGTGCTGAAAAAGAATCTGTTAAAAGTATGAAAGGACAAGCTATTTTAACCACATATTTGACAAAAGTCTTGTATCTAGAATATACATGGGCTGAGCCCAGTGGCTCCTGCCTGTCATCCTAGCATTTTGAGAGGCCAAACTGGGAAGTTTGATTGAGGCCAGGAAGTCTGAGAGAAGCCTGGGCAACACAGAGAGATCCTGTCTCTACAAAGAATAAAAAATATCAATAGCAGGTGTGGTGGGTCACATGTGTACCCAGTGGCATGTGCCCCGCTACACAGGAGGCTGAGGAAGGAAGACTGAGCCCAGGGGGTTGCAGCTGCAATGAGGTTAAAAAAAAAAATACCCACACACACATAATTCTCAAACTCAACAGTAAAAATCAAAACCAAAAACCAGTCCAATTAAAAAGTGGGCAAAAGACCAGGACAGATGTTTCACCAACAGAGAGATATAGATGGCAAATAACCACATAAAAAAGTTCAATGTCACTTACTGTTAGGAAAATGTGTATTAAAACCACAAGATATCACCACTCACCTATCAGATGAGATAAACTGGTGGTAACACCAAATGCTGGAGAGAATGCAGAGAAACGAGACTTCTCAGTCTCTGCTGGGAACATCTAAGGGCACAGCTACTCGGGAAAGACAGCTGGGAAGGGGAGTTTTGTATAAAATGCAATATGCGCTTACCATAATGACCCACTGATTATAAATTATAATTTATAAATTATAAATGCTCTTGGGCATTTATCCTAGAGAAATGAACACTTGTGCCCACCAGTTAGCCAAGTTGTAAATGCAGGAAAGATTCTTGAACACAGTTTAAAGAGCTACTCCGTGAACACATGCCTGATCAGAAAGTGAATGAGTTTTGTGTTGATATGGAGACGGTTTCAGTGGTCTGGATAGAAGATCAAACCCCACACAACATTCCGTTAAGCCAAAGCCTAATCCAGAACAAGGTCCCCTGAGAGAGGGGTGGAAGGTGCATAAGAAAAGTTGGAAGGAAAGTTGGAAGCTAGGAGGGGTAGGTTCAGGAGGTTTCAAGAAAAAAGGCATCTCCGTAACATAAAAGTTCAAGGTGAGGCGGCAAGTGCTGAAGCCACGGCAAGTTATTCAGATGATTTATTTATTTTATGTTGTCTTTTTTTTTTGAGACAGAGTCCCACTCTGTTTTATCTAAGCAGCTCACGTCCTTAGGTTGAAGCCACTGCTCATTGACCGTTCTGAAAATCCAGGGTCCCTATGAATTCTGCTAAATCTACTCCACCTGTGCTCTATAAGTGAAACAACACAGCCCAGATGATAACACATCTGTCTATAGCAGTGTTTTTCAACCTTTTTAATCTCACGGCACACGTGAACTTCTAGTTAAACTTCCGTGGCACTTAAATTATGTCAATTAAAAACAGAGTAAAAAAAAGAGTATACTTACTGTGCTTTGAACTTTTTTCAAAATAATTTAATTAGTGATCTTTAAAAATTTTAGTGGCATACCTAAGAACTCTCACGGCACACCAGCTCATGTTAGTGTATTGCATGGAGTAGTGCGTTCTGAGTTTTACTGCTCAGGAAAAAAAAAAAGAAAAAGAGTGCTTTCAAAAGAATATGGTTTTCATGCCTGCTAATACAATGTCCATTCTGCATTCCATGCATCAGGGAGTAACTTGGGCTTTTAAATTCTGTTATTTAAGAAATTTGTAATCCTTTACCCCACCCCACCCCCAAACACACTCACACACACACACACTGAAATGACCTATGCTGTACTTGCAGTGTTGAGAATCAGAAGAGGCTACAGCTGGCACAGATGGTGATTCCTCTGATGGATCAGGGCAAAGTCAATTGAAACCTAGCAAGGATTCAGCATTCCAGATACCATTAAGAACGTTTGTGACTCATGGAAGGATGACTTCAAGGGGTTCAATGCTTCAGTGAAGGGAGTAACAGCAAGAGAACTAGGCTTGGAAGAGGAGCTGAAGATGTGACTGGATTGGGCCATCTCAGGCTCGAACGTTAACAGGTGGGGAGTTGCTTCTTATGGATGAGCAAAAAAACTGGTTTCTTGAGGTGGAATCTACTCTTGCTGAAGGTGCTGTGAACACTGTTGAAATGCCAACAAAGGATTCAGAATAGTGCATAAACTTAGTTGATAGAGCAGTTGCAGGGTTGTAGAGGACTGGCTCCAACTTGGAAGGAGGCTCTTCTGTGTGTGAAATGAATCAAACAGCATTGTTGGCTATGTGGAAATCTTCTGTGAAAGAAAATGTAAATTGATGTGACAAATTTCACTGTTGTCGTTTTTTTTTTTTTTTTAAAGACACAGTCCCACTCTGTTGCCTAGGCTAGAGTGTGTGGCATCAGTCTAGCTCACAGCAACCTCAAACTCTTGGGCTCAAGCCATCCCCCCGTCTCAGCCTTCTGAATAGCTGGGGCTACAGGTGACCTCACTAATTTGTGTATTTTTATTACAGTCAGGGGTCTTTCTTTGCTTGGGCCGGCCTCAAACTTCTGAACTCAAGGGTCCCTCTCTCCTCTCTCCTTGGCCTCATAGAATGCTAGGATTATAGGCATGAGTCACCAGGCTTGGCTACATAGTTGTCCTCTTTTAAGAAATTGCTGCAGCCACCTCAACATTCAACAGCCACCACCCTGACCAGCAACCAGCCGTCAACATGGAGGTAAGATCCTCCTCAGGCAGATAGATGACTACTGACTAGGAAGGCTCAGATGATTGTTAGCATTTTCTAGCAATAAAGTATCTTTTAATTAAGGTATGTACTTTGTTTCTGTTTCAACAGTGCTGTTGCACACTTAATAGACTATACCATATAGTGTAGACCTAATTTTTATATGCACTTGGAATCCAAAAATTCACACGACTTTTTTATTGTGATATTTACATTATCGGCAGTTGCCTGGAACCAAGCCCCTAGTATCTCTGAGGGATGCCTGTGTGGCTGAAAACACATGATGGAGACGGACTTGCAATGGGCTCGGTTTGAAGCTCAAAGAGATCTTAAGAGTCATTTCATAGTTCTTAAAGGAAAGTCCTGGGAGGTTGCAAACCAAAATCCCACCGCTGGGGACCCTGCCAAAATAAGAAATTTCTCTCTCCCTTTTAGGTTTTTGTCAGGATGAGCTTGAAAAATAAATTGTAATTGAAAACCAAGTACTGCTAACAACAAAGAATATTGCCCCAGGCAAGAACAAAACCAACCATTTGCAGTTAATAGTGTCTTGATTCTGTATTTTCTGCCATTTACTTATTGGGCTCCAGCCCAGAGGAGCCAAATCCGAATATAAATAGACCCTGCCAGATATAAATAGACCCTGACCACAGGCAATTTATTCAGATATTTGTTTCAATGAGGGACTTACATTTTACTTGCTTTTGCCTTACTTAATTGGAGAGTATTAACTGTATTATTAATTAATGAAGTTTGATCTATTAATATCTACTAATTCATACTCTAGGAGAAGACTGAAATAGCCCTTTAGATGATCTGCTGGAGAAAAGATACCGTTACTGAACCACTGCCAGGGTGCATGTTCAATTACAGCAAGAATCCTGGATATTGAGGCTAAACAGCACTGGAGATTGCCTTGTTCAACAGCCTCATTTCACAGGTAGGGGAACAGAGACCAGAAGAAGATATTCCTTTTGGAAAGGATAAGTGGTTTCCAGGTCATTTAATCATTGATTTGTTTGTCCTATATTTTATGAGCACCTCTGACCAAGTGTTGTTTTGAGTGCTAGAGATATTGGGACCTTCCCCCCTGGGGCTTCCCCAATGTGTCTGTGAAGGAGGGACTAGAAAAAAGGGAGTAAACTTTCAGATTAACTGGCCATTTCCTCACAGTGGTGAGTGCTCTAAAGGAAAGAACAGCAAGGAGGGGACTATCTGATGGGGAGGGAGGGTGACCCAGGGAGGACTTTTCCAAGGAGGTAACATTTTAAAAATGTTTTGGCAAATGTGACATGGAATGGGGTGTAGAGAGGGAAGCTAGTTATGGGGCCACTGGAGCCAGCTCAGGAAAGAAGGACCTGGCCTAGAGTAGGGTGGTGGCAGGGCGAAGTGGGAGAAGTGAGTGGATTTAGGGCACGCTTTGGAGACAGAACTCTTGGGACTGTGGGTGGACTGGCTGCCAGGGTGAGGGCGAATGAAACCGTGAACAGAGAGCTGGGGCTTTGGGTTTGAGCAAGTACATAGGACCATTTCCTGAGATGGGAACATCCTGGGAGAGCACAGGTGGGGTGAGGAATTTGGGGTCATGAAGAAACAAACAGGTACCCAGTAGAAATGAGAAAGAATGAGGACTAACTTGTTTTCATAAGCAGTGCATGAGAGCCTCACTCAGGAGGTGGTGTTTCAGGTGAGATCCAAAAGGCATGAAGAGCCAGGGAGAACATTCCAGGTGGGGAAACTACAGTGGAAAGGGCTCAGGGAGAAAATCACATGGCCAGTCCTAGGGGCCAGCGGGAAGCTGTCAGGACCAAGGGACAGGGAGAGAAGCTGAGAAAGGAGTGGTTTTAATTTTCATGCTATAAACTTAGATGTGCAGAAAGAAATTTGCATCTTTGCTCTTTGTACCTGACCTGATTTTTCTCATAGGAGTTGAGAATGTAAGAACCCTGGACTTTAATCCTGCCAATTGATTATCTTCCAGGTGACTCCTTCATCTTTGCACCCATGGCTTCCTCTGTCTGGAATGTTCAGATCAAAGAAAGAACTTGTCTCTCAAGATGTATTCAACTGAGGAATTTCTCTCTGGATATTCATACTAAAATAAAAACATGATATTCATTAACAGGAAATTATCCTGATGAGTGCACTAAAAGGGAATTAAAAGTGTTATTTCTGCCAAGAGGGGCTCCAATATATCATGACAAACTCGTGGCCTTGCACTTTGCCATACATTTTTTTCTAATAGGATTTGATGTTTTGGTTATGAGATCCAAGAAGTGGCACAAAAAGTAAATTGGACTTATTATAGTTAAGTTGAGCATGCTGGGAACCAAGGAGGAGTTGGATGTTCTTACAAGTAGACCCATGAATTGTAGTAGTTTAGAGGTTTACCAATAAGAGGCACAGTGTGTCTTGAAAGAAACCTCTATCCCTGAGAGAGGTGAGATGAAGTGAAAAATTTTATAAAAATAAAACCACCAAAAAGAGTAAATTTGAACTTGATCCACAGGAGATCATGAATGAGGAATATGACCCATAGGGACAAATAGTTCAATTGAAGAATCAATTAAATGTGACTCACAGGGACAGGAGAGTCAGTGGATGCAGACGCTCACACTGGCCTTTCATGGCCTTCAGATCACATCTCCATTGTCAACTCCTGGACTTTTGAAAAACTTGATACCCAAAATTCTACCAGGCTTATCAATATTATCAATTAATGTGAATGTCTTCAATTGTCCTCTAATGAGGCACAGGTTGGCTGACGGAAAAAAAACTCAGGCCAGATATCTGTTGCATACAAGAATCTCATCTTACCTTAAGAGATAAATATAGACTCAGAGTGAAGGGATGGTCATCTATAATTCAGGCAAATGGAAATCAGAAAAAAGTAGGTATTTCAATTTTATTTGAAGATACAATAAGCTTTAAACCAACAAAAGTAAGGAAAGATAAGGATGGTCACTTCATATTTGTTAAGGGTAACACCCAACACGATAAGATTTCAATTATGAACATTTATGTACCCAGCTAGAATGCACCTCAATTTGTAAGAGAGATTCTAACAGACACAAGCAACTTGATTTCCTCCAGCACCATAATAGTCGGAGATTTTAACACCCCTTTGGCACTGTTGAATAGATCCTTCAAAAGAAATTAAGCAAAGAAATTTTAGACTTAAACTTAACCATTCAACAATTGGATTTAACAGATATCTACAGAACATTTCATCCTAACAAAACTGACTACACATTCTTGTCATTAGCCCATGGAACATCCTCTAAAATTGATCACATTTTAGGTTGCAAGTCTAACCTCAGCAAATTTAAAAGAATAGAAATTATTCCTTCCATCTTTTCAGACCATCATGGAATAAAAGTCAAACTCAGTAACAACAGGAATCTGCATACTCATACAAAAACATGGAAACTAAATAACCTTATATTGAATGATAGCTGGGTCATAGATGAGATCAAAAAGGAAATTACCAAATTTAGGGGAACAAAATGATAATGAAGACATGAATTATCAGAACCTCTGGGATACCAGAAAGGCAGTCCTAAGAGGGAAATTTATAGCATTATAAGCTTTCCTCAAGAGAATGTAAAGAGAGGAAGTTAACAACTTAATGGGACATCTCAAGCAACTGGAAAAGGAAGAACATTCCAACCCCAAACACAGCAGAAGAAAAGAAATAACCAAAACTAGAGCAGAATTAAATAAAATTGAAAACTAAAGGATTATACAACTGATCAATTAAATCTAAAAGTAGGTTTTTTGAAAAGGTCAATAAAATAGATGAACCTTTGGCTAACCTAACCATGAAAAAAAGAGTAAAATCTCTAATTTCATCAATCAGAAATGACAAAGATAAAAGAACGACAGACTCCTCAGAAATTCAAAAATCCTTAATAAATATTACAAGAAAATCTATTCTCAGCAATACAAAAATGTGAAGGAAATAGACCAATACTTGGAAGCATGCTACCTTCCTAGACTTAGCCAGAATGAAGTGGAAATGTTGAACAGACCTATATCAAGTTCTGAAACAGCATCAATTATACAAAATCTCCTAAAAAAAAAAAAGCCCGAGACCAGATGGCTTCACATCAGAATTCTACCAGACCTTTAAAGAGGAACTAGTACCTATATTATTTAATCTTTTCCAAAATATAGAAAAAGAATGAATATTATCCAACACATTCTATGAAGCAAACATCACCTTGATCCCCAAACCAGGAAAAGACCCAATAAGAAAAGAAAATTATAGACCAATATCTAATGAATATTGATGTAATAATATTCAATAAGATCCTAGCAAACAGAATACAGCAACACATTAAACAAATTATACACCATGACCAAGTGGGTTTTATCCCAGGGTCTCAAGGCTGGTTCAATATACATAAATCTATAAATATAATTCATCACATAAACAAAATAAAAAACAAAGACCATATGATTCTCTCAATTGATGCAGAAAAAGCTTTTGATAATATCTAGCATCCTTTCATGATCAGAAGATTTAAGAAAATTGGTATAGAAGGGACATTTCTTAAACTGATAGAGGCCATCTACAATAAACCCACAGCCAATATAGTATTGAATGGAGTTAAACTGAAATCATTTAAATCCTGATTCACTCAGATCAGGAATCAGGCAAGGTCCATTATTGCCACTGCTTTTTAATATTGTAATGGAAGTCTTAGCCATCATAATTAGGGAAGAGGAATCCATAGAGGGTCAGAGGAGAACAAACATTCACTCATCACAGATGATATGATTGTATATCTGGAAAACCCCAGGGAGATTACTACAAAACTCTTAGAAGTGATTAAGGAATACAACAGTGTCTCAGGTTACAAAATCAACACTCATAAATCTGTAGCCTTTATATATACCAACAATAGTCAAGCTGAAAAAACAGTCAAGGACTCTATTCCATTCACAGTAGTGCCAAAGAAGATGAAATATTTGGGAGTTTGCCTAACAAAGGATGTGAAAGATCTCTATAAAGAGAACTATGAAACTCTGAGAAAAGAAATAGCTGAAGATGTCCACAGATTGAAAAACATACCATGCTCATGGCTGGGAAGAATCAGCATTGTTAAAATGTCCATACTACTCAAAGCAATATACAATTTTAATGCAATCCCTATTAAAGCACCACTGTCATACTTTAAAGATCTTGAAAAAAATAATACTTCCTTTTATATGGAATCAGAAAAAACCTTGAATAGCCAAGACATTACTTAGAAATAAAAACAAATCAGGAGGAATCACGCTACCAGACTTCAGACTATACTGTAAATTGATAGTGATCAAAACTGCATGGTACTGTGACAAAAACAGAGAGGTAGATGTATGGAACAGAATAGAGAGCCAAGAGATGAACCCAGCTACTTACCATCATTTGACCTTCAATAAGTCAGTCAAAAACATTCAGTGGGGAAAAGACTCCCTATTTAACAAATGGTGCTGGGTGAACTGGCTGGCGACCTGTAGAAGACTGAAACTTGACCCACATCTTTCACCATTAACTAAGATAGACTCTCACTGGATTAGATTTAAACTTAAGATGTGAAACTATAAAAATACTAGAAGAAAGTGCAGGAAAAACACTGGAAGAAATTGGCCTGGGAGAATATTTTATGAAGAGGACCCCATGGGCAATTGAAGCAACACCAAAAATACATTACTGGGATCTGATCAAACTAAAAAGCTTCTGCACAGCCAAAAACACAGTAACTAAAGCAAGCAGACAGTCGTCAGAATGGGAGAAGATATTTGCAGGTTATGTCTCCAACAAAGGTTTAATAACCGGAATCCACAGAGAACTCAAACGTGTTAGCAAGAAAAGAACAAGTGATCCCATCTCAGTGTGGGCAAGGGACTTGAATAGGAACTTCTCTGAAAGTTTCACACACGTGTCTGATCTTTGCTGTTCCTTCCTCTTGTCTCTTTCTAACAAACTCCTTTGGCTGGAAGGGACAGGTGGTCCTCTTCCACCTTATGGTGGCTTTAGAGCAAGTCTGCAAATTCTTGGATATTCTTCCCATCGAGATGGATAGTCGGTGTCACTTTTCTTAATGCTGGGCAGGCCTTTGTGACTTCCTCGATGAAAAGTGTGACAGAAGTGATGCTGTACATTGGGATTTGAGTTTGTCCTGACCACATCTCATGTTGAAATTTGGTCCTTGGTGTGGCAGTGTTGGGAGGTGGGGCCCAGAGGGAGGTATTTGGGTCATGGGCAGGGTCCCTCATGAATGGCATGGTGCTGTCCTAGCTGTAGCAGGACTGGACTAGTTCAAGTGAGAAGAGGTTGTCACCATAACCAGGACACCCCTCATGGTTTCCCTCTTTGCAATCATCCCCCACCCCTTCTCCCTTCCACCATGTTTTGACCCAGCACAAAACCCCTCACTGGAAACTGATCAGGCTGGCACCATGCTTCTTAAGTTTCCCAGCCTGATCTAAATAAACCTCTTTTGTTTATAGATTGTCCAGCTTCAGGTATTCTGTCATACCTACACAAGATGAAGTAAGATGCCACACGATGGGAGACTAGACTAAGAAAGGCCTTGTCACTTCCTCTTGTTTCTCTTGGGACCTGCTTTGGGAGCCTCGGCCTCCAGTGAGGAGCCCAGCTACCCTGAAGCCTGCATGGGAGGCGACCGAGTAGAGAAAGAGACCTGCGGAGAGTGAGCTATTAGCTGTCCAAGTGCACCCTGCCCACATGCTGACGTGAGCTCAGAAGTCTCGAAGGTGATGCCAGCTTCAGCCACTGTGTGATGGCAACCACAAGAGACATCTGAGAGAGAACCGACCAGCCACGTCACTCAATGCCTAGATTCGTGAACAAAGCAAATGTTTGCCTGTATTTTATGTCACTCTTTGGAAATGGTTTGCAAATAGATGACAGGAGCATCCACTCCTTCTGGGGCTCACATTCTTAGCACCCTGCCTCCGAGCTTAAGTTATTACCACATCTTAACTCGTCATTAAACCTCCAGGCAGGGTGACCAGCCAGCCTGATTTTCGTGGGACTGAGATTGTTCTCGAAATGTTGGACTTTCTGGGATAAAAGTGGGAATGTTCCAGGCAAATTGAGATGAGTTAGCCATCTAACCAGCTCCCAGATTTGCTTTTGTTTTATAAAAAGTAGCTGTAATAATTCAGATATTTCTTGGTTATTGCTGTATTATGAACTTGCCTCCGGGGCTCTCCTCTCCATGTCAGTTCTAATCCTTACAATATTTACAATGTGAGTAGGGCATCATATGAGCCCTGCGAAGGAGAGAGGTCTTTGCTAGTAAGATAGTTCCCCATCTTCCCTCTAGACAGCACAGTTTAGACTAAAATCTAATCTCAACCAAGACTGAACAAACTAAGAACAAGAAAATACATCTCTCTTAAACCTCAAACCAACTTCAGGGCTATCTGGAAATGAAATATTTAACAATTTCATCATAAATGTTAGTGCAAACTTGTAGGCTTTGAGGTTGCTGTCCCAGAAGAAGCCGAGTTAACTTTCGGTTCAGATTTTAGGGCTGGTCATGGAAGTGAAGGGTAAGGAGGCTTCCAGCCAGCAGCAGGGCTGGCGTAATATGGGGCAAACGAGCCTTCCTGGGTGTGTCTTTTGGCCAAGAAACCCAGACTGCTTTGGCTAATGAACAGGAAGCTGGTGACTAGGCTGGGGAGTTGGCAGGGACAGGTGGGAGGGAGGGTGGAGAAGGAAAGTGTTGCCCTGTGGTCTGACGAGCCAAGAAATTCTCCTATTACTTGCTGGCTCCACCTCAGTTCAGAAAATGTGTGTGGAATGCTTGGGTGTGGGCTTCTTGTGTACCTAACATCTAGAGTAGAGCCTTTATCATACAAGACAAATTGCTCTCTGATATGACTCCAATGACACGGCCACCCAAGAGCCAAGCCCATCTTTTTCAAGTAGGCCAAGAGGCAGCTCTGTCGGGCATCATGAGTCAAACACTGATTAGACTCAGCTGACATGTGAACAGCTGTAATAAAAATATTCCCTGTAATAAAACCCAGAGTTCAAACTCTAAGAGGGCGATGGTATGTTGACATTTCAAGCCTTTGCTTTTTTTCTGGATGACTTTCTTTCCCTTCCTTCCATTCAAAAAAGGTAGTGAAGTCTGCTCTTGGCTTCTGTGGAGGAATATGGTTGGGCGAGGAGGAAAATAGTCTGAATGTTTTCCTGTCTTTGGGAGCATAGGTGAGGAGGGTGTGGGCCAGAAACCCAAAAGACAAAAGGATTTCTTTGAGACCAGAGATTTCCCAGGGCTGGAAGAAGGAGGGGACAGGAGAAGAACAAAGAGCTCCCAAGTCCTGGGACAAAGGAATAAGCCCTGTGAAAGGTTGGAAAATGGAATCACTGAGGTTTAAAAAAACAAAACAAAACAAAACAAAACACTCTGATAAAGAGATCCAGGGAATGCCGTGAAGAGAATGATCTTATGCTTGCATGTCTAATAACAAAATTACCACCAAAACTCTGCAAAACCCATAACTTCACACAAAGGCCATCACCACCTTACACAAAAAAAGCACATCAGCAAGAACATTTCAGCAGCTGTATGTGCCTCCCAGGACTGGCGCCACCCTTGTTATTGATTTTTGTAGCTGAGGGTAGTTTTTTTATAAAACAACTGTATAATTCTCTTCATTTTTTTCTTAAAAATACTTTGTCTTCCTTTCCATCCCCAGGTACACGCGTGGTTTGTGGTGGTGCGTGGAATGGTCCGTTTCTAAATAAACACCATGTTTTTAGAGAGCTTCTCTATTATTTAGGTCGACACTAAATTATGAAAGATTCATAATCTTTCATCATTGATTCATTCATTCAACTACTTTTACACCAGCGTCTGTTCTGAAAGCGGTGAATAAACAGGTAAAAACAGGACGAATTCCCTCATAGAACTTACATTTTCGTAAACTTCAAAACATGAGATTCGTATATGCCGGAGACATACAAAATATTCATTATGTGTTGGCCACCTCTTGGTAAAATTTTAATGAATCCTTTGTAAATAAAGGTATATTTAGCTACAATTTCCTATTTTCTCTATGTATGGTGACTGTGTATGTTCCCAGCTTACAAGTGAGGACAGTGAGACGGGGAAGGAACAGGACTTACCATGATCTTACCATGATCTCATAGCTAGTAAGTAGCAGGGCTAGAAATTGAACCTAGATCATCTGGCTTTATTTCTCTTAATGGCTGTGGTACACTGTTGCTTAATTTTTAGACTGGGCCTTTGGAGGGTGGTGAGACATTAGGGTTATGAAGGCTAGTTTGGGCAGCTTTATAGAGACTCCCGCACCGAGATAGATTAGGGCAGAAATGGAAAGACCCCAAGATTCTAGGGGCCTCCCCTTGGGATGGTGAATGTCTCAGAGGTGGTCTATCTAGCCCAATGCCTCCCAATGCCTAGATTCTGGGATCACTACTTGGGGGGACGGGGTGCCCTGGGGCCTTTCCCTTCAGTCCTACCAGGATGGAAGCTCAAAATAGAAACTCAGCTGAGTAAAAGAAGAGAGATAATAGAAATAAAATGAATTTTAAAATAAGACAAAATGTCCAGGTTCAGTGGCATTTGTCTATAATCCCAGCTATTTGGGGGACTGAGGCAAGAGGATTGCTTGAGTCCAGGAGTCTGAGTCTGCCTCGGGCGTTATAGCAAGACTCTCGAATGTTAAACAAAGATAAGACAAAAAATACATACTTTTTATAACTCTGAGTCTGTGAACGAAGATCCAGGTGCAGCCTCCGGGAATCATGGATCTAGAAAACCACATGTGGAAGATGGAAGTCCCTAAACTCAACTTCCTCTCGCTCCCCTCAGTATTAAGGCTTTGTCAGAGGAGGACAGAGGAGTTCAAAGTTGCTAAAGATGGACGCCTAATCAAGTCAGAATATTCACTCATTTTTGCAGAGAAATGAGTTAGAATTTACACGGAGGTGGCGGCATCTATCAACATCCTATTAAAAAATAAAGGCACAAAATACGACATAATTACTCCCTCATCCAAATAAACACATCCAATTATTTGGTTGCTCACTAAACACAAACCAGGATCTACAACTGAGTAGATGTCACATGCAGTTTAGAACTGAACTGCCTCGAGTTGGGAGAAGATTTTCAAATTTGCCCTATTTGTTACAATAGAGAGACCTGGTAGTGTGTAAATAGGTCCTGCCCACACAGATGGAAGTCTGTTTAATGTCTGTATGTTAAAAAAACAAACAACAAAAAAACAGAAGTCACTGCTAATGCATTGGTTTGTTTGTTTGTTTTCAGTTTTTGGACAGGGCTGGGTTTGAACCCGCCACCTCCGGCATATGGGGCCAGCACCCTGGTCCTTTGAGCCACAGACACTGCCCTAATGCATTGGTTTTTAAAGTCAGCTTTTCTTAAGCTGTGAGGCCATTCATCCAGGTTCTCTAAACTCTCTATATATTTTTTCAAGTTTGATCACCACAAATAACATTCTGACTCAGTTTTGTCTTATTACTATAAAAATTGCTTTCTCTGGGCTGTGATTAAATAGTATACTCTCATTTTTTCCTGTGGTTTTAAGAACTTTTCCATAAAACTGTTGTTTGAAAACATTACCTGTTACGTTCTAAATTTCCCTTACTTTGAGAATCCTAATGCTTGGTTTCCAATTTATGGACAAATTAGTTTCCTTTAAAGACACGCAGTGTGAACCCGTGGGCTGCAGCCACTGTTTGACTCCTTCCCATCTCCCACTGTAGTATCAGGCCCCTGAAGTCCTCACACCATGCAGGGGACTGATGACATTCAGATTTCCGTATTTCCACTTCAGCTCTTATCACAGGTGTTGAGGGGATCTCTTGTTCTTCCTCATGTCCTACTGATCCAGAGTTATCTCCTATCTCAAGATCTTTGACTTAATCATATGTACAAAGTCCCCTTTCCCATAAATCTTGGGGATTAGGGGGTAGATATGTGTATTTGGGAGACTATCACTCAGCCTACCATAACGGTGGAGAGTGAGGCTGGCAAGCTAGAGATCCCTCCAGCTCCTAGCACATTTAAGACTGGGGTCTTAGGTGGTTGGAGCTGCTATAACAAAATAGCTTAGACTAGGTGATTTATAAATCAGAGAAGTTTATTGCTCACAGTTTAGAAGGCTGGGGAATAGAAGCTCAAGGGGGCCAAGAGTGTTGACATCTGGTAAGGCCTGTTCCTTATAGACGGTGCCTTCTTACTGTGTCCTTACACGGCTGAAGGGGACAAAAGGTTCCTTCCAGCCTCTTTTACAATGGTACTTACCCCATTCTTGAAGGGGGTGCCCTCAGGACCTAATCACCTCCCCAAAGCCCCACCTCTTAATACCAACACATTGGGATTAGATTTTAACATAGAAATTTTAGAGAGACACAAACATTCAAACGATGGCAATTGGGACTGTTGAGCAGGGCTCCCTTGATGAGACCACTGACCAGTGCTGTTCAAGAACCCCCATGACACTCACTGTGACCCAGCCACAGCTCCACGTACCTGCTCATTCTGCCTCCGCTTCAGAATCTGGCAACACTGTGCCCAGCTGCTTCCTCCATGTGTGTTCACATCCACGCTTCCCCAGGGAGAGGCCATAACTGGTCAGCTTTGCCACTGTCCATCATGAAGACCCCCACGGGGCATTGCAGAGTTCTTACTGATCAAATTCCAGCAGGCATCAGAATGATGTAAATGTGAATTAGTGGTGCACGGTCCTGAGACTCAGGTTGTATGAACTGCTCTTGAATAAAGCAGCATGGCCTATGTTTTATATTTTATATAGCCTGGAATATTTTTATGTTTCTACTCACATACCCTTCCCAGACTCTTGTATCTATCATTCTACTCTCTACCTCTATGTTATCAACTTTTGCTAGAACATACATTGGGAAAAGGGCATTCTTTTCAATAATAAATAACTTGATGGATTTGTTGAAGATCAGCTGGGTGTAAATATGTGGATTTATTTCCGGGCTCTCTATTGTGTTCTATTGGTCTATGTGCCTATTTTTATACCAATACCATGCTGTTCTTGTTACTATAGCCTTGTAATATACTTCAAAGTCAGGTAGTGTGTGATGCTTCCCACTTTGTTCTTTTTGCTCAGGATTGCTTCAGCTATTCAGGCTTGTTTTTTTCTTTTTTTCCCCCTCTACTGCACATCATCCTTTATTTCTAGACAAGATAAAATCTATTCTTATTTTTGAGGTTCTTTTAAGCACCACATTGAAGAAAATCAAATCCTAATTAATTTTGCTTCTTTTTATTTTGCACTTGAAACTCTAGCAGAGTTAATATTGGCATCCATTGTCCATTGACCTTCACATGGTCTTCAAACCAATCAAATTGGGGCTTTTCAAAATGTTTTGTGCCAATAAAAGAAGGCCTGGTCCTTGCTCCTTTGGACTCCTGGACACTATTTGGATTGGGTTTAGAAGATGCAGAATCACAGATGTTTCTTGGCCTGAGTTTTTAATGGTAGATAAGAAGAAGAGAGAGCAGGAGGCTGGCTGTTGACAGCAGGGCACTGCCAATGGCCTTGGTGGTGCCATTAGTTGGATTGGGGGCAGCTGCAGTTCTCTGGAAGGAGTTACTTGAAAGTGTCACAGCAGTTGTTGATTTGAACAAATCTGCATGGATGCCAGAAGCAGCACCCCCCACCCAAGTCTGGCCACTGTCATTCTGCCCACAGCCCCTCCATTGGAGCCTGGTGACTCTCACAGGGTGCTGGGTACGTGGAGAACCATGAGCTCCAGATGGAAGCAGGCAAGGCCTATCTTGGTTCTTTTTCGGTTCCACGTAAGTTTTGGGACTTTTTGTTTGTTTCTGTGAAGAATGTCATTGGTATTTTGATCGAGATTGCATTGCATCTGTAGGTTGCTTTGGGTAGAAGAAAAGCTTTTTTAATGTATAGCTTTTGTTGAAAATATTGATGTTCAAAAAAATAATTTTGAATCTATTAAAACATTTGCATTTTACTTAATTAAGATCAGAAAGGTTGTTTTTATTGTTAGAAGATACTTTAATTCTCTTAAAGACTAACAGACTTAATTTCTACACAAATGATTGACTAGTGTAGCAAGAAATAAATGAGTGCACATAATTACTTAATCACCAGCAATTATCCAGATCACTTTTCAAAGGATTTTTGGATACATAAAAAAAAAAAAAGGAAAATATTGCAGTCATATTTTGCTGTGTACAGAGGCATTTGATCCTAACTCTTCACTGTTACTACTTACTTCTTTTTCAGTAGAGGGGACCCTTGTTATCTCCCAGAGATTCACTAGGGTGATTATGTGGACAATAATTCAGGACCATGCGTCCTGTACACAGGACGAGTATTGCAATGCTAACATCTGTCATGGGTTGCTTTACTAAGACCCAAGATATCAGTGTTTATTACTACTCTAGGCTTTTCCTTTTTGTTTTTTCTTTTTCAGGAGGAATTGGTGAGCCCACAGGTAGAAAGTAGTGCTCTTGGCTACTTGGAAAGGCAATAGCCATGAAAAGGTGACAGGAAAAGCCATTCTTATTCTGACGGCAGCACCCTCCCCGTCAGGCCACCTGCTCCGGCAGGGCCCTCCCCTTCCACCAACTCTGAGCAGCCCCGGTCTTGCTGGGCTGGTTTGCTCATTTTCATTTCTGTATATCATCACCCCATCTTGCAAACCTTTCACATTTATTCATGCATTTTCCTGTAGATGGATTCTTTTTAAATGTGTGTTTTTTTACTGGGCTGTGGCTCCACACAGTGTTGGCAGGAGGAGAGAAAGTGTGGTGATGAGAGACAACGTTAAAAATGTGAGTCAGGGTCCTATTGCGGAGAAAAGTAAAATTCCAGTAAGAAGTTTACCCTGCTCTGTTAGGCAACGAGGCTTCCGAGTGGAGTGGTGGAAAACACAGGCTAGGTGCTCTGTGAGTTTCACGGACAGCCCTTCCCACTTGGGACAATTCAACTAATATCTCGTAACCTCAGCTTTCTTATCTAAAAAAATAGATATCATACGTAGGGTGATTGTGAAGGTTAAATGAGTTAACACTTACAAATGACTTAGGCCAGCGCCCAGCAAGCACACAGGAGGCTCTCCACCAGTGAGGGCTACATGCAACAGGTGTCCACCACTGGTTTTTGAACACTCAAGTGGAGTTTTTAGAGCAGGGTGAAAGGCAGGTCTGGTGGTTCAGCTGCTCTGCTCTCCTGAGGAGCCTGGTTCTCAGTGACCTGGGGCAAGCTGCTGGTACAAGCAATGCTGGGGAACAGCTAACAGGCAGAGAAAAACCTGGACAGTGGGGATGAGAAAATAATGTTTTCCAACATCCCATCCTTTACCTTTGCAGACCAATCCTGGATGGGCAGTTTGGAATTATAACCTGTAATTAGAAAACTCTTGTCTTTTATAACCATCAGCAACTGAACCGCTGGTGGAATTTCAGATCAGCAGGAGAGGGATTTTTACTGAAACGGCACAATGTAAGATTATCCCCATGTTGCCTAAGCAGGGGCAGGATCTGCTGAGCTTGGCAGGGATTCCTGCTGGAAGTTGCCTGCAGTGAAGTTGTCTCTGCAGAGCTGAGTCATCTCAGTGAAGCCACACTATGGATCAACAAAACCCAAGGAGTCTGAGAAGGAGGAACGGAGGCTGGACTCCAGATGGATCGTTTGAGGAGTTTGAGAAAGGGACCATTTGCTGAGTTAGCAATGACAACAAGGAACAGTGTAGAACCCCGAAGCTAGCAAACTGCGAGAGGCTGAATTACCCTGGGCCTGAATGAATAAGGGGAGGAAAGGATTTCCAGAACCAGAGGGGACCCGTGGGCTGAAGCTGTGGGCTTTGGGAGAGGGTGAATTCATCCGGTGGTGCACTAGTAAGGAGGGAGCTGTGACAATGAAAACCTAAACTTTCTCCCACCCCACCCTCCAGTCGCCCACCAGGGCACCCATTGACAAAACCTGTCTGGAAGCTAGAAGGCATGGGGGCCAGTTGATTAAGTTCATAGAGGTCAGCTCTCCCAAGGCACGGAGCAGGTGGGGAAGACAGGGGCATGGTCCTGAGGGGCAGATGGCAATGTCCAGCAGAAACAGAGGTATGGCAAAAATCAGGCAGCCCATCCAATTATTTTGAGTAAAGCTGATCTCATAAAAGAAACCATAATTAATATGAAAAGTAATAACTCGAATAATAAAAATAGGGGCTTTTAGGTAGTAGGCATTCCTTATGGGCCAGGCACTCCCATTCAGATACTTAATCTTCGCAATATGCTCTCATCATGCCTATCATTCGGATGAGGAAAACTTAGAGAAGTTAAATGAGTTGCCCAAAGGCTCATGGCTCCTAAGAAACAACGGAATCAAGTTCAGTCCCAGGGGTTCCGAAGCCAAAGTCTGAGCTGTTTCACCCCTTGAATAACCTCCTGACCCTTTATTTACCCTGTTGCTTCATTTTTTACTCAATTAGATGGATATATTTGCATAAAACTCAAACATTATAAAAAGTATAGAGTAAAAATTTCAATTCAGTTCTTTCAGAAGTTATCACTATTTAACGGTGTGTCTTTCTCCTTCTGCGTCCTTTCCCCGCACCTGTACAAACTTACACACATGTGAGCACAGACACAACCTCTTTTGCAGAAAAGGAAAACTGAAGCTTAGAGAAATTAAGCGATTTACTGGCAGTCTGTTTCTACCGGCCATCCACCATGAATAGGGCCATTTTGTTTATATTAATAATTTTCTCTAACTTCTTATTATTTTGGATTTTTTTCTTTTACTTTGGACCCCTGTCTCCCCTAGTGACTCGATTAAACTGTGGCTTAAACCCATATAGACATATATATGAGGTCTAAAACTTCCTAGTTCCTGTAGGCAGTATACACCTATAAGAGCCAAATAAGTTAAAGACCAACACGGTTTCAAAATGAAAAATAAAATTGTTGATCTTACCGCACCACAATTTAATTGAAGAAAAATTGTCAATGGTTGGGTTTAACAACAGGAAAACATTTTATTCCTTACTTGTAGACTTAGTTCTTTAGGTTTGAGCATGATGGTCCATTCTTAAGTCATCATCATCATTGCTTATTTTTTTCCTTTTAAACAGAAAACAACATACTCACTTTTGACCCTATGTCCATTCAATGAAAAAGTGTGTGCCCAAACAATACCAGAACATTTTAAAAGGACTATTTAACAAAAATATTTTCTTTGTGTCTCTATAACTACATGTTCTGGTAATGAACTTTTGATTAGTACAGAGCTGGGTATACACAAAGAAGCCATACTTCCTCAATAGTACTAACTATAACACCACTGTACCTGAACTATTATGTCTACTACGATGATTCGAGAATTTTTATCCGGGGCCATGAGAGGTGGCGCATGCACTCTGGGAGGCTGAGGTGGTAGATCATCTGAGCTCACAGAATTTGAGACCAGTCTGAGCCAGAGCAAGACCCTGTCTCTAAAAATAGCCAGGCATTGTGGCGGGCGCCTTAGTCCCAGTTACTTGGGAGGCAGGAAGACCACTTGAGCCCAAGTGCTTGAGGTTGCTGTGAGCTATGTCACCATGACACTCTACTGTGAGTGACAAAGTGAAACTTTGTATCAAAAACAAAACAAAACAAAAGAAAGAATTTTTTTCCTTTTTGGACTATTGCTACGTTTTTGTTTGTATAGCACAAGATAAGGTGATTCGACCTCTGGTTGACCTCATTTTCATTCTAGTTTCTCCTCAATTCTTTCCTCATTAATCTGTTCCAGTTAGAGTGTATTACTTCCCACTGTCATTTTCTTTCTTTTTCTTTTTTGAGACTAAGTTTCACTCTGCTGCCCAAGCTAGAGTGTCACAGCATCATCGTAGCTCACAGAAACCTCTTCTGGGCTCAAGAGATCCTCCTGCTCAGCCTCCTGAGTAACTGACCACAGGTGCCTATCACAATGCTGGGGTAATTTTTCTATTTGTAGAAAAGGTGGGGTTTCACTCTTGCTCAGGCTGGTCTTGTACTCCTAAGCTCAAGGGATCCTCCCACCTAGGACTCCCAGAGTGCTAGGATTACAGGCATGAGCCACCACGCTTAGCTACCACTGTCATTTCCATGAAGCCACATCTATACCTCTGTTTATTTGGTAACTTTATTTGTTTTATTTATTTATTTTTTTGAGACAGAGTCTCACTATGTCATCCTCGGTAGAGTGCCATGGCATCACAGCTCACAGCAACCTCAAACTCTTGGGCTTTAGTGATTCTCTTGCCTCAGCCTCCGAAGTAGCTGGGACTACCGATGCTGTCACAAAGCCTGGCTATTTTTTTGTTGCAGTTGTCACTGTTGTTTAACTGGCCTGGGCCGTGTTCAAACCTGCTAGCCTGGGTGTATGTTGGTGGCATCCTAGCCGCTGAACTATGGGTGCCACTTATTAAGTAACTTTAAAAACCAAAATTTTAGTCCAAGAAAATGTCTTTGAATTTTATCACTGAAAATCTCATGATTTGGCCTTGTAATTCATTAATAAATCCTAAGCTCAATAGCACATAGAAAATGCTGTCACTTGGATCTCAGGACACACCAGTGCAGGTGAACCCAGCTGTGCCTGTGAATGTGCAGGAGTGAAATGCTGCCCTTCATGTGATTATAAGAACAGTATCTGTGATGTCACCCCCTCCCAACTCTGCCCCTTCATGTGATTACAA
>NW_003852479.1:739912-741598 GCF_000181295.1 Otolemur garnettii
CAAGAACAGTATCTGTGATGTCACCCCTGCCCAACTCAGGGTAAGTGACAAGTTCCCGGTTTGAGAGTCTCTGTGATGTTCCATGTTCTCCTTCTCCACAGGGAGCCCACAGGTGATAGGACTGGGTGGGAGTAGACAGCTGCTGGAGGAAGGGAATACAGACTCATCATCACCTTTACAGGGTTTCTGTCTGCTGCTGGCAAGGAGGTTGGTGTTAAGAATGGGATACTGTGGTCTGATACCCGGGCCAGGGAGTTTATTTCTCTATTTTGCAAATAAGCTTGTATTAAATTCTTTCTGTGGATGTTCTGGCCATGCCAGATCGATGTCAGCCTTCCAAGTTACCAGCCTCTACCCCTTTAAGTTTGTATCATGGCTTGAAGCCTTTTTTCCTATTCTAAGGTACAATCATTCACTATAAAAGATGAGAGCGCGAGCCATAATGATGGTGGCGTGCTGTGAAATGGCCTTAGAAATGTGTGACCCTGCTGTGTAACTCACCTGGGTGACAGGGTGCCGGAGATGTGTTTGTTTCTAAATCTCTCCTTGGAATTGAATGGAAGCAGACCCTACTGAAAGTGTCCTCTTAAAATACTGTTTGCTTTCAAAGCAAGTGATAGCTAATAAAAAGACACAACGGTTAATTGCTTTCTCCTTTTTTTCTTCCTCCCTTTCTCCTTCCTTTCCTTCTTTAGTTCTTTCCCTTCCTCCTTTTCCTTCTTCTTTCTTTCCTGTCCGGCATCCTGCAAGCTACTTCCTTTGTCTTGGAAATATAAAACAGGAGATATGAGACATATTCCTGAATTGATGGAAGCCAGTTAGGGCAGAGCTGTGACTATACAGGGACCCCCTCCCTCCGCCCCGGAAGACCTCAGGTCTGTGCTCCCACACTAGACACCTGAGCACCTGCTGGGGAGCGTGAATCACTATACATTAAGAGACAGCCTTGCGTGCTGATTCCAATTAGTCAATGCAGAATAAATGAGGGCATTATAAAACCACTGTTAGACAAATATGTAACAGTAATAACTGTTGCAGTCAAGGTTCAATGATGGATAGAATCTGTGGTTGAAAATTTGAGGAGAAACACCATTATTAGAATAGTTTCAAAATAGCTCTCTCAAGTTATTTATCTTTTAGAAAGAGATGAATAATAACTTTGCAATGGAGAAACCCAGCAAACATCAGGGTTACCAAGGAGTCAAGGTTAATGTCAGCGGTACTGAGACAGACCAGCATGGTGTGCCTCCCGATAATGTGTGCTGGCAAGGAAACAACATCACTTCCAAAAGGACACAAAGGCTCTATTGAATCATGCGACATCAGAGGAACCCAGACTGAGGAACATTCTATGAAATACCCAAAACTCTTTAAGAATGTCAAGGTTACAAAAGACAAAGACTGAAAGCTGTCACAGACTAGAGGGAGTGACGGAGACAATCAAATGTGAGATCTAAAATTGATTTCGAAACAGAGAAAGGACATTTAGGGGAAAACCGGAGACATAAGAGTAAGAGCTATAGTTCAGTTAGTAGTGTTGTATCAATATTAATTTCCTAGTTTTGATAATTGAACTATGATTTTTTCTTTTTTGAGACAGAGTCTCACTATGTCACCCTCAGTAGATGTGGTGGCATCACAGCTCACAGCAACCTCAAACTCTTGGGCTTAAGCAATTCTTTTGCC
>NW_003852479.1:741783-746922 GCF_000181295.1 Otolemur garnettii
ATGGTAACATTAGATGAATCTGGGAGAAGGGTATACAGAAACTACTATTTTTGCAATATTTAAAATTATTCCAAAATAAAAATGTAAAGAAAAGTAAAAGAAGGGCAGCATCTGTGGCTCAAAGGAGTAGGGCACCAGCCCCATATACCGGAGGTGGCGGGTTCAAACCCAGCCCCAGCCAAAAACTGCAAAAAAAAAAAAAAAGTGAAAGAAACACTCAGGACTAGAATGGTCATAATATGTTTCCTGTGTAAGAAATGATTAGCTGTCAGCCTGAAATTGTGGGTAGAATCTTACAGAGGGTGAGGGAGGAAAGCCTTCCCAGGAGGGCGGGAATAAGCCACCAGCTGACTGGTTGGTGGCAGGGGCACTGGGCAGTGGATGTCAAGCTGAGACTGGTGGAGGAAGACAGGAGACTCGATTATGGAGAAAGCTGAATTGGAAATAACTAGAGAGGAAATGAAAGCATTGAGGACTCACTTAAAAAATATGGTAACAAAAGAAAACCAAATAGTAGGGAGGTGGCCGGCAGGGACACCAGGAATGCATGAAGCAGAGTTCTCCACTCACTCCCTCCATCCAACAAACAGGGATTTCAGTGCCAGGGCACTGTGGTGGGAACTTCACTCATATTTTCTCAGGCCTTGCAATGTATTTTTTAAGGAAGAATCAGATGGGAGCAATCAGGGTGCCGCAAATCCTGATTATGCAGAGACAGCGATCCTATTCCAGGTGAGTTCTAATCAGCGTGTTCCAATCTGCCCTCCCAAAGCAGAAGCAGGCGAGGATTATCCTGCCTCTCACAACTGTTCAGGTGGGTATGATCTCTCCAGCAAACACTTTCCGGGCACTTCCATGATATCAGAGAGTGTTTCAGGTGATGAATGTACAGTAGAGGACAAAAATATGCCCTACCCTCTTGGTTCATGTTAACATTAAGCAACTGGTGTCACACATCGTGACAAACTGCAGATGGTAGAAAGGGTACTATTACAGGATTTTTGATCATTCAAATAGGGTTGAGTTCAAGTTTCACCTTTGTCCTTAAAATAGGGTTGAGTTCAAGTTTCACCTTTGTCCTTAAAAAAAAAAGTTTGCTAAACAAATTAATAGAGGAAAGGTCATGACATCTTCGTGCAAAACATTTCTGTTTCCAGAGAAATGTGCAAATGGGCCCCCTGGGTTTGCTGTGACTCTTAGGGCCATTCTGACTGTGGGTACTGACTTTGGTTGGTGTCACATGGAAACTTGCTGTGCTGTTTTCTTGACTCTTTTAACACAGTCCAGAATGATTCTAGGACTGTGCTCTGAACGTGGTGGAGCTGGTGTTTAACACTGAACCTGGGAAACCAGCTTAGGCTGGCTGCCCAAAAGTCCCCTTCACTTTATCTGCCCGAGGCAGCCTAGAATTTGCAATGTCAGACGCTTCCTATCAGGGTGGAAACTGTGGAGCTTCCAGGCAGCATTTATTCCAGCCCTGAGGTTTCTCACTTGGTCTTGACACCATATTTCTGTCCCCAGGAGCCCCTAATTATTTTCCATTTTCCCCAGACTCTGCCCCCTGTTTTTAACTCTGCCTGATAAATTGAAATCACTGCTGATGGTTTCTTCTTGTTTCTAAGTTGGTTTCTTAAAAAAGCAAAGCTTTCATCACCCGGATGGGTTTCATCACCTTTTGGCCTGCCCCTGTCTGGGAGGCAGGTAACTTCTAATTTTTAGGTATACGATTGTCTCTAGAGCAGACTGTCTCTTGGCCTTGGTTTTAGTGTCTTGTTGCAGCAATTAACTCCAACTCGTCCTGGGGCACCTTTGAAGAAGTGACAAGTGGTCCTGTCCTCCCAGACATTTGTTATCTGAGCTTTTTGGGTGCTTTCAGGTCTCAGAGGTAGATGTGTCTTACAAAGTTTGTATTTGTGCATGTCTATGGAATAATGTCGCCATCCTGGTCAGAGTAAAAAATTATTCATCATTATAATAAATTTGAAAAATGTGACTTAAGAAATCAAAGGCAAGATTATTAAAATAAAACTGAGTTAAAATAGTATTGCAGTGTAGTCTCTTTTAATTCTATCTGTGATGACTATTGGCCTAACCAACCTCAAACTAGGTCACAGAGTGTGTAAGTGGAATCAGTTTTCATTTGTCTGAACTCGCCAGGACGTAGCGTCCTTTCCCTAGAATCTTCATGGACTTACTGGCTCATTATGCTTCTGATTTATTGGAGAGTCTGAAGCTCTTGGCTGTAAGAACTATTCCACTCACTCTCTTCTTTGGCCCTAAATATTTTCTCCTTTTCTAGTCAAGAATTTCATTAAATCTTTCTTGCCTTTTCTAATAACCCATGAACATCACCTGGAAGTGGCATTTGAAGACTTTTCTATGAAAAATAAGTTATCCCAATTGCACTAGAGCTGAACTTTATTCTTGCAGGCAATTTAAGCTTTTCTTTGAGTTAACGTTCTCCATTTCCATCCAAGTTGCCACAGAAGATATTATTTCATTCTTTTTTTATGACTGAGTAGAACTCCATGGCATATGTGTGTGTATGTGTGTGTATCACATTTTCTTAATTCGCTCATGCAATAACGGGCACGTAGGTTCACTTCATGTCTTTGCAATTGTGAATTGTGCTGTGATAAAAACATTCGGGTGCTGGTATCTTCTTGATAAAAGTACTTCCTTTCCTTCGAGTAGATACCCAGTAGTGAGGCTGCTGGATTGAATAGTAGGTCTACGTTTATTTCTTTGAGGAACATTTGTACCATGTACATGTATTTATTTTTTATTTATGCCTCTATTTTATGGCTATAACGGTTAGTGTAAAGGTGTTGAAACAAAGTGTTTTCATTTTATTTCTTCTGATTTTCATTGACTACACTGGTCTTTGGTCTAATGGAACTTCACCTCCACTCCCTGCTGCCTGGTCTCACCGTAGACATCCGTATGTTGATAATGACATTCTTTCCTGGGAGGAGATGCAGCCTCCAAATTCTTCACAACATGACCTTCTAGGGAGGCTCTGTCCAGGATCAGAAGAAACAGTAACAGAAAACACATGCGCCATTCACAGGTGAGTCCTTGGTTTTACAGCAGAGAAGCTGGAGCCCGGAGAAGCCAGGGGACTTGTCCAAAGCCTCACAGGGCTAGCCAGGGTGAGGGAACTTGGGCCACCCCACTCTCTGATGAATGATTATCTTTCTGTCATCTGTATCACTGGTTATCTCGGTTTCTAATTAGCATGTTTCTGTCACCAGTTACACTGGGGTAGCCTTAAATGGGAAGAAAATGTGTGTGTATCTATACGTACATATATTACAATATATATGTGTGTGTGTGTATATTACATTAAGTTCAGTTAGTTGCAAGTAATTACAAACAAAAGGAAGCAAGGCCTTCATCCCAAGGTGCCTGTGACATTCCTGAGGAACACGTCAAGCTTTGCGTGCTCTGCAGCCTCGCGGGTGGCACTGTGCATCTGGCTTAATCTAATTATTGTGACATGATCTCGTACTCAGGCTGAAAATGAAAGCACTTCACCAAGCTCAGCAGCAGCAGCAGACTGAGCGTACTTTAGAGCTTCATGCTTGTAAGCACAAATTGTGATATTTCACTGCTCTGAAATGATGCCTGATGAAACGATTGCGAACATCATTCTGTGGAGCACGGTACGTCCAGGAGCGGGATGCTCACTGCTTTAGCACCTATGGGAAGCTCGTATGGGACTGTTAAGTACTTTACTGAAGAACAGTAGGGAAGTGGTGTTTGCTATGATTAAGACTGTGTCTCAGCCAAGGTGGGAGGATCACTTGAGCTCAGGAGTTTGAGACCAGCCCAAGCAAAAGCAAGACCTCATCTCTACTAAAAAGAAAAGAAAAAAAATAGCCTGGCATCATGGTGGGTGGCTGAGGCAGGAGTATTGATTGCTTGAGTCCTGGAGTTTGAGGTTGCTGCGAGCTAGACTGAGGCCATGGCTCTCTGGTCCAGGCAGCAGAGTGAGACTCTGTCTCAAACAAAACAAAACAAAAACAATAACAACAAAAAGAAACCTAAATGCCCATCAACCCAGGAATGGAGTTATGTACACCGTGGAATACTATTCAGCCTTCAAAAGATAAAGACTTTATATGTATCTTTTGTATTAACCTGGATGGAGTTGAAACACATTTCTCTTAGTAAAGTATTGCAAGACCGGAAAAGCAAGTATCCAATATGCCAATACTAACATGAAGCCAGGAGATGAACTTAATACATGCCCACACAAGAGAAACACTCAATTCAATTCAGCTGGGAGGAGGGGGAGGAATTGGTGTGCCCTCCCCTGATGGGTACAGTGTGAGGGCATATGGCACCCCTTCTGGGTGCAGGACACAACTACAGCAAGGGCTTTACCTGAAAAATGCAAACATTATACCCTAACCATTTGCACTCTCATATTAATTTGAAATTAAAAAGAAAGACTATATGTTAGAGAAGCAGAGATGCCTTGACCATATCATAGACATGGGAGAGGGAGTGGAGTACCCAGCTCCACACTGGATTTTGGTGACTTAATCAGCACTCGCTGAAAGCCTGGTCAAGAGGTTCTCAGTTTTGGCCAAGAATTAGAATCTCCTGGGGAGCTTTTTAAAATGTGCGATTTAATTCTGGGCAGGGCTGGGCATTGGCAATTTTTAAAGCTCCAGCTGATTCCTGTGTACAGCCAGAGCTGAGAACCAGTGGCCCAGTACTCAGGGAGGAAAACTTGCAGATCTTCACAAACGCATCAACCAGCCGTTTGGGGGATCCCCTTCCTTTTAAATCCTGTGCTGGGATTGCTGTGAGAGTCAATGTAGCAGCAGGAGAAACAAGGTGTGTGTGTGTGGGGGGGGGGGCAGTCACCGCTCAAAACCTGCACCAGATGTTTAAAAACTCACTTTCTATGTGAGTTGCTCAATGTAAAGTCCAGTGACAAATCATGTCTGGACTATGACTCTAATATTTGCTTTAATGAAAAAGGGCTTACTCAACTCATCAGTCTATCCATTTAATGAGCTTTTACAAAAATACATGGTGCAAAACCAAAAAACAAGCAAACAAAAGAAAGCCATGGTGTGTGCTCTCTCTGCTCCCCCAAACCCTGCAGCGTGTGCTCTCTCTGCT
>NW_003852479.1:747606-778171 GCF_000181295.1 Otolemur garnettii
GCTCCCAATGGTTACATGTTGACAGGGGCCAAGGGAAATTTTGCTGAGAAACTAGCTGATAAAAGGCAGATTAATAGAAGAAATGACATGTGAATTTATTAGCACACACATAGGGAAGAATTACGGAGTGATCCCCCTCCCCACCAAGGAGGTCCAGAAGCCGGCCTGCCCTCCTGAGGTTACAGAAAGAATGTGAGCTGGAACATGGCCCAAGCCAGATTGTCCTGGGAAATCAGGTTGCAGTGGTGAGACAGGTTTGGGGAGGGGAGAAGAGGAGGCCTGGATGGCAGAGATGGTCTTGTTATGAAGGTCCCCAAGACAATAGGTGGAAAAAGTGTGTTTCAGACCTAAGTTAGTGGTGTCAGACTTTCAGTTTTTCCTGGATCTAGACAAGAGCCGGGTCTCAGACAAAGCCTGGCTGGGTCACTGCTGACTCTACAGACCCAAATCTCCCCCCAGGAGAGCAGCTTGACAGGACTACTTCTGTTTGCTGGCTCCCTGAATAACTAAAGAAGTTTATTTGGGGGAGAAATATTCTGGCTTCCTTCGCAGGGAAAGGCAGGAGCCCTCCGTGGGGCTGCATATAGGAGTAGGCAGGACTAGAGGTGAGAGGTACAAGGAGGGTGAAAGGACAGAGGGGCTGGGAGGAAGGAGGGGTGCGGAGGCTGCCCAAGTACAAGCTGAGTCCCTTGGGGAGGCCTCTCCCACAAAGCCACCATCCTCGGAATTTGCTAGATCTTCTCTCCTCAATCTCAAATTAAGGCCTGGTGATGGCTGTCTGGGATTTCACTGTTTATCTCCTTGTTTTCTTTATGACACTTTACCTTTTCTCACCAATCAAGATTTAGCTAGAGCTTCAAATTCCACAGGATTTCAGAGAAGGGTCAGGCTCCTATCCATAACCAGGAAGCACTGCAGAAGCTAATGTGATGGAAATCATTAGAATTTCACAGAATACAGATCTTTTAAATTGGAAGACCCCCGGAGCAGTGGTTCTCAACCTGTGGGTCCCAACCCCTTTGTAACAGTGAAAATACATCAGGCATTAGGAAGGTTGAGAACCACTGCGAAAGACTTAACTTCAGATGGGGTATTGAGTCTCCAGATGGAGTGGGGTGGGGATGGGGCGAGGCAGAGGGAACCCTAAAAGCCAGCTGTAGAGGGAGGGGAGACGCAGACCTCTGGGAGGATGGAGGATCAGCTGCCTGGTTAGTCAGACGATTTATTTTAACCTTGGGCAAAAGTGAATTATTTCAACAAAAGAAACTGAAGCATTAATATGAATGAGGATGTTAAACTTTTAGATACGCTCCTGTTAGGAAGAGTGCGTGAGATCAAAGAAATTGAGTAACTGGATACGGAGAAGCTTTGTCATTTACCTGTGTTAGAATTCACCGGAGGCCACTGTTTTGGCCTAAGCTCCAACAGACCCGATCAGATTGGAATGGAGTTATTTTTGTGCTTCTTGCCATGTAATCAAACTGAATTTTGAAATGGGCTAGTTTTCCCAAGAAAAAGAGATTCACAACAACCAATCAAAGGGTCTGGTTTACCGGAGCTGTCATGATAAGAAGTCCTCTGTGTCACAGCTCTTCAAGGAGCGTAACTTTGAAATGACCAGGTCACTGTTCGCCCCTGTTTTTGCTTTCTTCAGCCCTTCTCTGCCTGTGAAGCCCACCTCTTCCGCTCAGCATGTTGGAACAACCGTCCTATTTTATAAAATGCGATGTTGCTTGATTCTGGAATTGCTAATACAAGCCAATTTGATCTTTAAACTAAATCTGTTGTAATTTCATGTTTTGACACAAACAAGGCCTTCCTTAGAAAACAAAAGGAAATGTTTCTTCCCCTTTCCTTCCCTGTTCTTTCTTTCTCTCTCTTCTATCCCCTCCTCCAGCCTCCCTCCCTCCAGCTGATTCTCCCCCCTCTCTTTTCTCCCTTTCTCTGGAAATCCAAGCATTAAAATATCTCTGGAGCTCAGTGACACAGGGCTTGGACTCGTTGTTGCCTCCCCAATGTTTAAGCGTGTGTTTGTTGTTGTAAGGGAATATCTGAGGCCAGGTGACTTATAAATAAAAGAGGTTCATTTGTTGTGGGCTTTGCAAGTTGTCTAAGAGGCCTGGTGCCAGCTCTGCTTCTGGTGATGGCTTCAAGCTGCTTCCACTCACGGCAGAAGGCAAAGAAGACCACCCAGTGAGAAGGGAAGCTGGTGTGGGTGGGTGGGTGCAGGTTCCAGACTCTCTTTGACAATTGTATCTCACAGAAACTCATAGGGTGAGAATTCCCTCCTTGTTTCCACAATGGCACCAAGCTTCTCGTGAGGGATCTACCGAAAACACACCCCCGTTAGGCACCACATTCATTGGGGATCAAATTTTAACACAAGGTCTAGAGGGTTAAATATCCAAACTAGAGCACCTGACCATCAGCATGGGGATATCTAGAAAATTTCTCTGCCCTACCGTGGGTGTGGGTGTTCCCGGCAGAGGCAGGGTGGTGGGACTTCCCTCCAAAGATTCCTCCCTTCCCCTCAATCAGACATCTGGGTTACGCACTACCTCTGTTAGCACTTTCTCTCCATCAAGATGAAGAAAAATACAATAATAAAAAATGAGCCGCAATTCGAATTTTGAATTTCACAGGGAGGTGATTAGAAGTGTGAATAGTGTCCATGCAACACAGAGTCATTGCTTACAAAAGCTCGCACAAAAGCTACAGAAAAATGGGCTTTGTCGTTCTATAAAGGCAACGGTAATTTTATTAGAACTCCTTCCTCCTCTTTTCCTTATAATTTCTAAGCAAGTGACTTAAACTAAGAATTGGTTAGCTTTGCCGTCTCAGCTCCGTCGTTGCAGCCTCTGCAATGTTATTACTTTTGTTACTGTTGTCATATTAATTCAGGGGTGAATCAAAGAGAACCTAAATTCTGATATTTGTTCTCAGCCTTTTCATGCTCCAGAATTAATGTTCGAACAATTTACTCCCTAGGAGGAAACATGCTGTTGATCGTTTGGTTAGTCAGTTTTGAAGATGCAAAGTGCCCAGAGAATCACTTTCTGCTTCAGGGTAGAAAACCCAAGCCCTCTCTTCCAGTCAGGTATATAAGGACTCTCGTTGAGATAGGGTGAAGTTTTAAAAAGTGGAGTAAAAATGTATGAAATTTGTTTTCCTTCCACCTCTCAAAAAGGTTCTGGAAGGCAGCTGAGTCAGCTCTGAAAATAACTTTCCCAGAGTAAGAAGGAATTTCCTTTGAGTGGATTAGATGTTAAAAAAAAAAAAAAAAATTGTGTAGCTGATGGAATTGCCCCTTGAACCAAGGCATCAGCAAGACCTGTTGACTTTCTCACTCCAAAATGTGTGTCAGATGAGACCGTCTGCCACTCCCTGACTCTGAGGCCACCACCTTAGTCCAGCTCTGTATAAGCTGTGTTGGGTCTTCCTGCCTTGACTGATGCCCTTGTCCCTTCTGCTCTCAAACCACAGTCAGGCTCATATTTTTACAGTGTACATGACCTTACATCCCTCCCACGTCACCCCACACTCGGAGTCCTGCAATGAGAGAGGTTTGATCCTACTCTACTGCAGCTGGAAGAAACGGGTTCCCTTCCCCAAGTACCCCGCCGTCCTCAGCCACCTGTCACTGTCTCCCCACTACTCTGCTGTTTCTTTTAAAGACTTATCACAATTCGTAAATATGATAAACATTTTGCTTGGGTCTTCTTTCTTCTTTTTCATTTGTCATCTTTTCCCCCAGATTGTACGATTAATAAATTTAGGGATGTTTCGCTTTCGTTCTCTTTCATCTTTGTTTTCTAATATCAAGCCCATGGACCAGCACGTGGCAAGCTTTTTTCCCTTACTGCTTTTAAAATAACATTTTCAAACATACAGCGAAGAAAATTTTATGATGCATGCCTGAATACCTATCACCTGGTTTTTATTATATTATCTTCATTCTTATTCATCTCTCCATTCTTCTATCTATCCATCGATACATGGATAACTTTTATTTTTGAGACAGAGTCTCACTATGTTGCCCTGGGTAGAGTGCTGTGGCATCACAGCTCACGGCAACCTCAAACTCTTGGGCTTAAGCGATTCTCCTGCCTCAGCCTCCCATGTAGCTGGGACTACAGGTCCCTATCACAACGCCCGGCTATTTTGGTTGTAGTTGTCATTGTTGTTTGGCAGGCTGGGTTTGAACCCACCAGCTTCAGTGTATGTGGCTGGTGCCCTAGCCGCTGAGCTACAGGCGCCAAGCCAGATACACCGATAACTTTGATTAAATCTGTTGAATGAATGAAAGGGTTCTACTTCTTTAGTCCATAGCCTGAAGCTATCTATTGTGAGGTTGGCCTAAATATGGACACTGACCTTCCTAGAGTTTGTGTGGACACAGAGTCTGGGGAACCGAGTAACATACTCCCAGGTATCCATCTGCTAAGCCCTGTCCCGGGCACAGGACTAGGTAGTGGGGATTCCAAAATAAAGAAGAATCTTCTTTATCACCAGCAAATATTGGTTAGTGTTACAATGACGTTAAAACTGATTGATTTCTTGCTATCTTCTATTTTTGTTGTACAAGAAGGCGAATGCAATTGTGGACTTGGCCAACTCCAGGGAAAGAACATTTTTATAATTCCTAGTTCAGTGAGGGACAAACTCAAGCCCACTGGAACCATGGAACCTTTGGCTTTTCTTGTTTTTAAAGTTCTGTACACACCATTGACATATCCAAGCAATAGTAGCAAAAGAAAAACACAAACAGTGTTTCTAACCGAGGTTAACTGTGGCCAAGATAAAAGCATCTCTGCCAAGATGACCAACAGAGCACCCAGGCAGAGAGAGCTTACTCTTCTCCCCCTTTGCAACGGATACGGTTTCCCCCTAAACTATGCTTGATGATGTTTTTTGGACCCTGTGTATATTATTTGGATTGCTCAGAGGCAACATCTTTGAAGTGACATCCTGGGGCCGTGCTGTGCAATAATCCTTTATTAAGCTTTGCGGTGTCTATTCATGTTTACTTTCACTGTCTTATTTTTAGAAGGAGGATTTTGAGAAGGTCAATTCAGTGATTGAATTCCAAGAGCACTTAGCAGGGGTCCATGTGTATAAGGGTGTTGAATCATCGTGAACTGGGAATGCATCCAAGTTCATGCTTAACGGAGAATCCTTTGTTAAATATTTAAAAGCGAAAGCAATTTTTCAAAATAGGCATGTGGGCCTGGAAAGCATAGAAATGGGGGAACACAGCATTTCAGGTCCCACAGCAAACGTAGCAGCTGGGACCTGGGCTTACTGTCCCTCCAAACTCGACTGTCTCTCTCCTTATGCCTTTGCCCCTTTTGTGTGATGGGGTTCTGCTTTCTAGCATGTTGACAACGCCCAACTCATCAGCTTTCACAGGATCTTGTTGTCTCTCCTGTGCTTTCATGGCCAAATATTTTCAAGACCTGGTGTTGTCTAGACCTGAATTGACATCGTTGCTATCTTGTAGTAGCTAACTGACCTTGAACAAGAAATGTAAGTCTTCCAAGTTCCAGGCTCTTTGCCTATAGGTGGAGACTTTACTACCTGCTTCAGCCTGTGCATGTGTCTAGCGTGGAGAAGTCCCCTGATAAATGTCAATTTTACCCTCCTATTTTTAGATCAGTTGCCACATTGGATTGGCAAGAAATGACAAATTGGGGGATAAATATGACATCCCACCTAGATATTTCACACGATATGAGAAAAAGGTAAATCTGGAAGTGGATATTTTACTTATAAAATTAAACTTAATTTTATTTTGCAAAAATCAACAAATACATGTCCAGATCTGATTTATCTTCAAAACATATGCTTGTTTGTTTTATTAACAAAGGTGCAAGTGAATTTGGCATGCCAAACATCTCTCCAGCTCTCCCTGGAATTTTTTTTTTTTTTCCATAACACAAACAAGGGTGCAAATATTGCCCAAAACCTATTTACATGTTTACCCTCCTGAATCACAAGCATTAATATTTACCGGGAAGAAAGCAAAACCGCAAGGCTTGGTCTTTGGCATTCACATTGGATTCAGCAGTATAATTAAAAACTTAACTTTTTTTTTTTTGAAGGAACGTTAAATCTTGTTTCTGCTTTGCAAAGGAGCCACTATATTACAGCATTTAACTGGAGCTGCTGAGATCCTGCGGGGAGAGTATTACTTCCAGCCTATTTATTAGCTTTTCTTCCTGCAGCCCAATACATGCATTTTTTTTTCTCCACTGAATGAAAACACAGGAAAAAATAAATACCAATTTCTTTCCTCTTGCCATCATGCTAGGCCAGGCACCATCACAAGTCACAACATCTGAATTTACTTTGATTATATTTTTGTTTCCCACACTTAAAGTTATTTTGTATTATAATACCTACTCCTTTATCTAAAATCAACATCGTTGATTTTAAACTGTTATACAGTCAGACTTTACCAAGGCATTTAAAACAAGTTGAGAACCCTGTGAATGAAAGGAAATAATTGCCTCCAGCCTATTCTTTTGCATTGAAAGTAAAAGAATTTTAGGTATTTGCAGTTTACTAGACAGTAAGACTTCAGATCTTGTCATACACCGTAAACCAGGAGAGGGTACCTCTGACTGAAGCCTAGGAACTAGCTATCTTTTTAAAAATAGATTCTTCACATTTTAAATATGATTCTGGTAGGTCTCCTAAGAGCTTATTTCCCCCCAAAACGGTTACATGAAATCGTCCTGATAAAAAAAAATCTAAAGCCTTAGATTCAAGTGGAGTGAATATATGTGAGGTGATGTCATTGCATGTTCCTGACGTGCAAAGAAGCGTGTACAAAAGCAATGCACGTAGCTTCTATTTCAAACTCCAGGCAGGACAGAACAGTGCACAGAGAAGAGAGGGATTTTCAGGTCACGCCGTGGAAGAAGACAGTACCCACCTAGATCAGTAAGTTTGTGAGCAACACATATCAACACACAACGCATTCCACAATATGCCAGCAAGATCAGGTAGAAACTGCACTGTGATAGCCACATATTTTTGAGAAAAATTCCCAAGCCAGCCGAATGTGGATTGGGATAAAGACATAGGCAGTGTAGACGACCATAGCAACAATGGTTAGTAAGATGGTGTTGAACATGGATCGCTCCCAGGGCTCCAGGACGGAGCAGCAGCTGATGATTTGGTATTGATAGTAGAGCCAGGAGAAGTATTCCTTCACGCGCCTGAAGTCCATGGTCGATGTCTTGAAGCTGCAGAAACTTTATCCTGTTAAAGAATGAGCAGATGAGAGAAAAAACAAAATGAGGAACCAAACACAGAATCTCCATAAAGTTTCATGATCTCGGCGTGTTAAAATCTTTCAAAGAATGTTAAAGATAATCGCGCACGTTATTCATATGAATATTAGGTAGATATAATATATAGCACGTTAATGATAGAAATTAATACTTATAGAAACTAATAATATTGTCCCTACTACTAATTAGTACTAAAATTGGCAGTAATAATATTATTAGTAACAATATTTATTTAAACATAATTGCTAGAAATAATTCCAGTAATAACAGTACCTAGAAATTGAGGCCAGCTAACACTTTCCTTGTATGCAAAGAGAGGTAAGTGTGAATTTTTCTATTTCCTACACCATGTATTCTCATAGAAGACTTAAAAAGGAGTGTTCAGGGAAGAGACAATGATGCAGGTCCCCTTCACCTAGGGCTGAGCACAGGCCCCATTTTCTGGGCCCACGCAGGCTCAGTAGCCCGATGGATCAATGTTCCATTTAAGCTGCCACTCCCATTCTGCCCCATCCTCCCATTAGGGGCAGAACGTCCTAAATAAGACCACATTTCTACACCATGGAGGTTTTAGAATTCACTTCTGCCTGTGGGCTTCTGGCATTAATGGTTGTGACGTATTTTCCACATACATTCCATCTCCCCAACCCACCTGTCTTCAGGGAAAGAGAAGTTCCTTCCTACAGAAGACTGTAGGAAACTGCATATAAACCCCTGGACAGACAGCCACATGGGCCACCCACCAGGGACCCCCTCCCCCCTGCCACCGCTGTGCCAGAGGCTTTATTCCCCTCTTTCTGTAACCTCTTATCTATAACAAAATCTGTCCTGCCACTTACTCCTAGAGGTCCACGAATTCAGACTTTGATTCCCGAGACCAAGGACCTGGCAGAGAAATTCCAACAACAATAATGTACCAAGTCCGAGGCTGCTCATCTTCAGAAGGGCCTGCTGGCAAGTTCGGCCCTTGACTATCATATCAAAACTTGGCTTTTGGGATGTTCTCTCCATTCTCTACCAGGTAAGGGTGACCCACTGTGCCTAGACTGTACAAGCAATGTACTCTATAATGAAACTTACAGTTATACATAGTATACATCTACTGTGTTCTCATCGTATTGGCCAGAGGGTGCCCATGTGACCAGCTCTGCTCTAAATGTTGGGTGCTGAGTCTCTAATGGGTCTCTCTAGGCAGAAACATGGGCACTGCACTTTTTGCTGGGAGAAAAAGGCCAAACTCGTGTGTCTACCAATGGGAGCATCAGAAGCCTGCACGTGGGTCTCTCCAGCTTCTCCCTATGTCTGTTTTCCTTATCGCATACTTTTTCACTATAATTTACCTTAGCTGCGAGGAGAAATATATGTTGGGTGTTTCCAGTGAATCACTGAACATGTGGGTCTCGGGAACTCAAAGTGTACCTTTAGGTGGTCATTTCTTTTTGTGGCCCAGAACCCATGGAAACCATGCATGCGTTTTGTTGGCTTTCAGAAAGGACCACAGTTATAATCACGTGTAAACCTTCCTGGAAAGAAGAGTAGCTGCCATTCCTTAGGAAGACTCCTGGGAAGATCTTGCAGAGGTCCACAGGCATAGTGCTGAGCATCTATGGAAATACAGGCTCATTTTGTGGCTCTTGTTACTCCTAAGAAGACGATGGCGTCAGGCAATCAAAGTCTTCTTTGACAACTGTCACTACTCCGATCACAGTTAAAATTTATGGAAGGCCATGCCTATCTTCTGACCTGAAATTGTTACCTTTTTTCTTAAATCCTCTTTTGAGTAAAAGTAAAACACTTTTGCTCTAGAAGACTGTGGCCTGCTCAGGATACAGGGAGACCCTCACTGATCCTTATATACAGGATCTCACGATGATGCCTGGCACAAAGACGGTTATCAGTAAATATTTGCTGAGTGAAGGATAAGTAATCAACCTAAAAAATAATTATAGAGCATGCATAGTCCCAATATTAAGAAGGATGGAGTTAGCTATTATTGATTTTTAACACAGGTTGGCTTTAAGAACAAGTAACCCACCTGACAAGGATCATATCCCCAGAATCCATTTTTTTTTTTTTATTTGAGATGGAGTCTCATTTTGTCACCCTTGGTAGTGTGCTGTGGCATCGCAGCTCACAGCAATCTCAAGCTCTTAGGCGTAGGCAATTCTCTTGTCTCAGCCTCTGAAATAGCTGGGACCACAGACGCCCACCACAATGCCCAGCTATTTTTTTGTTGCAGTTTGGCCAGGGTCGAGCTTGAACCCGCCACCCTTGGTATATGGGTTTGGCACCCCAGTCACTGAGCCACAGGTGCCACCCAGAATCCTTTGTTTGTTTGTTTGTTTTTTAATATGTGGTCTTGCTGTGTTGTCCAGGCTAAGTGCAGTGGCATCATCAGAGCTTAACATAGCCTTTAACTCCTGGGCTCAAGCAATTCTCCTGCCTTACCCTCCCAAGTAACTGGGACTATAGGTCCATGGCCACCATGCCCAGCTAATTTTTCTTCTTCTTATTTGTTATTATTATTATTTTAGAGATGAGGTCTTGCTATGTCACCCAGACTCATTTCCACATAAACTTAAAATGAATGGCTCATGTGTGACCAGGTTACCATTATCGTAATAATCACCAGAATAATTCAGAAAAGTAGATAAATATAAAACAGAAGCATTGTTATTGTCTTATGAAAAGAAAGGCAAATCTCCCATCTTTCCTAAAACCAGAGTAAAAACTAAATAATTGGATTTAAATGCTTGGTCCTCGTAGGTGGACTTGGACAGGAAGTTACCGCCACCGTTCTTTTTCTCTCCCAACTCTGGTTGCAGAGAAAGAAGAAAGACAATGAGGTCCAGGACTTGGGGGATGTGTGTAACAGAGAAATGTCTCTTAGTCATTCGTACCATTATAAAAAAATACCTAGGACTGAGTATTTTATAAACAATATAAACTCTTATATTATTATAAGTAAATAATTCACAGTTCTGGAGGCTGGAAACTTCAAGGTCCAGGTGCTGGCAAGTTTGGTGGCTGGTGGGGGCCCCTGCTTCTAGGGTGGCACCTTGTCTGGTGTGGCCTCATGTAGAAAAAGGAATGAAAGGGCAAAAGGGCAGATGCTTTGTGAAGCCTCTTTCACAAGGGACTTCAGTGCCTTAAAAAGAAAAGTATAGCACCTAAGGGGCTGTGAGAAATCTGGTTCAGCCTGTGCACAGCTCTCAGGAAGACATATTTGGGATAAAGTCCAAGAGATGATTATGAGTCAAACAGATAAAATGTGTAGTGAGGTGGGGAGAATGGCCGAGACAGAGGGAACCACCTGTGGAAAGGCTGGAGGTACGAAGAAGTGTGGTCAGTGGTCGAAGGGCCAGGGACTGGGGGACAAGGGACAGAGTGTGGTAAAGCTGGAGAGGTAGAGATGGCCAGAGTGAGGCCAGGAGAGGAAGGGCCAAGCTGGGAAGGCTAAGTGCTTTGTCTTCAAGCTGTGAGTCAGGGGGACTGCAGAGATTAACGGAGGAATGTGTGGTGCGCCGGAGAGAAGGCTTTAAGTTCATATAGTCACCTTGCATTCTGAAACCTTGTCAAAATGATTTTGGACACCAATCATTCCAGAAAATCTCTGCCTTTACTCTTCCCATGGGTGGGTATGATTCTTTCAGCATCAACAGTATACCAAGAACCTGTTAAAATATCCTTAAAATTCCTTTCACTTTTTCTATTGGTCATTTATAACTATCATTGACTTTTTCTCCATATATTGTCACTTTTAAAAATGTACTAATTCAACCGGGTGTGTGGGCACATCTGTAATCCTAGCTGCCAGGGAGACCGAGATGTATGGATTCCTTGAGCCTAGGATGGCAAACCCAGCCTGGGCAACATAGTGAGACCCCATCTCTAAAAAAAAAAAAAAAAAAAATGCACTAATTAATCTCCTGACCATTGGTTTCTCTTTTAAAATTAAATTTCTTGCTTGGTCACACCTAGCCCAACACCTTGATTATAGCCTGAGGGAGGTCCTGGTCCAAAGGAACCCAGGTAAGCTATGTCCAGATTCTTGAGCCATAGAAGCTTCAAGATCATCCATGTTTATTGTTATGATCTGCTAAAAGTCACCCAACCAATTAACCATTAAATCAAGGATGTAACAGTTAACAAATGCTCCAATATGCACCAAAGGAGGCCCGTGGGAAGACTTAGGTCCCAAATACCCCAAATCTGCAATGATGTGGAAGCTGGATATTTTGAATATAATTTCACAGTACTGACAACTTAGGCAGTAGAGATTTCTAAGAAATTTTTTTTTGCCAATTCTCACAATCCCAGCCCTTTACACAGCCAGCTCTGACACGTGAAAAGTGCCTTTATCATCATATCTCACTTCAGTCTCCTGAAGTCTGAGTCAGTTCAGAAAACACAGCGACTGGCCTGTGTTGCAGTGTTTTTCCCCTTATCGATGAGAGGCAATTTTAAAGATGGTCTATTAGTCATTTCTTATTGTGAAAAGGTGAGGAAAGACAGAGTTGGTTATCACTGGTAAACCATCTGCTATCATCTATTATTAGAATACGTACTATTTTTAGGTTCTAGATTTGCTCAGGTAATACATTTCTATTTCCTTGTCAGTCTTTTTTCTTATTTCCTATGAGGTGACATGCAAGATTAAAAAAAAAACCACTTTAGGCAACTGGATGAGAAATGCGGATAGGAGAATTCACTCATTCACTGAACGAGTGTATTACACAACTCCTTCTGAACAGGAAAGTCTCAGGAAGGACTCTTTCCGCTGCAGGCAGCCACAGAGTGGCCCACAAAACGAACGTGTGGTGATTCGGGAGCCAAGAATAAGCATGAAATGGGGGGAAAGACTGTAGGAAAGGGCCAAGAAGGAAGTTAGAAAAAGAGGCTGAATGTGGAGAAATAAGATAGCAGAAATGCCATAAAATTAGTTAATTATGGGCAGCACCTGTGGCTCAAGGAGTAGGGTGCCAGCCCCATATACTGGAGGTGGCGGGTTCAAACCCGGCCCTGGCCCAAAACTGCAACAACAACAAAAATAAATAAAAATAATTAATTAATTATTGGGTGGCGCCTGTGGCTCAGTGAGTAGGGCACTGGCCCCATATACCAAGGGTGGTGAGTTCAAACCTAGGTCCAGCCAAATTGCAAAAAAAATAGCTGGGCTTTGTGACGCACGCCTGTAGTCCCAGCTGTGCAGGAGGCTGAGGCATGAGAATCACCTAAGCCTAGGAGTTGGAGGTTGCTGTGAGCTGTGACACCACGGCACTCTACCAAGGGTAATAAAGTGAGACTCTGTCTCTAAAAACAATAAAAATAAAAAAAATAATTAATTATCCACAGGTATCCTAGAACTAGATGACAGCAAACAAAGTCTGAAAATTTCACAGCAAAACGTTAAATCTGTTTACTCACCACCCTGAAGACCCCATGATGCTAAGTCTCAGCAAAGCCAAACAAAGAGCTCCAAGGGTTTACTTTATTCCAGCACACCGTGACGCTCCTGTTTTTAGCTATGTGCTTTTTAAAAGACGATTTCTCACGTGCAGAAAAGGGACACAGTAGTTTTTAAAAAAACATTTCATTTTCCTCTTAACTTGATGACTTTTAAAACCATCTGAGATCTTTCAGGGAGGCTGTGTATTCCAAGGCAGCAGTGCCTAAGCAGATGGTGAAGGGGCCTGGATGTAGTTTGATTTAAACACACTGAAACTGTGTGATGCTACCTGCTTTAGACTGGATGTTTATGTCTCCCATGTTTCACATCTTGACATCCTCACCCCTAAGGTAATGGCATTAGAAGGATGGGCCTCTGGGAGGTGACCAGAGACTTGGGGTCAGTGTCCTTATAAAGGAGGCCCTCGGAAGCTCCCCTGCCTCTCCTGCTGTGTGGGGTCACAGCAAGTAGATGGCTGTGTATGAACTGGCAATGGGGCCCAGTGTCACCAGACACTGAACCGCCAGTGTCTTAATCTTGGACTTCTCAGCCTCTAAATATGTGAGAAATAAATTTCTGTTGGTGATAAGCCACCTGTCTGAGGTATTCTGTTAGAGCAGCCTGAACTAAGACAATGCCCCTGGGTGCATGGGGAGAACTATGAGCTTTCAAAGGAGTCCATCGTCCTGGTGATGGTGCTTTTCAGGAGGTCCCGGTGGAACCTAAAGCAGTAGAAATTCCTTGTAAGAATGGGGGGCATGGCCAAGGTCAGCGCTGTTACCTGTAGGAAAGAATCCTTAAGACTGAGGAAAAGCTCTCTCTGAGCCGTTCTTTTAAAAACATGATCAAGTCTCCTGCAGCACTGGTACAGTTGCACATTCAAACGTGCCTAATGCATTTGGTTTATCAGAGTTTCTCTAGCAATAATAATAAAACAAATTATAGTTTAGAAAGTGGATAATTTATAGTTTGGAAAGTGCTTCTGTTGCACTTCCAGGATGCAGAGGATGGAATATTCTAGAATAAGACCTGGGTTTCAACCCTGACTCCTTCGCTTACTCGATGTGTAACCCTGGGACTGTTACTGAATTGCACTTCTCCTCTGTTTCCTCCTCTGTAAAATGGACATAATAATCCCCACTGCTCAGGGTTGCTGTGAGAAATAGCAGAAGTTAAGTAAAGCTCAAATTGCAGAGACTTGGAGGTGTTTGGACAAGAGGGTAGACTCTCGCTGGAGAAAAATCTTTCTTCTCTTCTTCGCTGGAAATTGCACTCAAAATTGGTTTCCACGGTCCCCGTGGCAGTCATGACCATTCCCCACAAGGTTCATAATTCAGCTGCGGACTTTCCTTCAATATATCGGCACAGCAATATTTACCACCTGTATTAAGGAGGAAAAGTGAAGTCCCAGGATGCTTGTGGCTGGATGGACCAGAGAGATTTCCTAAAACAAATCACTCGTCTTACAAAAGGACCAAGCCTGTGGGGTAACATTCAATTGCTATTGAACTGGTCTGTCAAGGCAGGTTGGAGCAACTGGTCCAGGTGAGGACTATCCTGTAAAGTGGCACTGGATAAAGAAGTAGAAATTCCCAGCAGAGATTTTCCGTGGTCTTCGAAGGCTAAGCTAGCGATTGCTGCAGAGCTGTGAGTGAAGCTAATGGGGGGTCTCAGATCTATCACTTCCTTATTCAAGACTCTTCCCTATAATTCATTTTCTCATCCAGCATCTGAAGTTTTGAATGCCTATTTATTACAAATGCTACTGGGAACTGGCAAAAGCTAAAACTCTTATTAATAATATAGGTCTTAGCCTGGATGAAAGACCCACAGCAGAGCTTTGCTAAGTTGTGGCAGGAGGAGAGGGAGGATTCCTAGCACCTTGGGACCCAGAGGCAGAGAATGAATCCTAAAGGAAATCCACTGAATCAATAGTGACCCTGGGACCGTGGGACATATTAGGGATGTCCCCTAATGGAAGAAAAAGTATCCACTGTACTCAGCCCTACTATGAAACTAATTTATAGCTTTCGTAGGAAAATTATAACCCAATTTTAGCCCAAGAATATGGGGAGAGGGGAGAGAGAGGGGAGGAGAGGGGGAGGGTGGGTGGCGGGAGGGTGATGGTAGGATCACGCCTATGGTTTATCCTATAAGGGTACATGTGAATCTTTCTAAATGTAGAATATAAATGTCTTAACACAATAACTAAGAAAATGACATGAAGGCTATGTTAACCAGTTGGATAAAAGTATTTCAAATTGTATATAGCAACAGCACTCTGTACCCCATGATAGCATTAATGTACACAGATATGATTTAATAATAATAATAAAAAGACATCAAGGTTCATGAGTGAATGGGTGACTATTTCTAATTTCTGAATGGCACTGCCCTTGATCAGTGGGCGATGATTTTTCTCTCCCTAGGCCTGTGCACAGTGGGCAAGGAGACGAAGTTTCACCTTCTCTCCCAGACTGAGAGAGAGGAAGACCTGGGACTTATGACCCATGTGACTCAGGAGCAGGACTCTGTTCTGGCCTGAGTGGAGAAGAAAGTGAATAAATGTAGCAATTAAAAAACACGAGTGTTAACATGAACCCATGTGTGTGAGTCACAAAAGGAGAACACTGTCGGGGAGCTTGCAGGAAAGCCGTGGCTGGGCCTGCTCAGAAACCTTTCCGTGGTTGCGTTTTGTCCTCGGGAACGGGAGTGGTAGGAAGTTGGGCAACTGCAATCACAGATGAGCAGTAGGTGACTGGGCCTGGAGGCACCTGCCTGGGGAATATCGCAGAAGATGTGATCCCGCAGCTCTCCCCTGCCTAAAAGAAAACAGTCCAAATTATTGGCCAAATTACTGGATTTTCTCAGGAAGGCATTTTCCTTTCTGAAAAGTAGCTATCCTCCTGGGGGAAAAGAATTTAACAATTTTTGAGTTACATTTAATTCCAGAACATCAGGGTTTGAAAAGTCAGAACGACCTGCAGTGGATTTGGGGTGAACTCCTTCTCAACTCAGTCTGGAATTCCGCATCAATCCCGCAGCTTTCTTTAGGCTTTGTATTTGGAAGCTGAAAACCTGCGGAGTGATACAAATGCCCTGCTTGTTGCAGAAAGAGACGCTGTATCTGCAAGGGGCCTCTCTGTCCTCACAGTGGCTTTCTTTGGAAAGAGCTCGATATGACTTACTGAAGCACAGGCCTTCCTTAACCAAGTAATTCATTTACTTACAAAATTAAGAACATAGTGAGAGTGATTTCTTTCCAAAGAATGCAGCATGGAAGGGGGGATTAAAAAAGAGACTAACTTGGCGGCGCCTGTGGCTCAAAGGAGTAGGGTGCCAGCCCCATATGCTGGAGGTGGTGGGTTCAAGCCCAGCCCCGGCCAAAAACTGCAAAAAAAAAAAAAAAAAAAAAAAGAGAGAGAGAGAGAGACAGAGAGACTGACTCTTTCCAGTGAAGAAGACTGATCATCACTCCCGCACTCCGTTGATGAAGGTTAATGTCAACACTGCAATTAATCATGTTGATAGTAAGTGGCCACATTATCAATAACCAATAGCCACAGTCTCATCATGAGAACCCATCAGACAGATGCCAACAGTGGGGTGTCCTACAAGATACCAGAACTACACCCCCCCCAAACTCTCAAGATCATTAAAAATAGGTAAAGTGTGGGGGAAAAAATGGTCACAGCCAAGAGGAGCCTGATGAAGCAGGATGACTAATTGTGATGCGGTATCCCAGATGGAATCTTGGAACAGAAAGAGGACATTAGGTGAAAACTAAGGAAAGCTGAGTAAAGTAAGGAATTTAGCTAATAATAGCATTTCAATACAGGCTCGTTAATTTTAACAAATACATGATACTTATGTAAGCTTTTGAAAGGGGAAATGGTACAGGGTATGTGGGAACTTGCTCTACTATCTTCTTGATTTTTCTGTGAATCTAAAACTGTTCTAAATAATAGTTTATTTAAAAAATTTGAAAGAAAAAAAAAGGATCATTAGGAAACTCTTGAAAAGTCCAGAGTTAGTCCTGTTCTAAACTCTGGTGAACTTTGCTTATGGTCTTATGCTCTTCTTCCCATCTGGAAAGCTTTTCCCAATAACTCTGTACACTACCTTTGTATAAGAGATTGGCTTTTAAACATTTTAAAACACGATAGAGAGGTAAAAATATATTTGACATAGTGATCCAATGTACACTCACACATACATGTATGGGGTCCTATGCTGGAAACAACCATATTTCAAAATAATACTTTGCAGTCCACACTGACATTTTCTATTATATTGTGTTTCATAATACTTATTATAGTCTATTCTAGTCAATTCTACCCTATTCTATGCTATTCTCATCTTCCATTTAAAAACATCCCAATTGTGAACTACAGTTAATATAATGATTTCTTTTTTGGGCAGGGGGACTTGATTTTTTTTTTTTTTTATTAAATCATAGCTGTGTACATTAATGCAGTCATGGGGTACAATGTGCTGGTTTTATATATAATTTGAAATGTTTTCACCAAACTGGTTAACATAGCCTTCACCACATTTTCATAGTTATTGAGTTAAGACATTTATATTCTACATTTAGTAAATTTCACATGTACCCTTGTGAGATGCACGGTAGGTGTGGTCCCACCAATTACCCTCCTTCCATCCATCCTCCCCCCCTCCCTCTCACCTTTCACCTTCTTCTTGGGCTATAATTGGGTTATAGCTTTCATATGAAAGCTATAAATTGGTTTCATAGTAGGGCTGTGGATACTTTGGATACTTTTTCTTCCATTTTTGAGATACTTTGCTAAGAAGAATATGTTCCAGCTCCATCCATGTAAACATGTAAGAGGTAAAGTCTCCATCTTTCTTTAAGGCTAAATAATATTCCGTGGTGTACATATACCACAATTTATTAATCCATTCATGGGTCAATGGACACTTGGGCTTCTTCCATGACTTAGCAATTATGAATATGATAATTTCTTAATATGCTATTAGGAACCGCAGTTGGAGAAATCTTACTTTAAAATGCCAGCTTTCCTAAGAGGTTGGACAATTAAGTTCATGAACTCATCCTAGAAAAAGTGCTACATGCCTCATTGGTGAATATCATTACAATCACCTTTGAAGTACTTCCCTTGGCCATCTGGTGACTGTGGGGACATTTACTTTTTCTACGATGAGTTGGTGAACTTAATTGTCCTACTTCATAAATGTCTCTGTGCCGTCCAGGGTGGCAGCTACTAGTGACATGTAGAAGTTTAAACTTGTAGTGTTCAACAGCCCCATGTACCATATTGGATGCATTGACAGAATATTGTCATCATTACAGGAAATTTTGTTGGACAGAACTGACTCTCTCCCTTGCTCGCTTGAACTAGTCTACTGCGTTGCCTCCTCTTCACCTTACAGTCTTCCACACTGCTTCTAGAACTAACTGTTTAAATTAACAGATTCATTTCTCTACTTGAAAGCCTCCCAAGGCTCTCCTTCCCCTGTGAAATGAAGCCTTCCTGTAAGTTTCTGCCTGGTTTGATTTCTCTCCTTCTGCAGCTTCAGCTCTCAACTCCCCTACTAAATGCCAGTAATTCTAAAACTCCCCTGTTTTAGTTCATGCACTTTTCTTTCTTTTTTGGGACAGAGTTTCATTATGTCACTCTCAGTACAGTGCTATGCTGTCACAGCTCACAGCAACCTCAAACTCCTGGGCTCAAGTGATTCTCTTGCCTCAGCCTTCTGAGTAGGGGGGACTACAGGTGCCTTCCACAATGCCTGGCTATTTTTTGTTACAATTGTCATCATTGTTTAGCTGGCACGGGCCAGGTTCGAAACTGCCACCCTCGGGGTATGTGGTTGGCACTGTAACCACTGTGCTACGGGGCAGAGCCATATGCTCTTTTCTGTTGTAGAAATTTTCTTGTGCCCTTTCTCTCCCTGGTAAAACCCTATTTGCTTGTAAGACGTAGCGCCTATATCCTCTTAAAGGATATTTTCTTTGAAATATTCTCAGAAGATACTCTCCACATCCCTAAAGAGGAAAATACACTGCTTTTAAAAAGATGTTTGACCATTGTAACAACATTTTTAGCCATGCACAATCTATCTTCCCACAAGACTATGAGACCTTTGAATACCAGGAACGTGCAGTACCCAGCTCCTTGTCACCAGGGCCTGGCTGCTGAGCTGGTCAGTGGCTGACTGACTGAACTATAAGGCTGGAGCCACACTTGGAGTTATTTAAGCATTTCCCCAGCACGATGTGGGGCCCATAGAAGGTGCTTGTGAATTCTCATTGTCTGCTTTCAGGCAATGAGTTTCAGACAGATTGTTTTCTGCAAATTGAGTACAATCTGTCTTCTTGAAGGATGGAAGGGAGCTGGTGCTAAAATTTTTAAAAAATATATAAAAAATGCTTTTTCACTTTCTCATAATGTTAAAAGTTCATGGACTCTGTGGGGGATAAAAAAATACTTGTGAAGTGATTTTAAATCCCATTAAATTGGCTTTTACAAGTGCTTACTCTAGGTGAGTAATAATTTAGGACCGGTAGATAAAAATGTGGTTGTAATGGAAAAAATTCCAGTCTGAGAACAACTTGGCACTTGCAAACTTGAACTTTGTCTAAGCTCCTTGCCCTTCTTTCCTCCTATTTATTTATCTTACTTTGTGTCCTTGGGAAAGTTCCCAAATCGTTCTGTCACAGTTTCTCTCTCCGTGTGTAAAATGAAGATTATTGATAATTGTCTCTGAGGCCATCTCAGTGATACTGGAAGAAGTGTGGGGATGGGTTTTGGCTCTTGAGGAGTAACAGTCAAAGTCATTACAGTATCTGCTGTTTTACTTGTGGGTTGGTATAACTGTGAACCATGAGCATGATTTTATTAATTACAGATGCAAAGAGTCCTTGGGGAATATCAACAACAGAGTGGTTTGTATATTTTAGGGTAAATATTTACGTTTGCTAATTGAAGTACCTAGGACATAAAAACAAACAAATAAATCAATACGTGTATGTAACCATTACGGCAAACCACTACTTGAAGGGAACTGTAGTCTTTAAACAAAGTTTCAAACATGTCTTGGGCAGGGCCACCACATACCATTGTGTGGTCTGTGCACGGCACAGTCTTATGTGATGCTCTTGACTCAGGGGCCTGGTCACAGTCCCTATTCATGTGAGCACAATTTGATTCACAGACACAAAGACACATCACTTCTTATTGCATCAGAGGTGCGAGTGTGGTTTATGTTGGTGTGGTTAATGGCACAGCCTCACATTGTGTCTAACAATAGCCACAACAGGTTATCAGCTTCCCACTTCCCAGAGAGGTCTTCCATAGGTGACTCCAATGTTTTCTCTCCTCCATAGAAAATTCCATCCTTGCTTAACATCTGTTTCTGAATTCCCTTCCTATCTTAGAACACTCCTCCTCTTCTTTGTAACCAGTTCCTCATGGTTACAACAAAGTAAATATCAGATGCCAGACAAGAAGTGAGGCTATGGAGTCCAGCTCTTTAATGGGAACTTAAAAAACCAACATACAGCTTTATGATGAATCAAAGCCAAGGGAGAAAAATCATACAGCAATCAAGGAACTTTCTCTACATATTCACCAAATAGGTGGATGATTCTATGGACTCCCTAGATAATAAGAAACAAATTGTGAGTCCAAGCAGGCTACTGCTTTTAGGCAATTAAATTACTCTAATTAAATCTCATAATCTTGTACTTAGAAGTGAGTTACTAAAATCATATACTAAAAGGAAAAGTCTTGCCAACCTTTTAGCCAAGTTCTTGTTGGTACAGTGCTGTGTTATGCTATAGACAAGAACAGAATGTTCTGTGGCTATAGGAACCGATCTTATTGCTTCCATTTTTATTAACACTAACAAAAGCAGACTGATAGCAAACGTGTATTTCCAGTCCAATTATCAACTGATACCATTGTGCAACGTGGCATGCGCTAAGTGACTGTAATTTCAAAGCATCCTTGTTTCTTGGCATAATCTGACAGACAACAGAGGGATTTATGAATGGAGAACTTCTGGCTGGGAAAGAAAATTTAGAATTTGGCTTTAATAAAGAAATTTCATAATAGAGAGAATACTAAAGTCAGATTAGATCAACCTCAATATTGGGTGGCTATCAAAATGAAGATATAAATTTTGAAACTAAACAGTGTTAAGAAGGTTAATGCTGAGCTGATTTTATGAATAGAAAGACACATTTGTCACAGAAGGATACTGTATCTTGCTTGTTCCTGATGCCCTCTCACTTACCAACATAGAAACAGGCCACACGTGCCTTTTTGTTCCCAGCAGTACTGGAATAGAGAGTGGGGCTTCTGGGGCAAGATTTAGCTCCAATGTCATTCCTTAGGATGAGCTTTTTTACTACTATTTTGTTTAAAAGAATAAAAAGAAAACTTGCTATCCTCTACAGAAGGAAAGAGGACAGTATAGCTGTTGGCTATTTCCTACTGAAGACATTGTTGCCAAGAGCTTCTAAGTTGTTTTTAGAAGAAAAACATGAATAAAACTACAAAATTAGCAATGGCCTCAAAGTCATTACTTCTAAAAGTAATGAAATGCACACCCTTGTTTACACAAGCATTATTCATAATGGTCAAAAGGTGGAGGCATCCAAATGTCTATTGGCAAATGAATGGATAAATAAATGCGGTATTTACTTTCAATAGAATGGTATTCAGCCTTTGAAAGGAAGGAAATTCTAGCACGCGTTACAACACAGATGAACCTTCTTATTAAAGTGAAGTAAGCCAGTCACAAAAAGACAAATGCTATGTTATTTCATTTACATGAGGTCTCTAGAGTGTAAGAGTGTAATGTAAGAGTGAGCCCCACTCTCCATTCCAGTACTGCTGGGAACAAAAAGGGATATGTGGCCTGTTTCTATGTTGGTAAGTGAGAGGGCATCAGGAACAAGCAAGATACAGTATCCTCCTGTGACAAATGTGTCTTTCTATTCATAAGCTCTGCTCAGCGTTAACCTTCTTAACACTATTTAGCTTCAAAATGTAGTCAAACCAATAGAAACAGAAAATAGAATGGGGTGGGGGTGGGGGGTTGCCAGGGTCTAACTGGGGATGGAAGGAAGAGTTGGTGCTTAGTGGGTACAGAATTTCAATTGTGTAAGATGAGAAAGTTCTAGAGACTGGTTGTGCAACAATGTAAAAATACTTAGTACTACTAAACGATATACTTAAAAATAGTTAAGATGTTAAATTTTATGTAATGTACCTTTTACCATAATTAAAAGTTTTGAAACAATTTGATGAACATGCCTAAAAATTACTAAGGACCAAAAGTTTAAAATTAACTTTAAAATACTCTGAATAATATTGTTTAAGGCTGGGCATGGCGGCTTATGCCTGTAATCCCAGTATCCTGGGAGGGCGGGAGGATCCTTTGAGCTCAGGAGTTTAACATTAGCCTGATCAAGAGCCAAGCCCCATTTGTACTACAAACAAACCAACAACAACAACAACAACAAAACATTAGCTGGGCGTTGTGGGCGCCTGTAGTCCCAGCTACTTGGGAGGCGGAGGCAGGAGGATCGCTCAAACCCAAAAGTCTGAGGTTGTGGTTAGCTAGGCTGATGCCATGGTACTCTGGCCCAGGCGACAGTGTGAGACAATGTCTGTCTCTCTCTCTCTCTCTCTATCTATCTATTTATATATGTAATATGTATGTGGTATATATATAATATATATTTTTTAAGTTATAAATGTTACTGAGAGTAAATTGGAGTGTGGCATTATAATCTAGCAAAATTGCTTGGTTTACCATTCAAAGCAGAATAAACAGATAACTCCAGAAGTTTTAAAATAAGAATTGTGAGGTTCTAGTTGGGACCCCCTTCATCTTGGCTTTCCGGCTGTAGGAGGAAAACTTGGAACTTGTCAAACTCCAAAGACCCTCTGAGGGGAGAGTGACATGTTCAGGGTTATTCTTGGTATCAGTGAAGTCCTGGTAGCTTCACCTCTTCTCATACTTGTGGGAATTATAAATTTTATGAGATGCTCATCTGTTTTGGGGAAAACTGAAATAAGGAGCTGCTAAGACCCTGAGGACTCGGAGTCAGGGTGAGAGGGCTGGGGAGGATCGGACTGAACTACTTTTCTACACTCATTGTAACCCCCGTTCCTGGACGTGAGGTCCTTGGCTCCTCAGGACAATTGGCCTTTTTCTTGTCTTCCTTGGATCTTCCCAGCCATCAGCCCCACAGTTCCACTAAGGAAAACAAAAACAAATCCCCCAAAGTCCCAAACTACTTGTTTGCCATTTGTTGCCAAGGACTCTGTTTCTCTTAAGAGCTTGAAGTTTGACCTTGAAAAACAAAGCCTTTGTCTCAACCCTGTCCATCATTATTATATTTGATGAGTTTTCAGAAACTGAAGTCTTTTATCCCAGGAACAGTTTGAGGGTGTGGAAGGTGAGTTACTGCAGCCTTGATTGGTTGAAAGTACATGTGCTGAGTGCTTGTCCCCCGAGTTCTGCCAAAGGAACTCTGCTGGTGCTGGCCACTGGTCCACCAGGACCTTCTGGACTAATACTAACTGCCTGTTTTCTTTGCCCTTTGTTGGTAACAATGAACAGATGTGCTTATCAGACTCCTCTGGTTTTTATGTATTTATTGGCCCTTCCCTCCCTTCTGCTTATTCCTTTTTCTCATTACATTGTCTGGAAAGCTTCTGATGTTTTTCTCATTTTGCTGACCAGCAACATTGAACTTCATGATTTTGTGACAATAGTCATCCAGACTCCTGCCCTTTCACTGCCCTCCGCTGACCTGTTTCTGAATTTCAGTTATTACTGCTTTGAAAAAAATGAGCAGAGAGCTAGGCTGACTCTAAGGCAGTGGTTCTCAACCTTCCTGATGCCATGACCCTTTCATATAGTTCCTCATGTTGTGGTGACCTCTCAATCATAAAATTATTTTTGTTGCTACTTCATAACTATAATTTTGCTACTGTTATGAATTATAAAGTAAATATCTGATATGCAGGATGTATTTTCATTGTTACACAGGGGTCGCCAACGGGCTATGAGGACGACACAGCAGCACTGAGTGTTCTGACAGTCCCCAGATCCATTCTGGGTTCCACTGCGACCTCTTTCAGGTCAGGTGGTTTCAGGGGTGGAGCAGGGATTGGGGGGACATCAAAAAGGAAGGCAGGAGTTTATGGAATTCAGTCAAAATATGCTGCTTGTAGGAGTCTAAATTACTCCAAGTAGATTTCATAAACTTGGCTTAGAAGTGAGTTACCAAAATGATATACTAAAAGAAAAATAAAAGCCTCATTGACATTGTAGCCAAGTGGACTTCTGGTTCTCCTGGGGAGAGCAATGTGGACCTGTAACTGCTGGTTTCATTCTCCTTCACCTGCTCCCAGGCGCACGGCTACCCACAGGCTTCTGGTGCAAAGGGGATGAATGCTCCTCTGCAATTTTGTTCTTCTTTTAAATAGGTAACAATTATTTGTTTCCTAAGAACTCTGCTTACTCTCAGAAGAATGTGGAAAAGGCTGATGGTATACTTAAAAAATATTTTCAACCAACAGCTTTGGTAACCACAGGGTAAGATGAAATATTCTATATTCTTTCTTTTGAATAAAGATAGTCCTGTTGGGAAGAAATGCCGCAGGAATCTCCCAAGACATAAAAATATGTGGATTAAGATCTTGAAGTAGGCTGGAGGTAGCATTCCAAAAGATTTGTCCGTCTCTTGGAACTAGTGACTATGACCTTATTTGGAATAAAGGTCTTTGTAGATGAAACAAAGTGAAGATTTTGATGAGACAGCATTCTAAATTGCCCAGGTAAACCTGAAATCCAACGGCGACTGTCCTTAGAAGGGAGACAGGAGAAAGGCTTATGAAGACAGAGGCAGAGGCTGGAAGTCAGAGCCACCAGCCAAGAACTGACTGGAGCCATTGGCGGCTGAAGAAGTGAGGGAGGAAGGACCCTCCCCAAGTCTTAAAGGCACTGAGCCCCGCCAACACCTTGATTCAGACTTCTAGCCTTCAGTACTATTAGAGAATAAGTTTCTGTTGTTCTAAGCCACCACATTCATGGTAATTTGTTATAGCAGTTCTAGGAAGCAAATACAGATAGCTTCCATTAAAACACTAGCATTTCAGGATGTACAACTCTCTTCAAGGAATAGAAATAGCATTTGTTTAGTATTAGTGTGGCTGCCAATAGTTAGGTATTTAACATAAATTATCCCATTTTAAAGATGGAGAAACTGAGGGGCCTAGGTCTCATGATGACCATAGGGGAGCTGGGCAAGAGTCCGGCAGAGAGGTGATGTGGTCGAGCAGCTGCTGGCTAGGCTCTGGGTCCTGTCTTGGTCTGTCCTTACTCATTCTGTGACCCTGGTTAAGTTATTCAACCATTCTGGCCTTCAATTTCCCCAACTACAAAATAGGAATGGTAACAGAACTTCATACAACTGGGAAGATTAGGAAGTATAAAACATTCAGAATAATATCTAGGAAGGGCTAAATGAATGTCAGCTACCATGTTTCCCTGAAAATAAGACCTGCCCCCCATATAAGCCCTAGCAGGATTTCTATGCATTTGTTAAATATAAGCCCTACCCTGGTAATAAGACCTAATGATGGGTGTGGCTATGCAGCACATCTCTGCATTTTGGCACAGAGAGGAAGACATCCCCTGAAAACAAGCCCTAGTGTGTCTACTTGAGAAAAAATAAATATAAGACAGTCTCTTATTTTCAGGAGAACACGGTACTATGATTACTACCACACTATACTAATATACAATTGACAGATTATGAATGCCCAAGAATAAAAGGGAATGGGATCATTTTAAAGCAGAGCATGTGGCCCGTATTAAATTAGAAACCAGTTTTACAGAGATTATTCTTCAGAATTTATTCAGTTCTGATATGGCTATCACAAAGGAGACAAGGCCTCAGCAGTCTTGGTACTAATTGCTTTTTGCTGAGTATCTTACACAAGTTCAGAACTGTATGGGGTGGCTCACCCTGTAACCCTAGCAGTCTGGGAGGCCAAGGAGGGAGGATCACTTGAGCCCATGTATTTGAGGCTGCAACGAGCTATAATGATGTCACTGCACTCCAGCCTGAGCAACAGAGACAGACCCTGCCTCAAACCACAAAACAAAACAAAACTATAATAAGCCCTTTAAATATATTACCTCATTTCAAAGATGTGGAAACCGAGGCTCAGTAAGTTTCATCCCATGCATATTTTCAGAAGCCCAGGAAGAATCAAACTTGGATTCAACCCTAGGATGCTGTCATTCACACCACACTGCTTCCTAAACAGTGTTTTACAAATGCTAGGCAGCCAACAAGTATTTTTTGAATTAGTAAAATCAAACCTCCTTATCAATAATTTTAAGGTAATATGGAGCTTCCCAAAATATTTTGAAGTGAAGAAACAGTTGCCAACCATTTCAGAGGCTTAAATTTCCTAAAACATTGTAGCAAAAAAGGGAAGGGTTAGGAAACAACCATTCACAAGACAAATTTACTTCTTTGTGTCCATGCACTTCTTTTTTTCCACTGGCTGACTGGTCACTGATCCTATTACAACAGACTGAGCAAAAAGGAGCAGGGAGCTAGTGGTATCCAGGGATTTATTTTGTAAAATCTATTTCCTTTTCTTTCTTTCTTGAAAATAAAAGAAACAAAAAAATAATGCTCTATTATGAACACTGATCATTCTCACTTTCATTATTAACATTCTTTGGAACCAATGTTTTCATTTTACCATACTTCCTTTTAATTTGTCCAACCTAGTTAATGAAATGCTTATTAAAATATGTATAAATCCTTTTCTTGTACCCAAGGTCTCCAGGATAAGATGCTGTTCCATTTAAATAAAAGATGAAGGATATTGAAACAGAAGCCGCCTTTAACCAGCAGACCCATAAATAAGGCAGTAGTTGGTGCTTTGCAAGTCTCACATTGGCACTTGTACTGGGATCACCTTCTTCCACACCAGTGGTTCTTAACCTAAAGGTCAAGGACGTGGGGGGAGGGTGGCAGCTACGAGTCCCTTGCAATGTAGGGAACTTCTGCACACATTTCAAAGGAGGCTGTGAGTTAAGACCACTGTTTCAAGACCTAATTACTAAAGCTAATTGCCACATTTTACTTCTTAGTATCATCTTAGTCAACATAGTATCCAGTATAAATAGTTGCATTTCCTTATGAAAGAACTAGAAGCTTCACCTTGTTAAAGAAGTCAACTTGAAATCAAAGGGGTTAGAGTTTTACAAGCAAGTCTCCATGGTATTATCAAAAGGAATTACCTGCCCAGGAGGGTCCAGGTCTTGCTCCTTCACAAAAGGGTCCTTGCTGGTTACTTTTCCTCTCTCGGTTGCTGTTTCTTCATCTGTGAAATAGATATTTGAATTAAATAAACCCAAAGATATCCTCAAACTTCAAAACAATCTTGTCCCATGTAAAAAGGTCATTAAACCACTTAGACTAATTATTTTCCACAAAAGTCAAGAATGTATTATCAAAATCAGGCAGGGCAAAGTAGCCTGATTTTAAGAATTATTTTTAGAGAAGGCCACAGTTGGAGGACACACCACTGGCTAGTGATTTTCCCAGCTGCACTCTGACAACTGTAAGATGCCACAGGTGCCAGGTTGGGGGAGACCCGAGTGGGACAGAGAGAACCTGGAGTCTCCATTTTCTCTCTCTCTCTCTCTCTCTTTCTCTTTTTTTGAGCCTCCTGCTTTCCATGTTGGGTTTCTGGGTGAGATTTTGTTTGTAGAAAATATTTCTTGACTTTAATGAGTCTCTATTAATATGAATGGGGTGAGGGGAGGGAGGAAAAGGAGAGTCGGTTAATCCCTATGTTAAAAGATTTGTCTTTAAAAATACATTGGATACAGCCAGGCACTGTGACTCACTCTGCGAGGCTGAGGCAGGAGCGTTGCTTGAGCTCAGGAGTTCCAGACCATCCTGAGCAAGAGAAAGACCTCCATCTCTTCCAAAAATAGAAAGAGTGAGACTCTGCCTCTTCAAAAAATACAAAAATTAGCCAGGCACAGTTGTATGCACCTGTAGTCACAGCTAATTGGGAGGCTGAGGCAGGAGGACTGTGTGAGCCCAGGAGTTTGAGATTGCTGTGAGCTATGATGATGCCACTGCCCAGGAGATAGAGCAGGACCCTGTCTCAAAAAACAGCTAAGGGAATTTTTCCCCACTTCGAGTTCCTTATACACCAATAGAGTCATGATAGTGTTGACAAATAAACAAATGATCCAATATTCTTTTCTATTTATAGAACTAGGGTGCCACAGAGATGCTAAAAGGGGCCATAGCTGGTGGTGTGATCAGCATCCTTCCAGCTGTTACAAACGGTTCCTCCAGCAAGCTGCACTCGTCCATAGACGGCTAGAGGAAAAGGTCTAGGGGCTTCCTATGGGAAACACCGAGAGATCTGCGGGGAGGAAAGTGTCAGGGAGGTCTTAAGAGACCTGGAAGGTCTTCAACGATGGAGGAGAAGGTTCAGAACTGTTTGATTGCTTGTGGAGGTGGGACTTAGGAAAAACTTTAAATAATAAAAGCTGTACGAAGAGGAATGGGTTGCCCAGCGTGGTAGCACAAACTCTATAGGAAAATTATTCAAGCAGAGACTAGAAAGTCTCTTCTGAGGGTTTGCTATGAAGCAGGAGGCAGTTTCTAAGAAGAGATTACTAATATTTCCCCAATCCTAAGATGGTATTTCTCTAGTAGAATTAAATATCCCATTGGAGAAGCATTTGCTTTGTTAAACATTTTTTTTTGACATAACAAAAAAGTGTGGGCTTTGAAATTGGCAAACTGGATATTCAGGATGTCGTTCAACCTCCCTGAACACCACTTGGGTCATCAGTAACATGGAGATCATTAATTATTTCTGAGTTGTTGTGGAGATTAAACCACACAGCATTGGTGAAGGCTCCTTAGCCACACATGGTCTCACTCACGGTATAGACTAGCAAACTGTTAGCACACTGATTTCTTTCTCTTAGTTTTTTCATGTTTTTATTTCCTCTTATCTAAGAGATTCATTCTAGGTGACTGTATCAAACTCTTTCAGTTGATATAATGTGATATATATCACATGATATAAATGGATAAAAGGGTTTTCCCCCTGAGTCTTGGAGGAAGAATTCACCCGGAAGGAAGTTGGTAGGTTCCCATGGAGTCCTTATCACCGATTTCGTGTTTGTAGTGATGTTTGCTTCCTCCTAACTAGAGCAAACCTGTGGAACCACTTTTTCTTTTGTCCTAAATTATGACTGGTTTCCCTGCCCATCAAAACCAGAACTAGGCCAAGCTGATTGGTTATTTTCTTTGTTTAAAGTTTTAGGCAATAACATACACCATTAAAATTTTAAGGCCCAAGCTCTGCTGTGGCGGCGACATGGTATTGGCAGCCGTGAGCAGCGAGAAGAGCTGGTCACTGAAATACTCCATGTAGTTAAGTATTTCTTCTGTGCCTGATTTGTCTACCAATAAAGAAAACCTAAGTCAATTTTACTTAAGAATTTCTATTCAACGGATGAGTTAATAAAGGAGAAGCTGTTTGCTATTCTTAGAAGATCAAGCACATGAGATCATATTCTCTCAAACACACTGCTGCCAAATATTAAGTGGGACTTTTCCAGTTCACCTGCTCTGAACTAAGTAAGCCGGCAACGTACTTCCCCCGCCCCACCTCCCTGGACAACCCTCCCTTCCGTAAATAGAGTTCCCCTTAGATGTTACACGTTTTTCTCTCTGTTCCTTAACTATTTTTATTATATTTTCCTTAAAAAGATTTGCACACTACAGCCTTAACGCTTCTACGATTCTTCCCGAGAACCCACACATATCAGAATTGATTAAAAAGAAATTTTATAAGCAAGAAACAAATTAGAATCTACAGCTAATCAAAATCAATCAGCGCTCCAGTGGGGAGGATCAAGTCATAGCTTGTAAAGAGTTTCCTTTTTTACGATTACAGATAACTAGATTAATAGGATGCATGGCCAGACTGTGAAATAACTTATTTAAAGCCTTATAAAAGAAACTAGGGCTGTTTAGCATGTATTATTTACAAGGGCCATGAAAACTGAAGTAAGCACTGCCCACAGCATCTAGATTAGTGAGTTGTAGTGATATTATGTTTGATTATAAATGGAGAGCTTGGGCCAGAGTCATAGGAAGTTGTTGAATTTTTCTCTTGAAGCTTTGCACTGTATGATACCGATAGTAATATTCATAACTGTATATCTCTTTGCATTATTTACAAACATACATATGACAAAGGCACTACTATGCACACATGTGTATCTACTATGTATATTTTAAGTTTAAAAGTAGCCTTAAAATGGGAAACATTGTAACATTTATGTTACAATTTTTAGATAGTTGTGTTCCTTAGAGTTTACGCTTGATAAGGACTAGATCAGAAGGCTTTTTATTTATTCCTAAATTTTGTTTTCATTACGTTGGTAAGTAACATGTTTGACTCCAAAGCTTTTAGAGAAGAGCAAAAGTAAAATGTGTGGGAAAAACATTTCTTTAACTTTTAAAATCACTAAGGAGATACAGTTCTGTATGATGTGACAAATAGTGCTTTTCCCTCAATAGTAAAAATGCTTTAAGATTTGTTTCTAAGGGCTCGGCGCCTATAGCTCAACCGGCTAAGGCGCCAGCCACGTACACCTAAAGTGGCAGGTTCGAATCCCCAGCCCGGACCCGCCAAACAACAATGACGGCTGCAACCAAAAAATAGCCGGGTGTTGTGGC
>NW_003852479.1:778327-805580 GCF_000181295.1 Otolemur garnettii
AAGTTAATGAGATCTTCTTGGATATTTGAGAGGCAAATGTTGATTTTTGTATAGTAAATTCAATTTAGTGAAGGGAGAGGAAATAAAAATAGCAGCTAAATCAGAAGACTTTGTTGACACTTTAAGAGAAATATTGTTGTTATGCAAATAAATGTTGGTTTTTAAGCACAAAGAAATGATTTCTTTGTTTATTAATAGGTTTTTTTTTTTTTTTTGGCTGGGGCTAGGTTTGAACCGTCTCTGGTATATGGGCCCACTGTCCTACTCCTTTGAGTCACACGTGTCGCCCTGTTTATTAATAGTTTTAACCACTGTTAAAACCACACCTGCTATTATGTAAATAAAATGTTCTTCTGAAATATCACAAAGCAAATTATAAAATATTATGAAAAATATAAATGCCCACGATTTTAACATCTAACCCCCGCCCCATACACACACATACTGTTAGCATTTTGGATTTCCACTTAGTTGTAATAATAATATATATTTGATTCTGTATCCTAACTTTTTTCAATTAATAGTACACAAAATATTTTAATCTATGTTGTTACACAGTCTTCTAATCATCTTTCTAATGATTTCACCAGGACAGATTTTAAGTTATCTCATGATTTATTCGATTCATGTCATAAACATTTATCAGGTCATTACGATGAGCTTAGCACGGTTCTAAACAGGTGACAAAACCCCTACCCTCATCATTCTATGGAAGATGGCAGGGGGTATATAGATGGGATACAGAAAAAAGTCTATGAACTCTCTAATTCAGTGCTCCTCCTATCTCAGCGTCAAGTACTTGAGGTATTCATTTGGTTTCTGATTATCAGCCAAGGCAGGCAGGAAATATATTTATCTATTCATGAAGGCACTCTGTCAGGCTTAAGTCTATTCAACTCAAAAATCTTTTTTTTTCTCATTTCTTTCTCCAAACAGATTTATAGCAGTCATGTCCTAGTGAATAATGACAGAAAATCCTTGAGATGAAAGGAAGGTTCTGTCTGGAAAGCTGATCAGAACAGTGGGCCTGGGTGTGTCCATCAGGCACCCGTCTGAATATTAACTTGCTTTCCATCAGGTTGACAATTCAGAAATCGCATGGCCAGAAATCGGAGTCTCCAGTCTGGGTGATTAAAAATTTTTTTGAGTGATATTTTAAATTTCCTACAAAGATCCCTTTAGCTGGGGCGGAGACCAAGTCTGTTCTCTCTGATAGGAGTAGAGGGAAGCGTGAAAGTTCCTGGGCTCCACAGGTGGGTCTCAGGTTGTCCATCTCACTGTCACAATTTTTAGTAAAGGTCTTACAGAGAAAAGATATGATGTTCAAAGGAGGCGAAAGCATAGCACGGCAACTTACACTGAGATAAGACTCAAGTACGTTTTTGTTGTTGTTCTGCCGTTCTTTTCCGCATCAGTAAATCCTGATGGTTCCTGGTGCGGCATCCCACCAGGCACACTGAGGATGTTCCCGGATTTAAACGCCAACTGGGACTTTGGCTACCTATGGCGGGTGTAGGTGTGAAAGTCAAGGTAGCTCTCCCCCAGAAAAGTTGCTTTGGACATGTCATCTTGTACTTTTTTCTTTCTTTCTTTTTCTAGTCCTTTTAATTTTCTTGTTGAAAATTACATTTATTCCAAAATTCTCTTTTTAATATTTTCACAAGTCTTGAACTCAAAGGGATGACTATAGCTTGACATTACTGATTGAGATTCTCTAACCTTATAATGAAGCTGAAAGAGCAGGACGGCGATACTGAATGGTAAATTGTCACCCGAAGGCTGTCATTCTCCAGCGATGATAATAGCAGACACCTATTTGTTTTAGAACTTTGGTTTAGGACATATGCATCACCTTATGCAATTCACCTAACCGCACCGGCCCTCATTCTATACCAGTTTTATGAATGAGGAAACTGGGACACTGGAAAATTAAAAAACTGGACCAACATCTCACGGTGACTACAGAGCACTCACTCTTAATCACTCTCTCAGGCCGCCTCTCTATGCCAGGAGTTCCAGTCATCACTTAAATCATCCATTTATCCATCCTTCCAGCCAGCTAAGCCACTCAATCAAGTATTTAGCAAGTTCATAGGAGGGATGTAAAGAGCCGGTGAGATAGACGTGGTCACAGTCCTCAGGCAACTTTCTGGAAAGGAGGAAGGATAATTGAGCAATCACCCAGAGACTGTGGTGCTGTGACAGGGAAGAGTGAGTCCTGGGGACAGACAGGAGGCTCTCAGCCAGGCTGGTGTCAGGCTGGCAGGTCAGAAACTTGTCCTATTCCTGTTCTTCAGCGACTTTGTAGCAAAAGGCATAGAATGCACCCTCTAGAAAGTAAGGTCTTTGAGGCAAGGTCCCTTTTTGTCTTCTTCCCCCGGGGTCTGACACATAGTTGCTGCACTGTTAGAATGTGTTGAGTAAATGAATGAGAATTCCAACACTCCATTATAACAGGAAGGGTCTTTTGATTATTTCTATCTTTACTCTGAACAGTTTTTAATACTTCTCTAAGCTCGAAATAAATGTTCCCTTTTGATTTGCAAAATCAAATCCATGTTCCCTTTTAAGTCATAATCTAAAAGCTCTAGTCCAAGAAAGCTGCTACTACCCATTATATTTTACTAGAAAAAGGCCTCCTCCCAGGTCTCTTTTAAACTGCGGTCCCCGAGTGGAGATTCTGGGACAATCTGATAGTCTAAGATACTCTTTGGTTGCTTTTTCCCTCTTTCTTTCCAAGGGTTGGGGTGGGGGGGAATGATGTTCTGCTCAGTCTCTGGAGTTGGGAGAGATTTCCTCTCCTCTCACCTGTCTGCCTTAGAGACTTTCCTTCCCTTGACTTCTCCCCTACCTTCCATTCTTTAAAACATGTTCACTTTGGGGAACCAGTTCTCAATTATTTACCCCACGATCTCCTGGGAGCTACAAGAATCCAGGGCAAAGCTAGAGGAAAAGGCCAAAAGTAAACGGAAAGTAATTTTTGTTGTTACCAAGCTGTGTTCTGTTTAGGTTGTAATTCTGTAGAGCATGTGCTGGGCTCAGTCTTCCTCATGCCTGTATGGGATGTGATGGGGCCACTATAATTTCTTTCCCTAATGAAAGCACGGTAAATCCAAGCAGTATAATAATGCTGGTGGTTAGAGCCAATAGGAAGAGGAGACCAAAGCCCCAGGAGAGAAGTTAACTTGGAACTTGAAACAATCCTTGTGGCCTGTCTCAGAGTCACACTAACCAGGTTTGTGTGTGATATTTTCATTATCTAATTATAAGATCTTACTTCTTACCCTGATCCCACAATTTAAAATTCTTTTTTCTGTTTTATTTTCTTCTCACCTTCTTCTCATATACTACAGACTTCACTTAGTATTATGATTAACATTTGACATCCCTAGAATTTTTGTCTGTTTTGTTTGTTATTCATTCAGGGTCTGGATGTGTCAGAAGTATCCCAGCACAGAGTAGATGTACAATAAATATCTGTTGAATAAATGAATTATTAATCCTAAGGAAAGCAACATTAAAAACTGTAACTAAGATCAGATTTTTCTTACATGTATTGAACATAAAGGTAAATGAACATTAAAAATTATTTTATAGAAATCTTCTAATTGGACAAAATGCACCTATGATAGCAGGAACTTTCCAAAAGCTTTGATGGTCAAAACCCACAGGGGACCCACTTTAGTCAGCATGGTACGGGCTTCAAAAATATATCTATGGAAGGACAAAGGACAAGCTTGTGCTGAGGAGAATGAAAATCCTTGAGGTTTCCTGATGCAGGCAGCCTTGAACCCCTTGAGCTGAGGGTATGGTTTGGCTTGGTGTACTCGGAACTGGGTGGCAGCAAGGTCAAATGTGGCTTGTCACACCCATGAAACTCTGAGACTCCTGAGTTTCTATTTCCATTTCTGGACAAAGTGTTATTATTCAGTTTCATGATTCTTAGTATAGGATCCGGTAGCTCATGGGAACTCAAAACAAAAGATGAACAGAGGAAGGCATTCATTGTTTGGGAGTGTCTCTGCATTTGAGGTTGTCACGAACACAGCAGGTGCCTTCCAAGAAGGACATGGCAGTGTTCACTGAGGACCCCAGTGGCTGTTCTGGCTCTTCTTTTCCCTAAAAGCAAGATTTTGGCTTTTAGGGCCAATCTGGTGTTGGCTAAACTGGGTTAATCTGAACAGAAGACAGAGATGCTTTTGGCTGAGATTCAGGTACCTCCCTCTCTCACCCAGTGTGGGCCAAACAAATGCAACCACTGGCCTGAAGAACTGGTGGAAGACTAGACTTACGCAGAAGCAGGAGGAACAACTGGCCTCACAAGGTCTGGGGATGTGCTGAGTGGATGGAGCCCGGAAGGTACGGTATTGCAAGGATATTCACTGAAGGACTATACTGACGACATTCAAATGATTTCTAAGTGGAAAAACAAAACTTGGGCAGGTATGTAAACGTACATGAGTCACTGGGCTAGCTGAGTTACTTGTGCCACTCTTAATTACTTCGTGTATTTCAACGTGGCCCTTGAGAAAAAAAGCCTCATAAAAACTGTTCACCTAGTTCTCGACCCAATTGTTCTTTTAGTACTTTGAATAATTTTGTTGAAAACAGCTTTATTGAGATAAAATTCCATACAATTCACCTGCTTGAAGTGCAAAATTGAGTGGTTTTTAATGTATTCATACGTATGCAAACATTATGATCGTTACTTTTAGGCCATTTGCATCACACACTCCCCCCCATACACTGTGTCCCCGTCAGCAGTCACTCCCCATTTCTCTCCAACTTCACCTTTTATTCCAGCCCTAGGCGACAACTAATCTATACAAATTTGCCTACTGTGGACGTGTTACCTGAGTGGACTCACATACTACCTGGGCTTCTTTCGCTAAGCACAATCTTTTCAATGTCCGTCTAGATTGTAGACGCATCACTCCATCTGTTTTTATTACTGAATGATACTTAATTGTTCCTTTCCCCACCACATTTTATTTACCCATTCATCACTCTGTAGGCACTTGGGTTGTTTCCACGTTTTGGCTATTACGAGTAATAGCGCTGTGAACATTCATGTTCAAGTCCACTTTCCAATTCTCTCGAATATATGCCTACAAGTGAAATCGCTTGGCTACTTAGCAACTCCATGTTGAGGATTTCTTCCATTTTACATCCCTACTAGCAATATATTCTGGTTCCAGTCTCTGTGTGTGGATTCTAACACTCGGCATTATCCGTTTTCACAGTCACAGCCATTTTGGTGGGTATGAAGTTTGGATTTTCATTTCCTTAAAGCTACTAAAGCTACTTTTCATGTGCAAACTGGCATTGGTGCATCCTCTTTGGAAAGATATCTATCTTTGCCCACGTTAAAGTGGATTCTTTGAGTATTTGTTGTTGAGTTCATCTTTTGCCTTAAACTTCGTGGGGAGGTTGGAGAAAGAGAGTTTCATAACTCTCAGTTGCTTTTGCCTGACATAGAGCCTTGGCTGGGGGCATGAGAAATGCCGGTGGCCTACTTGTCCCAGGGATCTACTGTAGCCCTAGACTGGGATCTAGGTTGGGAGGGAGCTTTCCATTCTTGGTTGTTTCTACCCAGGGTAGAGAACTGACCAGCCAGAGTGAGTGAAACGCTACTGCACCCAGCTGGAGGGAAATGGGTTTGGCTTCCATACCAGAAACTCTTGCAGTTCTTACTGCAGTATAGAAGAATGTTTTGAATGAATATTTCTTCATTTGTTGTATTTCCTCAGGACAATTTCCAGGGGCTTTAAATGATTGTTTATTTGTAATTTTTACCAGCTAGTGTTGTTTTGTAACAAGTAGGTTCACAAACTCTCCACACCGCCATTCTGGAAATTGAGCCCCATTTGGACAATTTTTGATGAACATTTTGTTTCTTGTACACCTGGTGGTAAAATAGTTTATACTGATGTAGTGGATATAAAATTGGCTGTCGAATTATGGAGGACAATTTTTTATAAAAGTTATTGCAAATTTACAAATGAATTAAGCAAACCAATAAGGACGGAGGACGGGCTGACTTTCAACTTCATATCCAGATTCCCTAGAACGTCCATGCATTTGGTTTGACAAAATGTTCTTAATTTTCATTAAACATCTGTATAGAAATATCTGAATAATGAAAGTGACAATACATTTCCTGCTAGAGTTTGTTGTTTTTGGCCTACTTATCTATAAAGCCAACAGAGCCATTGAAACAGTCATTAAAATGATGGCTCTTCTTATAAGCATAGGAATAATTCAGAAGTGGGAATTAAAGTATTAGACTCTTAACAGTTTTATGGCTAAATTTTAAAGGTTCACTAGCGAAAACGATCATGTATTTCTTGATTTTTGTTTAACTCAAGATAACTATTGTACCACGCAGTCTAAGACTTAATTTAACCATTCTTAAAATTCTTTTCTTTTTTTATTTTATTTTTGAGACAGTCTCACCATGTCACCCTCAGTAGAGTACTTGGCGTTACAGCTCACAACAACCTCCAACTCGAGCTTAAGCGATTCTCTTGCCTCAGCCGCCTGAGTAGCTGGGACTATAGGCGCCAGCCGCGTCGTTGTTTAGCAGGCCCAGGCGTGGTTTGAACCCGCCAGCCGCAGTGTATGTGGCCAGCGCCCTATTCACCGAGTTACAGGGTTGCGAGACATCTTAAAATTCTTTATTTGATCAAGAGCTGAGCTCCCACATGAATTGACAACTAGTTGACTGTCACTTTAGTTGAAAGGCATGTAAAATCTCGCGTCCGATCTAAAACACAGTTCTCCATCCAGTTCCCACCTTCTCCACCCCCATGGCAAAGTTAACCAGACAGTCATTTCTCTTCAGGTGTAGAAGTTTGGTTACTTACAAATGATTACTAAAGCATCTTTGAGAAAATACACACTGCTTAATAATTAGGAGGAAATGTCAAAATGTATTTTTTTTGGTAGAAATTCTCCTATTTTTTTTTTTTTTTTTTTGCAATTGATTTGGGTGTGTACCCTTGCCTAAAGTAGCTTATGGGCAAAAAGTACTAAGAGCATGATGACACTAGATAAAGATGAACATTTAGGAAGGAAACCAAGCCCCTCTCACTGAATAGTTACCAATGAACTACTCAAAGGTAACCATTGCAAATAACTAGTCAAGTAAGTTTGTCTTCTTTTGGCTTGGAAAGTTTCAACGGTAAAGTCTGGCTACTGATGGGGGAAACATCTTAGTTTCCAATGTAGTAAAAAGTAAATGTAATTACAATTAAAATTATAATCCAGTTTTAAATGGTCAACTGCATTAGAAATCAATATTCATTTCCCCCCCTGTAAAGACGGGAATTCTAAACTACTAAAGCTGCTTTGCAGTTCAAGTGGACGTTCTGGAAGATGCTTACCTCCCGGTCGGCGTCTCTCCTGGCGGCTTAGGTGAGCCCTGGCGCTGTGGCTCCTCCCCGGCGGCCGCCAGCTCCCCTCTGCGCCCGCACCGCCGAGCCTCCAGGAGTTGGGTGTTCGGCCCCGCCCTCTGGACTATTGCTAAAACTCCAATTCTGGCAGAGCTATCCCGGTGATTAATTATTGACAAAAGGAAAACACTCCTACGCAAACTTGTGTCCAACCGCACGCTCCCAGCTACTCCTGGCAGAGGAGGACGCGGGCTGCACCACTCCCCTCCCCCCCGGCTCTACGGTCCCAAGTTCTCCTACGCGGCCACTCTCAGTCCTGGGCGACTGGGCTAGTGCTGGGAGCGATGCAGCTCGCAGGCTCCCACATTTTACAATTTGGTTTCCTGAATCTCCTCCGCACTTCCCCGGGGACCAGACTCTCGGCAGGGGCGCTTTCGGGATGCGGGGGACGCCTGGGCTCCGAGAGCAACAGAGCGGCTCAGGCGTCGCTGTCACCTCCGGCTGCTGCAGTAAACCCCGAGCCGAGGCGGGGAGGGGGAGGCGCCCTCCCCCGCGCTCGGGCAGGGATCCCGGCGCTACGGAAGGGGCTCGTCTTTTGGTGGTGGTGGTGGGGCGGCCCCATAAACAGGAGGTGCCGGTGCGAGCTCTGGAGCTTTAGCCTAAGCCGACGTTGAGCCTCCCAGGCGAGGCTGCGCGCAGCATCCACCGGGCTGCGGACTTCAGCGAGGGGGCGAAGGAGCCGGTGTGAGCAGAGCAGGGCTGCGTCGGGAACTCTGCACCAGGAGCAAAGTGAGCCCAGGGCCCGGGCGGCCCGGGCAGCGGTCGGTCGAGCAGGCACCCCACTGCACTGGTTTGTCAGAAACCGAAGAAGCAAACCCTTTAGCATTGGCGGCTGATTTTGGTGCCTTTGAAACGTGCAATATCTCCCTCCTCGCCCTGCTCCCTGTACCCTGCCACCTTGCCCCGGGGGCTGGGAGGTTACTCCTCTGAAAGCTGGACTCCAGGGAGACGAGTGGAAGGGTCGTGTCTGGGGAACTTGTGTGTGCTCACGTGCAAGCGCAGGGAATTAACCTGGGCCTGGACTGCGGCGGGAGGGTACACTGGGAGGGACGACGGGAGGTGGCGCAGAGACGCGCGGCGCGGGCTCGGCGGCCCGGGGCGGCCAGGCCCGCGCTCGGTTGCCTTCCCGGGAGGCGCGGGAGCGGGAGAGCATCTTCCCCGCAAACCTGCATCCGTAACCCGGCGCTCTCTTCTCAGCCGGGAGGGCAGAGCTGAGATGTGACGCCGCGGCTGCCTGCTGAGCGCGCAGAGGACCTTGAAGACTCGGCTCGCTCGGGCGGTGGCCAAGACTCTTTCTGCCCCGGGCGCCCGGGACCTCGGGGGCGAAAGCTTCTCGGTGAAGGAGCATTAGGGCAGCGTCTGCCAGGCAGCCTCGGCCGGAGCAGCAGGCAGCGCGCACGCTCCGCCCGGGGCGCCGGCGCCGGAGCGCGAGTTTGAGCCGCGGGCAGGTCTGCGCTCTCCCGCCGCGCCCGCTCGGCAGGTTCCCGGCTGCGGTTCCCGAGAGGGAGACTGACGTTATTGGGCGGTGGTGTCTCCATGCAGGAGAGAGGGTGTCCCCTACGGGGACAGGAAAGGAAACCAATAGAATCCAGCACCTGCTTGGCGCCTGTGTTAGCCGTTTCCCTTCGTTATCTTTTCCTTCTGCTACTGTTTCTAAACATTAGTAGCCGCTGCTAGTATTTTTTTCTAATTTATCACTTTATGTTGGTCGCATTCCTTATCTCCTGACTTCTCCTGACACACCTTGCAGTGTTTGCAGAGCAGATATGACCACCCCGAGCTTTAGATGAGGAAATAGAACCCTAAGAAACCACTTGGCCGGGTCCCCAAACTACTTCCTAGGTCTTTTTATCCATTATTCAGCTTTGCTACTAAATCGTGACCAACACTACCCCCCCCCCAACCCTTGTACGTTCGTAGAAGTACAGAAACAAAGCTTCTTCCCAGAGGTTTGTGAAATGGCTGTGAGAGCTTGCAGCTGTTCCAAGTGGAGGCCGGGAGGAGCCCATAGGGCTGTTGGAGGTATTCAGACCATTACAAATGATCTTAAATGACATCTATGTGATACAACCGCACTGGCGCATCTGTGTGCATAACTCTGCACCCCCAAACGGGGGCTGAATGTTCTATGTTGTTCATACAAACACAGGATATTCTCAAAACCTAACTGGGTCACAAAATATAGGTCAACACGGTTGAAAAGGCAGAAATCATATAGGGCCCATCACCCATCAAAATACAGTAACAACAACATCAACAAAAATCTCCCCGATAGAAGTAAACTGGAAAATTGAAGATGCTTTAAATCTGGGTTGAAAGGAGGCACCAGTGAGAACACTACAAACGCCTTAGTAACCAAAACCAAACCAAACCAAACCAAAACAGAACTCCTACATAACAAAATTAGGAGAGTAAAGAAAAACCAAACCACCCCCAACAGGGCACATCAAATGTATTTATCACATGACAACATACAAATTAAGAGACGTATGAAAAAATGCAAAAGATTTATATTAACTAATAAGATAACAGCAGAAATTAACAGAGTAGAGAAATAAGCCAAAACCAGAACACTTGATCAATGAAAGAAAATACTATTCTCTGGAAAGATCAAGAAACAAATCGTGAAAAGATTATGAAACAGAGAAGACACCAAAAGACCTTAGGAAGGAAAGATGGTAGATAACCCCTGAGACGGAGGATTTAAAAAAAACAAAACACCTCAATTGGTGATTTTTGCCCCATGAAGAGGAGTTTCCCTCCGTGCTCATTATCAGAACTTGTAAGATGACAATTGGTTAGCACCACAGTTTATGCAGAAGAGAGTAAGTTTGAAGAGCTGGGTAAAATGGTTTAGAATGTTAAGTATAAAGTGGTGAGATTGTATTAACTGAACATTTTGGTCTAGGCCTTTCACTGTCATTATCATAAAGCAGCTTTGCATAGCTATAGAACACGTACTACCAGAGTAGAAAACGTCTAGAAGCGGTAATGACTAGGGAGTCTGTTCCCTCAGGTTACCTGGGATGTTTGGAGACAGATACTGTAGGGAAGGGAAGGTGTGTATGGCCCAGAAAAGTTGCTGGGAATGTCTCTGGAGTCCAGAATACCAAGAAAGAGAAAGGAGCTGGCATGTAAATTCACTTACATGAGCCACACTCAGGCACCCAATCTGGTACGCACCTGTTGAAGATGATCTTACTCCTAGAAGATCACTTTTCAAGCATGGGGTGGGTCTTCCTCGGGCTTCCAAACCTGACCGTGGTGGCAGAGTAGGAAGAATGTGGACTTTGAAACCAAACAGCTCTGGGTTCAAGTCTCAGCTCTTTCTACTAACCAGTTCTATAGCCTGAGACAAATGACCTATTATCCCTACCCTTATTTTTCTCAATTACGAAATGAAAATAATATTGACTTCATAGCGTTCTTCTGAAAAGTAAGTGAAATACCGTTCACAAAGTACTTACTGTGTAGCTCCCCCAGGACACCCTTCCCCATTCTGCCTTTTGGGAACTTCTCTCTGTCCATTCTCATTTCTCCTATTTTGTCAGCAGAATTTTTCCCTCCTTCTGTTCCTGCCAAGTGACTCAGCCACCTACCCCATGATTCTTAAGCAATCAGAGAAATCCAAGCATCATTATCGAGTACCTTTGGGATGGTTAGGTAAGGCCTCCCTATATATAAAAGTAACACAGCCTCTCTTCTGTGAGGTGGCAAATGGCCAAATCAGGCCTGCCCCTCCTGCCTCCCTGCCTGCCCTTGTTACTCAAACATGTTTTTGAGTGCCTACGAAGTTATGCACGAGCGACTTTGCTTCCATGCGCCGATTCCTATTTAACAGAGATGTATGTTTGGGCTGAAGTGTTTCACTGGGGAAAGACCCTAAGCTATAAGCATTTAGAGTTTTATATTAGAAAAAAAAGCTGATATTAATACTAATCATGAATGAGAGTCAGCCGTTTGTTCTAAAAACTGGGAAAGCAGCGTTCTGTTAGGGGACTAATGTGGACGTACCCACTGATCATTAACAGAAGAGATTTAACATGATGGACACAACTTTTGCCCTTAAAAGGCTGCCCTCATCTTAGCAATAAAGAGACCCCAGGTGTAGCAATAAGACCAGCTTAACAGAAGGTTTTCTGTGGTGTCTCTTCTAAAGAAGCCTCGGAGGCTGTGCTCACAGGCAAGGTCTGTTCTGGTGTGGCCACGTCTTTTGGGCAAGGCAAGGAAGACAGTGGAAGGTCAACAGAGTGAAGAGAAAAGGATGAACCTTATTGGCCCCTGGCACCCTTGCTTATCAGCGCTTATCCTCTTCTATTGATATTATGGGGAGGAGGTAGAGAACAGTCATAGATGTGGTTATTTCAAAGTAAGTCCAGAAATTTCAGGCACATTTTATTTACTGCTCTCTGGTTCTCTGTCACAACATGCAAATTAACCTTTCTATATTTCTTCCAAACCCTGTTGTATCAGCACTGTTTATTTTCATGATGGCGTGAAGATTACCGCTCTCCCAGAGTGGAACTCTTCCTAACACTTGGTAGAATTCTAAAGGTATTCAAAGGGATTGCCCGGTGTTAAGGCCATCTGCAGGTGCTCAGCTCTGCTGAGTGATCAAGGAGCGAGGCACCTCCGTGCAGACAGCTAACTTCACCATGTTCTTGCTTAATGGTAATTAGATCCAGTAGCTTCAAACCGTCTGTGATTCCCCCATATAACCATATCCATAAATTCTTTATCCTGTAGGAAGTTGTGCTCCCTGTCCATCTAAAATTGCCTCCAGTTCACGCGTGCTATCACAGAGCAAGCACAATTACCAAATAAATACAGCACATCTTGTGGGGGTCTCAATTTTGTTAAGTGATTTGGAAGCCCCAAACCAAAGTATTGTATGTTTGACTGCTGTAAAACATCATGTTTGTATTTAACAGTTTTATATTATGGAATATTTGTTCATTTATTCTAGATACATCGTCTACACAGGCATGTTGCTAGGTACTTTGGTAGAGTATAAAGATCATCATAATTGTTATGGTAAAAAATGAGAATACAGAAACATTTTTCCCTCAGGAAACACAGAAGTTTCCTTTCTATAGGGGACTTGAGGATGCAGAGGACAATGAATCGTAGGGGTGTTGTTGGTGCAGCTTCTGGATTCCTGCCCTGTAGGATGGTCTTCTCAGGCAGAGGTCGCTGGACTCTAGAAAAAGCAGAGTCAACTAGCAAGTGGCAGAGGTGGACTGGAGCACGCAGGGGGCAAGCTCTGTGGCCAAGACGGAGGTTTGACGGTGGGAAACCACACAAACAGATCCACCTCGCCCTGCGGGGGAGAAAAGAACAGAGGGAGGAGAAAGCTGGTGTCTCCTATCCAGACACCCGTGTCCCTCCCTGGGACGGTCTCTGCAGCCTTTTCCTGGTTTTCTAACTAATGGTGTCGCCCCGTGGTTCCCTGCCTTTTTCTCTTCATGCTGGGTATTTTGCATTCTCCTTTTTTGGGGGCCAGCACTGTGCTTCCCACAGTCCCTGGTGGGGTCCTGTGCGTGTCCTCTGTCCTGCATTGTGGTGTTCACCACAATACACACCTACATCACAGGCACCTCCAATATGGGTGTTGCTTTCAAGCTAATTTGTAAATCAGCTGAATCATCATGATCACCTTCTTATTAAACAGTACGAGAAATGTTAGGCTGGGGAGGACTGCAAACTGCACAGTCTTCTCAAACTGGCTGCCGCCAACCCATGATGGTCCAGAAGTTCTGCTCTGTCTGTTCCTTCTCTTTCATTCTCTCCTCTCCAAATCTAGTGGAGCCAGAAGCAGCCAAAAAGGGCAGGCAAGGAGGTTCCCAGCTTATTACAAAGGACACAGATGAAGAGATGTGTAGGGTCAGGTGTGGGAGGGGCCCCTTCTTGGGTGCACCGCCCTGTGGGAACCTCCCCGTGTTCAGATTCTCTGCAAGTTCCTACAAAAGTGTTCTGAGCCTGAGAAGGCTGCTTCTATATCCTGGTGAAAGCATTTTGCTGGAGAATGGAAGAACCTGCATTTTCCTGCTGAAACAGGGATTCTCATTTGAATCTATTGTCTGAATGTTTTACCGTGGAGCCCATGGTTTCCTCCCTTCTCCATCCCTCCTCCAGCGGTGCAGCCACAGGACTCACAACTTGCCTGGTGGGGAGGACTTGCACCTGTGTGTGAGAGATCAGAGAATAGGGCTGTGACATGCTGGTGTGGACCTCACTGGATAGTCCAGTTTGGAGTGTACCCCACCTCCATGTTAGCCTGATAAGAGTCACCATTCCCAGTCATCAGCAGAAAGATTTATACTGGGATTAGTACTGGAATTAATAACTAGGTAAGGAAGACAGACTCAGGTGATAAAAAGTGATGAGCTGCTTGAAAGGCAACTTGAAAGGATTTGGGTTTGAAATGTTCCCCCTTGGGAATAAGCCATAGAATTCTCTCCCACTAATTAGGAATTTCATCCTCAGGTCTGACATAGTGAACACCAGCAGAGCAAAACACCCCATCTTGGCCATACAACTGTTAAAACGCGTTTTCCTTTTAGAGCGTATTTTTCTGAATTGGAACAGATAGTGCCATCAATTTGTTGTCAATAGGATTTAAGAGGGATTCGTGAAATATTTATTTCTGATTATTTCTAATAAAGTCACATAACAAATTTGAGAACAATGGAAGTACATAAAAAAGAAAAGAAAATCACTTTTAACTTTACTATCCAGAGAGATAATCAGTATTAATAATCAAATGAGCTTTTTTTTTTTTTTTGAGAGATAGTCTCACTTTATCGTCCTCAGTAAAGTGCCATGGCATCACACAGCTCGAGTAGCTGGGACTACAGGCACCTGCCACAATGCCCAGCTATTTTGTTGTTGTTGTTGCAGTTTGGCTGGGGCCAGGTTTGAACCCACCACCCTTGGTATATGGGGTCAGCACCCTACCCACTGAGCCATAGGTGCTGCCCTCAAATGCACTATTTAAATGTAATTCAGAACATATTTCCATGATATTTTTATTTTACCTTTTTACTTCAGTATTGCATTAATGGTTACATCATATCCCATCAAAGTGTTACCTTAATTTGCTTGATAATTCCCATATAGTTGCAGATATAAACATTATATTTACTTTTTTCTCTATCATAAATTATGCTGTACTAAATTAGTCAAATTTTTACATCGTTGATGGTGATGTTTATTTTAATTATTCACATTCTCATGTTGCACTTTTTGCGTGATGGTATTTTTTTATTGTGGCAAACTACATATAAAATTTGCCATCTGAACCCTTTTCAAAATGTACAGTTCATCAGTGTTAAATGCCTTCATTATGTGGTACAACTCTCTCCACCATCCACCTCTATGATTCTTTTTATGTGATAAAACTGAAATTCTGAACCTATTAAATAATACCTCCCTATCCCCCCTCCACCCGTCCCCTGGTGATCACTGTTCTGCTTTCTGTCTGTATGATTTTGACGAACCCCTTCATTTCAGTGTAATCGCATAGTCTTTGTCTTCTTCTGGCTGGCTTCTTACACTTAGTAAAATGTCATCAACCTTCATCCAGGTCGTAGCGTGTATCAGAATTTCCTTCCTTCTTAGGCTGAATAATATCCCATAGTGTCCGTGCCACATTCTGCTTATCCACTCACCTGTTGATGGACGCGATGTCCTGTACTGCTCAGCGATGTGTCAGTGAGCGAACCGGTTCCCCGGGGTAGCTGTTGTTGTGGGGAGCTGCATGAATGGACGGTATGGTGGTTGAACCACGGTCGTGAATACATTTCTCACCAGGGAACGATTCTCAATTCCTTCTGGCTAGCATAATTCCCACTGGTAATCATTTATTTATCCTTGTTTTCTCAGAATGAGTAGGCAATTCTGTTTCTCTGTAACACGGAACGTATTTCTCCCTCCCTGCTATGTTGTTGGAAAGATGCTTCTGACACCTCTCATTATTATCAGCGTTTTTATCTTCATTCCCCTCTATCCATATAGCACTTAATTTTCTTCATTAGTCAGTCCTGTTAGGTTAAGAAAAACAAAACAAGAAAGCAATAGTGGCTTGGGTCTTTGAACTCTCTGTCAAGCTCGAAAGAATAAGGCTATGAAGTGAAGACTGTGACCATTAGTTATTGAACCACAAACATGGTTCATAAATCGTCTCTTTTTCTTACAAGTTTATAAAGTAGGAAATTTTCTCTCTTTTTTAACGACAGCAAACTAATAATTGGAGATGTCATAACTCTTCTAAAGTGACAGAACTTTAACAGTTGGAAACCAAGCCTTTTTTTTTTTTTAATGAACCCTCCACTCCACTGACTCCCACTTTGAATGATTTCTCTGTGACAGCTTATGGATCATTTTTTCCTGATATTTGTCTCAGAGAAGGTGGCTGTGCTGTGCTGGTTGGAGCCAGACTACCCAGATTTAACCCCAGACCTGACCACTTAACTGTGCATATGAGGATAACTTATTTAAACTCTCTGTTGCCTCAATTTCCTCATGTGCCACAAAGGATGAAAAACATACTGGCTTGTTCAAGTTCGCATGCATGAGGCGCCCCTGGCGTTGATTGAATGCCCATAAGTGTTCACTACTGTTGTTCAGAGGACTGGAGATAATGATGGGGACAGAGCAGAGAGGGCAGTGTCTGACCCTTAGAAAATGCTTAGTGTATCGATTTTACTTTTAAATAGGTTTACTTTTATAACATGTAGTTTTAAATTATTCTTTGAGGAATATTATTAGAGTCACTTTCTCTCCCTTCCTTGTTCCTTACTACTTCCTTTTCTTAAAAAAAAAAAAAAGACAGACTCTCACTCTGTCACCCAGTGATGCTGGAGTGATGTGGCATCATCATAGCTCACTGTAGCCTCAGACTCCTGAGCTCAAGCAATCTTCCTGCCTCAGCCTCCCAAGTAGCTGGGACTACAGGTGTGTATCACCATGCTTGGCTAGTTTTTTTTTCTTTTTTAATTTTTGTTTTTGTAGAAAAGGGGTCTTGCTATGTTGCCCTGGCTGGTCTTGAACTCCTGGCCTCAAGTGATCCTCCTACCTTGGCCTCCCAAAGTGCAGGAATTATAGGCATGAGTCACCATGCCTAGCTCCTTACCTCCCTTTTTGTGCCAAGTAGCTATGATTTACTTAACTGTGTTTTCTATGAATTTTTTTTTAAGGGAAACTGTTTATCCTAATGTGCCAGACCAGCAGAAAACATCTTTAATCCAGTAATGCGTTCACAGGCAGAACACTGCTTTTCCATCTCTTTAAAAGACTTTACTAAAACAGTCGCTGATAAAAAAGAAATACGAAGCTTCAGTTTTTGAAAGTAGAAATCAGCTTAAAGAGAGAAAAAAATTCCCATTTGGGGGTGTGTGAGAAAGAAAGAGAATAATGATAGTGACAAAACTCTTAATATCTGAAATTGAGGCTAAAGTGACTGAAATTTTGATGATCCAAACATTTTACTTTGCATTTTGAAAAGTAACCAAATCTCCACCCAGAACAGACTTACTTTGCCTGTCCTTTGCTGAGAGAATTTTGTTTGCCTCTTTGAAGGCCTTGATTTAGCAACCATCTTTTCTAAATGGTTTTCTTACCTTTAATCAGTTGGAGTAAGGATCTTCAGCTGTAATGAATAACTGTGTAATGAGAAGGGGAGGAATCCAGCCCCAGTATTTCCCATTCCCACGAAATGAGTTTGAGCCGTTACTCATCTTCAGCAAAATATCTACCTGACTCTCATGCGTTATGACAACCCATAACTGCTCTAGTGGTGTGACATGTTGAAATGAAGAATTTGGCATCCATCGTAATGGTGTAAATTCCCGTCAAATGAAACGTTCAGGTCAGGGTCGCTCTTAGGGATGAACGGTGCTTACCCAGGGTGAAAATAAGAAATAAGGAAATAAGGCAACAAGACAATTTAGGTGCCAAGGTTAAATATCAGTAAAAGAAGCTAGTGGAAACACATTGGCAACTGGAAATAAATCCATGGTCGTTCTTGGGTAGTTTTATCCCAGGCTTCACTATCTGGCCGAATGACTTGTACTTTAATTTTATATGAGAGATTGCTGGGAGGCATTGGGTGAAACATCTCACAAGCCACATAATAATCACCTAATAAGTTTTTCCCAGCGAGACTAGACTTTTAAAAGCCAGGCAGGTCACAACATGTCATCAACTGTGTAAATGAAAGTAGAAATCTCACAACTAGCAACCTGAAGTTTGTATTAATCTCTGAATTTTTATTTTATAAATGTCTGTCATACTCTACTACCTACTATGTTTTTCTAAAACGGCATTGTTGAGACACGATTCACACATTATACAACTCACTCATTTTAAAGGCACAGTTCAGTGGTTTTTAGTACATTCACGGAACTGTGCAACCGTCTTCACTCTCTAATTCCAGAACGTTTTCATGACCCCCAAAAGAAAACCCACACTCCTTAGCATTTCTCCCCCTCCACCCCACTGCTGATCCTGGGCAGCCATTAACCTATTCATTATCTCTCTATAGGTTCATCTGGACATTTCATATAAAGGGAATCATTTAACATGGTCTTTTGTGACTTTTAAAAAACTTAATGTAACATTTTCAAAGTTTCTTTGTTATAGTGTGTATTGGCTCTTCATTCCTTTTTATTTCTGAATAATATTCTATCTGTGGCCACACTGTATTTTATATATCCATTTCATCAGTTGGTAGGCATTTGGGTTATTTCCACTTTGGGGCTATTATGACTAATGCTGGTATGAACATCTGTGTTTACGTTTTTGTGTGGACCTATTTTTCCATTTCTCCTAGGTATATACCGAATGGTAGTGGAATGGCTGAGTTAGTCATATGCTAACTCTGTTTACCTTTTTGAGGTGCTCCCAAACTGTTTTCCAAGACGGTTGCACCATTTTTCATTTCCACCAGTAATGTATGAGGGTTCTAATTTTTTCACATCCTGGTGATCCTTTGTGATTTTAACCATTCCGATGGGTGTGAAATGGTGTCTCATTGTGGTTTTGATTTACGTTGCGCTAATGAATAATGATATTTTTTCACGTGTTTATTGGTCATTTGTGCACATTTCAGGCAATGCCTATGCAAATTGCCTATTTTAAAATTGAGTCATTTGTCTTTTTATGTTGAGCATAAGAGTTCTTTACATGAGATCTGACAATTAAGTCTGAGAACTTGTCACTGTGCACTTATGTTAGCAGCACTGCAGAAACAACCTGGTAAGGTTTCATAACCTTGGTCTAGCAGGACCTTGGTCTAGCAGGGTCTCACAGCTGTGTTCATGTGGATGTGAAGCAGCATCTTGGTGAATGACAGTCATTATTGTTGCATGTTTTTGTGTGCCATTGGGAGAATGTCAGAGCTTGAATTAGAGCAATGAACAAACATTAAATTTCTTGTTAAACTTGGCAAGAGTGGAAGTGAAATCAGAGACATGTTAGTCCAAGTATGTTGGTATAATGCTGTGAAGAAAACAGCGGTGTCCAAATAAATTAAACATTTTTCTGAGAAGGGAGAAAATGTCATTGATAAAGAAAGATCAGGATAGCCAGTAATGAGCATAACTGACAAAACCACAGTGAAAATTTATCAAATTGTGTGTCAAAATTGATGGCTGACCGTGAGAAGCATAGCAGAGCATGTAAACATCAATAGAGAAACAGTCTGGAAAATCTTAACTGAACGTCTAGGCCAACAACTCACGGCTCTTGCATCATGACACTGCACCAGCTCACGTGGCACTGTCTGTGAGGGAACTTTTAGCTAGTAAACAAACACCTGTATTGGAGAACACTTCCTACTCACCTGATACGGGCCCTGGTGACTTTTTTCTTTACCTGAAGGTAAAGGAAATATTGAAAGGACATTCAGGACATCAAGGGTAATACAATGACAGCCTTGATGGCCATTCCGGAAAAAGCATTCCAAAATTGCTCTGAATGGTGGAGTAGGCTCTGGCCTTGGTCTTGTATTCTGGATACAAGCTCTTTGTCAGACATAGGATTTGCAAAGATTTTCTCCCATCTTATGGACTATCATTGCACTTTCTTTATGGTGACCTTTGAAACATATAAGTTGGTTTTCAACTTTAACAGATAACTTTGGTTTCTTGTGAATTAGATGTTGTCATATGTAAGGAGCCATTGCTTAACCCAAAGCCGACAAGATTTACCCCTGTGTTTCCTTCTAGCAATTTTAGAGCTTAGCTCTTACATTTAGGGATATCATCTATTTTGAGTAAATTTTTATGCATGGTGTGAGGTAGGTATTCAAATTCATTCTTTTGCATGTGGATATCAAATTGTCCAAGCACCATCTGTTAAAAAGACTTCTTTCCCCATTGAATTGTCTCAGTTCCTTCCCCCCAAATCAATTGACTATAAATGTAAGGGATTATTTCTGGACAATCAATTCTATTCCATTGGCATATCTGCTAGTACCACACTATTTTGATGCTATACCTTTATTGTAATAAGTTTTGAAATTGGGAAGTATCAGTCTTCCAGTTTTGGTTTTCTAAGCATGTTTTGGCTATTCTTATTTGTTTATTATTTATAGACAAGAAATCTCACTATGCTTCCCTGGCTGGATTCAAACTCCTAGGTTCAAGTGATCCTCCCACCTCAGCTTCCAAAGTAGCTGGAACTGTGGACATCTTCCCCATACTTGGTTTTGTTTTAGCTATTCTTCATTCCTTGCATTTTCATATACATTTTAGAATCAGCTTGTAAATTTCAGTGAAAAAGGCAGCTGGAATTTTGAGAGGCATTGCTATCCTTAATACAGATTAAAACTATAGAATAATTTGGGGAATATGCCATCTTGATATTAGATGTTCTGCTCCATGAACATGGAAGGCCTTTCCATTTATTTAGATCTTCTTTACTAATTTTTTCAATAGTATTTTGTAGATTTCCATGTACAAGTCTTACACATCTTTGATTTTTAAAAATTTTTTTTATTTTTATATATACATGTGATTATTAGGTTTCTACTTTTTACTTTCACAGAATTAAAAAGGCTTAAAATTTAACAACAATAACAATGTTTAAGATAAAGACTAGAAACAAAAACTTCGTGAAGAATGAATGAAGATAAATACATTCAGAAACAAAATCAGAAGATTGCTGCAACGAAGTATTAAGCAATAATAATAATAGTAATTCAAAGAAAGTAACATTGACATTGTCAAATCAGAGTATGACTATTATAGAATGCTTTGACTCTGAGGTTCAGTATAGAGTCATCGATTAACTTCTTATATTTTTTCCAAAGTCTCAAAAAATAGACAACTAATATTTATAAATAAAAATAAAAAATAATTTCAAAAAACAGATCATGCCAAATCTTATAGACAATAGAAAAAGAAGAAATACTTCAAAAATCATTCCGCTTAATCTGGATGCACCTGATATTAAAATTGGAAAATATATATTATTATAAAGGGGAAATTACAAACATAATTCACTTTTAAATGAGGATGCAGTACCCTGTATCCTAAACAACATATTAACAAGTTGAAGTAAAAATTAATGTTTAAGTAATGTATTTTAGTCAAAATCAAATCCAATTTATGTGAGAATTAGTCACTATTTTCTTCTTTTTCTTGTCTTTACCCTCACCCCCTCCCTCCTTCTCTGTCTGCTTACCCCTTCCTCTATGTTCCACCATGTCATTAATTGTCCTCATATCAAAGTTGAATACATAGGATTCATACTTTTCCATTCCTGTGATGCTTCACTAAGGATAATGTGTTCCACCTCTATCCAGGTTAGTACAAATGCTGCAAAATCTTCATTTTAGACAAGACAAGAAAATAAAGGGCATCCAAATCAGAGCAGAAGAGGTCAAACTCTCCCTCTTAGCTGATGATATGATCTTATACTTAGAGAACCCTAAAGACTCAACCCCAAGACTCTTGGAAGTCATTAAAAAATATAGTAATGTTTCAGGATATAAAATCAAAGTCCACAAGTCAGCTGCTTTTGTATATGCTAACAACAGCGAAGATGAGAGGTTAATTAAAGACACAATTCCTTTCACCCATAGCCCCAAAGAAAATGAAATACTTAGGAATATATCTAACGAAGCAGTGAAATGAGACATGCCTGTGAGTGTGTGTTTGCCTTAGGAATACTTGTGTAAAATACTTAGGATTATACCTAACAAAAGAGGTGAAGGACCTCTATAAAGAAAATTATGAAACCTTAAGGAAGGAAATAGCTGAGGACTTTAACAAATGGAAGAACACACCATGCTCATGGCTGAGAAGAATCAACATTGGTAAAATGTCTATATTTCCTAGAGCAATTTACTGATTCAATGCCATCCCTATTAAAATAACCAACATCCTATTTTCAAGACTTGGAAATGATTCTGTGTTTTGTATGGAACCTAGAAAAAACTCTGTATAGCTAAGGCAGTTCTTAGTAATAAAAACAAAGCTGGGGGTATCACCATACCAGATTTTAGGCTGTACTACAAGGCCATAGTGGTCAAGACAGCAACAATAGAGACATAGCACATTTGGAACTGAACAGAAAACCAGGAAATGAAACCAGCAACTTACAGCCACCTAATCTTCAATAAACCTAACAAGAACGTCCACTGGGGGAAAGACTCCCTATTTAATACATGGTGCTGGGAGAATTGGATATCTACATGTTAAAGACTGAAACTGGACCCTCACCTTTCTCCACTCACAAAAATTGATTCAGGATGGATAAAGGACTTAAATTTAAGGCATGAAACAATAAAAATCCTCAAAGAAAGAATAGGAAAAACACTGGGGATATCAGCCTGGGGAAAGACTTTATGAAGAAGACTGCCGTGGCAATTGCAACAACAACAAAATAAACAAATGGGATTTAATTAAACTGAAAAGCTTCTGTACGGTTGAGGAGACAACAACCAAAGCAAATAGACAACCTACCCAATGGGAAAGGATATTTGCATATTGTGAATCAGACAAAAGTTTAGTAACTAGGATCTGTACAGAACTTAAATTAATCCACAAGAAAACAATAATCCCATACATCAATGGGGAAGAGAGATGAACAGAAGCTTCTCTAAAGAAGACGGATGAATGGCTAGCAAACACATGAAAAAATGCTCATCATCCCCAATTGTTAGAGAAATGCAAATTAAAACCACCCTGAGATATCACCTAACCCCAGTGAGAATGGCCTATATCACAAAATCTCCAAACTGCAGATGCTGGCATGGATGTGGAGAAGAAGGAACACTTTTACACTGCTGGTGGGACTGCAAACTAATACAACCTTTTTGGAAGGAAGTATGGAGAAGCCCCAAAGAACTCAACCTAGACCTCCCATTTGATCCTGCAACCCCATTACTGGGCATCTACCCAGAAGGGAAAAAATCCTTTTATTATAAGGACACTTGCACTAGACTGTTAATCGCAACTCAATTTACAATCGCTAAAATGTGGAAACAGCCTAAATGCCCTTTAACCCAGGAATGGATTGGCAAGCTGTGGTATATGTATACCATGGAATATTATTCACGTCTTGATTTTAAAGGCTTTTTTAAACCCCAAATGTGAGTTATGCTTAGAAATTCCAGGAACTATGTCTTGGTCAACTCTTCACCTCTCTTTCTTGGGTTAGTGTCTTGAATGGTGGTTGGCAATCTCTGTGCCTGTCAAACTGAAATGAAAAAATATAATAGCTTTCCTATCTATAGAAAATTCACAATATCATTTCCTTTTTATGATAGCATCTCATTAAGAAAACAGAACATGTATTGGCACCGTTTCATAAGAAAGTTAACTTTTGGATAATATATTAAGACCCAGAAATTTAACTGACATAGTGAATAACTCTCGGTCAATGTAAAATATAAAATTAGAGCACAATTCAACATTTCCCCCTAGTGATGTATTCATCCTAAAAGCTTTTAAGCCAGAAGGACATGGAAAAGATCAAGGGAAAAAGGGGTTAGCACTAAGTGATTTTTATTGAATTACATAGAAAATGTATATTATCACATCATCTAGCTCCTTTAGGGCTAAAAAAGGGTTTCACTCAGGAGAGCTATTTCTTTCTGGAATTTCTAAATTAGCAAAGTGGTTGGAAAGGAGATGTAGAGAGTTATCTCTATGCCACATTTCAATGACATTGATGTAAAGAAACAAGAAAGTCCTCTTACGTGGCGCTGTGTCTCACTCCTGTAATCCCAGCACTTTGGGAGGCTGAGGTGGGAGGATTGCTTGAGCTGAGGAGTTCAGAGATACAGTGAGCTATGATCACCACTGCACTCTAGCCTGAGCAACAGAATGACAGAGTGAGACCCTGTCTCTAAAAACAAAACAAAACCTTTCACTCTTTACTTTCCACTTGATGAGTTAATGCAAGTTAAGGTCCAGCTCCCTGAGAGAAAGCTGAAGAGGTAGCACAGTTTTCTAGACTCTCTGCTTTACCGTGTTTTTATGGCTGACGGGTTAATGTCTCTTAGGATGTTTTCTTTGCTTCAGGTTTAGGAGGTGAGTGCTATAATGACCAGATGTAAGTGATTACACAACTCTCATTTATGAGGGGAAAGAAGGTCTACTGAGAATTCCTTGATGAAAACAGAAAGTGTAATCAGACAGGTGCTTGTTACGAAGGGTATCGGAGGCCGACGGGGAAACACTGTGGTTGGCTGATTCCTATCAGGTCTGAACTGGGTGAATGACGATGGCTGCCTGGACCCAAGAAACAGAAACTTTCGATTATAAATGGTTAAAAGAGAAATACCTCAAACCATAGGAAGTATTTCCCAAGGAAGCCAGGGTGGCAATTTCTTCTCTGTAGAAAAGAGTTAGGTAGAGGGACAGGTGACTTCTAACTGAGAGAGAAACAAGAAGCTAAGGATGAAGGTGAGAGTTGAGTTGCTGTTAGCCACAGACTTTTTATCTTATTGATTGTTGGAGAGTCAAACCAATGACTCCATCATTCATGGGGAAGGCCTTTGAATCTTTGGTACATGTGGATGTAACACATGTGGATCCACTCTATTCGAAGCTTTCTACAGACCCATTAAATTTGTAATTTTGCCGAGACACAAACTTGAATTCTGAATTTAGGGTTGGAATGGGTGAGTTGTTTCGTTAGGAAGTCACCTAGCTACAAGGTCAGAGGTAACCTTTTCATTCGTTTTTGATTTGCCAGCAACTCTGATAAGATTAGCTCTGAGGTAGCATGAATATTTACAGTAAAATATGTGAATTACTTTCCTCTGCCCCCTGTTAACATTGATAACTGAGTGTATTTGGAGGCGATGGAGTGGATCCATGTTTCTAGTTAGAAGTTTCTTAGAAGTGGCAAATCGTAGCAGGGAAGGACTTTGTCACCAGGTTACATTCACATTGTAGGTATTCGAATTTAATTCAGGAGAAAAGTCAATAAAAATTGGAAGGGTTTAAGTTTTGATCTTAGTTTCAAGGAGGCTCATTGCTTCTTAAAAAGAAAAGGATCAGATGATCGTTGTGTAGGAAAGCTGAGATACCATTCTGAAGAATAGTTTACTTCGGCATTTTCTTCAAACTGTCAGTGTAAGGACTGGATCAATTCCAGGTTATTCCTTTCAGTGTTCCAGGGTGCGAGTGATTTTCTGCATTAACTATTTAGACAGAGCACTCTTTGGGGGCAGTAAGAGTGAAAACCAAAGTTAAATCCTCTGAGGACTAAGAATTCACATTTCAGGAGAACAGAGCTGGGGGGAGCCTCCTTTAGCGTTAAAGGACATGATTCTGAGGGTCAAATAACAAAATTGTGCATTTGGACCCATGGTGGGACCGGACAGTGGTCCTGAGGGAGTCTCAGAGCATAGCTTCTGTTCTCAGATTTTTTTTTTTTTAAACAGGGCAAGTAGTTTCAGTCAGATATCGACATTTGTGTCTCCCCCCCTCCCTGCTTTAAGGCACTGGGCCCTGAGGATGTCTAAGTTTAGAAGGTGCAAAGGCAAAAAAATACGACCCTTCCCTTCTCCCCAAAGCCCCTCCTCCCCGCAGGCATTTGAGGGGTGAACAAATGGTAAGCCCTCCTTCTGATTCTGAAATCAATAACAACAGAGGAAGGAGCAATTAAGTGGTAAATCAATAGCTGAAACCAAATGAGAGCTTGAGATGGAATTTCTCTTTACCTTCAAAAAATGTCCTATATTAAGACAAACTGCTTTTTTTTTTGTTTTTTTCCTTTAAAATGCTTTTCCTGCTTCAGGTTTTTGTTCTATATACAGGAACAATGTAATAATAGTCCTCGGGATGAGTCACTTTATATCTCCATGACAGTTCATTTTATTTGCCCCATATTTTCTACACTGGATTTTTTTCTTTTCTTTTCTTTTTTTTTTTTTTTTGGAGACAGAGTCTCACTTTGTCAACTCGGTAGAGTGCTGTGGTGTCACAGCTCACAGCAACCTCCAACTCTTGGACGTAGGTGATTCTTTTGCCTCAGCCTCCCAAGTAGCTGAGACTATAGGTGCCTACCATGGATTTTTTTATTTTATAATGTCTTTAAAAAAAATTCAATGGCTGAGTTTCTAAACCGCCAAGCATTCTTAGCTTTTTATATTGTGTATTCCTTCACTAGGTCTGTGGAAATCGTGCTTATGGTGAGTCCATCTTATGATGATATTCATGGAGGCCTAGGATAAGATTGACTGGACCTCGTCTATTTCAAAACAATTTTATTTATTAGGAAATTTTGAAGTATTTTAAGATAAATAGGATTCATCTTATTTTAAAATACTTCAAACCAAATGCTTATAGAAAAACCCAAGCTTTTTTTTTTTTTTTTTTTTTGCAGTTTTTGGCCAGGGCCGGGTTTGAACCCACCATCTCTGGAATATGGGGCTGGTGCCCTATTCCTTTGAGCCGCAGGCGCTGCCCAGCCCAGCAGTCATTTTCCATTTGCCTGCTCACCTGGCCCCAAACCAAAGGCTTATAGGAAGGCAGAGATAATCCACACTCAGAAGAGGCAGCGAGAGCCCAGCGGAGAAAGACTCAAGTCTCACCACCTCCATAGGAAGCTTTTTGGGTTCCCCAGGCCGCAGACCCATGCTGCTAACCGTCTTCATTTTCCACAGGAACACCCATGTCTGGCAAGTCAGATTTAGAAGAAACAAGTTCCTGCACTCTTCGGGCTGTCCCATCACTGAGGAAGTGGGCCTGACCCGTTCATTTACAACACACATCTGGCGTCAGTGGACTGCGGTAAAGTTCTCAGTCAGGGGAACATGACATAATCACCCAAGGCTGGCATTAAAAATAAAATAAACCATGGCTGGGCGAGGTGGCTCATGCCTATAATCCTAGCACTCTGGGAGGCCAAGGCAAGTGGATTGCTTGAGCTCAGGTGTTTGAGACCAGCCTGAACAAGAGCAAGACCCTATCTTTACTGAAAATAGAAAAACTGAGGCAAGAGGATCACTTGAGCCCAAGAGCTTGAGGTTACTGTGAGCTATGAGGCCACAGCACTCTACTCAGGGTGCCAGAGTGAGACTCTGTCTCAAAATAAATTAAAAAAAGAAAGAAAAGAAAAAGAAAGGGAAGGGAAGGGAGACATGATGGAATCTCATGTCTTGGCCAGTTCCTCTCAATTCTTCATCCTTCTCCCTTTCAGGAGTTGTCCTGAGACCTGGAGCTGAGCCCTGTGGCTGCTCTGGGGACCCTCAGCCCAGCATCAGTGTGTGCCACAGCTTATCCTATCCCAACACTGAAACCTAGCACTAACCTATATATTTTACTATTTTTTTTTTT